>NC_072734.1:166635390-166953799 GCF_026930045.1 Uloborus diversus
CTTGCTATCAACCATATCGCTGCCAATACACGTGAGTAAAGATGAGAATTAAATATTTTGGACCGTGAATGGCAACACTAATGGCATTTCATCATTTGTGATGTCATCGACAGAAGCGTTAAACGATGAAGGAGCACCGATTTAAGTAATTTTTTAAAAATATTAAACTTATTTAAGAAATGGTCAAATTCTATGTTTATAAACATGCTCTTTCAGAAAAAAATACTTTTAAAATTTTGAAAACGACTCCATTGATGAAAATAATTAAAAAAAAAATGCTTTCAAATTAATTCCTAAAGTGAAATCCTATACATTGAAAAAAACTAAGTTAAAAAAAAAAAAAAAAACCTGTGGCCGTTTTGAAAGTGCGAAATGTAATAATGGAATAATCATGAATACGAAAAATCAAGTGTTCAGCTGTATGCGAGAAAACAAATAGAATAGACTAACTTTTGTAAACAGTTCAAGTTCGGAAATAAAAAAAAAATAATAATAAATCTCGACAGGGGTTTTGAAATTAATTATGAAATTAATTTCAAATAAAGACATCAATTGAAGTGTTGGGATGAAATGCGATATCTTCTTTAATTAAGTTTTTGCCCGACGTGCTGATTACAAATGTTTTTTTTAGTATCTGAAAGTTATCTGTGATAAAGTGGTCACGTGAGTTTACAGCAGGTTGAAGACTTGGCACGTGATTTCCATGACTCACTGATAAGATGAAATCAGAGATAAATGTTTTGCGAAAGCGTCATTCGAATTCTGGATTTGGTATGGTTGCATGTAGACGCTCTGGGAAGAAGTTGCCGAAAGAAGGTGTACCGCCTAGACCGAAATAACGTCGGAATGGTGTTACATTTTTTGGGTTGTTTTAATAATTCGATTCATTAATTGTAACATCTTTCAGCGTTTGTAGATAGCTTCATTATGTATGTAAGTGAGATCGAGGAGCTTTTTCTTGTAATAGAGGTTAGGTTTCTTATTTTTTAACATTTTCTTTTTTGCATCATAAATTTAATACTGATAGAGGTTTTTTTTTTCCACTCGAAAATTGTATGTTTCTGTTCCTATCTGTTTATGTTGATTGTGAACTAGCCTCAAAGTAATTACAATGAAAATTCTTAAAAGAATGCAAATATATTAATTATGACTAGTCGACCCGTGCGGATCGTCGCACTGTGCTTCGAATCGTTTCATAAGGCATTTCGCTCTTTAAAAATTTCAAAGAAAGAACATTATCAAGATGAACCGAGAAAAAGTAAACGGAAAAAAGTAAGCGCACAAGAGAAGGCATGTAATTTGAAGACATCAGTAACAAAACCTCGTAAATTACTACGTTGTGATAATTTGATCATTGCTCAACTTTTGGTTTTACGTATTTTCAATGCAAATATAAATATCATAAAAGTGTAGCTGAGTGACTCGTGAGAAAGCAGTAATTTGCATGTGAAAAAACAGGTTGTGGCAAATACAGTCCTGCCCATGAGAGCATCTGACGAAAAAAAAGAAACATCAAAGAGATATTTATTGGCACGGATTCGAACTGGCGCCATTCTGATTAACAGCACGACACTCAAACAAACTTAGCAATTGCGCCTTCCTTTTCGAATGCTATTCATTGAAGCAATGCGTAATAAAAAACAGCAAAAAAGCTTTTTGCCGAAAAAAAAAACATGCGTCTATGTTCTGTCATTAGCCAGCATGATACGATTTAAAATTATTCGTAAAACATGGAATTTGATTAAAGAATGAGGAAGCTTTCACGTAGCGATTGAAACAAACATTCTATAGAAGTAATTCGTTCGATTGAAAATAAGTGTTTTTGAATATTGAACAATTTCCCATAGCAGGCTGCTTTAACCTAGCGTGCCTCTTTAACCGTTACGGCTTGAATGCACGCACATGTTTTTCTTTTAATCGAACACTTAAAATTCAAAACCGAAACCAGTTGAACTGAGTCAGTTTTTTAAGTGTAATTTTTCGAACGCAGACAAAATGTTTTTTTTTTTTTTTTTAGCCGAACGCAGAGGAGTAGAAAATGATTTTTTATTAATGAAGTTGATAAAAATTTTAACGTTTTATATCGTATTCAAATAAAGTTAAAGGTTTACTGAGTGAAACTCGTAGTTTCAATTTGGCATTTTTTTCTTGGTATTTTTTCATTTGTACAAAAGGTCGAACCTTGCTATTAGAAAAATTTACTTTTCAACATACAATGAAAAATGATGTTTTTCCGCACAGAAAAGATTTCCTTGAGGTAAATCTAATACTTTTTTATGCTTACATTATGCTTAGTGATCTGGACGGAGTCAAAGCTTTAAAAATAATAATAATAATAATAAAGTACACCCTTCGATTAACAGTCAACTTATCTAAATGATTACTATAGCCTGCATAAACTAGTCGAAACACCAAGTATCATTCCCACTGCATTTATTTTATTACGTGTGTTATCTGTTGTATGTTATGAGTATTAGCCGGTCTCATATGTTTTTAAATGGGGGGGGGGGGAATTCCTCCAAGAGATAAGAAAGATCTCGCAAACAGACAGAAAAATAATTCACAGAAATAATATATAAGATAACATATTGAAGAAAATTGTTTTTTTTTTTTTGAAAATTTTTACAATTTGTTATCGCAGGTTGCTTGAACCGTTATGGCTTAGATGGCAGCACGTGTTCATCATTTAACAGCACGGTTAAAATACAAAATAATTTGAACTAAGTTCTTTTTTAAGCGTAGCTTTTCGTATGTAGTAAAAATGTGATAGGCTATTTTTTTTGCAAAAAGAAGAAAAAATATTATACTACCCTTCAAATTGAGGTAGTAAATTTTTTATTTGTACAAGGAGTCAAAAACTCATTAGAAGAATCTGTATTTCAATACACGATTTATTATATTTTCTGAACAAAAAACAATTCCATTGTAGTCTGAAATCTTAAACCTGATACTTATATTTTCGCTTACATTATGGCTTAATTTTCTTAACGGAGACGAAGCTTCTAAAAAAAAAAAAACCTTACAATTAAGAATCAATTCAGCTCTATGTTGCATCAAGTTCTCACAACAGCAAGGAGAGTTTCCTTCTCATCTATGCTATTCCCTCGTATTTGTTATTAAGTGTTCATGTGATGCGCTATATTTCTCTAATTTTTTGATGCAGATTGTCCGGACATGGGTTCGAACACTCATTCTCCTGGTTACCAGTTGAACGATTCTGCAGATCGAGCTATTCAGCTCTGTCGGTTGCAGTGTAAGTTAAAGTTATAAATGTAACCGAAAACCTCATTCTGGTCCATTAAAACAGGTGTTTTTTTTTACAGAAAAAACAATTTTTAGACAGTGGATCTATTTTTCGTCAGTAGCCTGCACGATAAGCTTTACAATAAGGCGTAAATCAAAGAAATCTTTTAAGATTTGAGGAAGATCTCGCGTAGAAACCGAAAACAGGCTACAGAAATAATGTATAAGGATAGGTTGAATACTGTGTTAAGCGAACTTTTAATTTTATTTTGTTGTTGATTTTCTATGAGTGTGTATATTCCTGAAATGATTTGAAATTTTGTAAAAATTTCTTTTTTAAGTCTTAGTTGTGATGTGGGAGTGTTTTGTTCAAAGCTTCTTTAGTTATACAAACTTGAAGCTGATTTGTGTGAAATATACGACTTAGAAAATTATTTGCATGCGAATAAAAAAATAAATAAATAAAACTGAAATTTATAAATTGTATTGAAAACTCTGTTAATGAAATTAGTTGGTTGTAAAGTAATAATTTAGAAAACTTGATAAACTCTCGTCTTCGAAATTAACTATATTGAAAGTTTTTTATTTTGAATATAATAGCGGGAACATTTTTCATCACTTCGGTAAATGTACGAAAATAGTAAAACGCGAGAGAATATGGTTGAGTAAAATAAAATATTATTGTGAAAATGAAATAGTCAAATTGAATCTACTTCATGACAATTGAAAATTTTGATTTATTCCAACCAGAGTGCTTGTATGAAAAAATAAATAAAGTAAAAATGTATTCGATAAAATGATTAAGTTAAATATTAATGAAAAAACAATTATTAGAGTTAATTAAATGAAATGTGATAAATTAAATGAAACTCTTGAAAAGCATTTGTTGTGATGAAATGCAACTTGAGTGCAAAATTTTCTTACTTTAAAAATTATTTATGTTGATTTTTAAAATCCGTGAAAATTTCTTAATGATAAGTGTTAATTAATACTAAGAGTAAATTGATTGCAAGTTTTGAAATTAATTGCAGTAGATGGAGTCATTTTTCGGTGAGTCTATTTTTAAAATTATAGGACGATAAAAGTAAAGTCTTGATACTCGACTTATAATTTTAACTCCTCTATGGTCATTCCTTGATGTTTAACTTTTTTATTTGATGTGTTTTATTTCAACATAGGAAAAAATAATGAAATTCACTTGATTTGGAAAATTAAATGCATAAATGTACGAAAATAATAAAGCCCGTGATTAAATGAACAAGTAAAGTGTTTATGAAAAATAGCAATCAGAATTAATTACTTTGAATTGATAAATCGATGAATTAAATCTAAATCGTAAAGGGTTGCATTTAAATAAATCTCAACTCGAGTGAAAAAAAAGAAAAAAACTTTGTATGTGTAGAAAATAATTATGATGGTAGTTTTAAATATATATTAAAATTCGGTTAATGATATGTGTAAATTAGTACTATGATTAAATGGGTTAATAATATGTGAATTATACTAAAAGTAAATTTATTGCAAGTTTTTAAATTGGACGGCTGAAAACTGAAAACACGGTATGTAGGATAATGTTTGCAAAAAAAAAAAAAAAAATTATCCGATTCCTATCACTGATTGTGAAAAAATTGCTAAATTATAAAATGTGCGAAAAAAAGATAAAATCAAAACAAACGAGAAAATAATGAAACTCGTGAATAGAATCTGAGCCCGAAAATAGTGAAAAATAATCAAAGTGCTTAGTGACGGGAAAAAACGTTAAAGTACAAAATGTATGAAAGAATGATGATACAAATGCATGAAAAAAAAACGCGAAAAATATTCAAAAGGCACTAAAATAGTCTAAGACCATAATGCGAAAAACTATTCAAACTCTAAAATGCATGAAAATGATCAAAATCGCGAAAAATATAAGTTTTGGTCAGAGTGTACAGCTGCAAAATTAAGTAGAATTGATTTTGTAGATGGCTATAATTAATCACTGCTATTTTGAAACTGGAAAACAGTTTAGCAAGACAATATGCACTTAACCTAATTTTAGATCGGCTACATTTTAAATCGGTGACATTTTGGACCGCTTACATTTCGGATTGGCGCCATTTTAGATCGGCGACATTTTGGACGGGCGATATTTTACACCAAACCATCAAATACGTTTCCAAAAGTGTTCAAAAAAGGTGCTGAACTTAATAGCTGTTATGAGAAGTGTTTTCAGAAATGGTATAAAACTGCTCCAAAAAGTGCCCCTCAATGTGCTCTAAAAAGAGTGAGTTATCCGTGTTCAAAAAGTGTTTTAAGATCTGCAGTTTTAGTTTGAACGCGCTTTAACAATTTATGCTTGGAAGTGAGAAGAGTTTAACGCTGCTCCGTGACCGTGAATAAGTATGTTTGAACCAAAATAGAGATTACCCTATTTTAGGGAAAGGTGCCGACACTTCAATTACCTCTCCCCCCCCCCCCTTTAATATATCAAAATGCCTTACAATGGAACGGCTCAGAAATAGTGTTGGAACGAAACAGTGTTGAAAACGAAACAGTGTTACTAACTAAGATCCAAAAGTTAAACTTCAACAATGAATGATGGTTAATAAGCAACAAAGCTGAAGGGACTAGCGTAATAATACTGTTACCATTCCTAGATAGCAGCAAAACTTGAGTGAGAATTGAAAAGAATACAACGAAAAAAAATGTATTACGAAGATTCGACAAACTGGGAATCTGAAGAAGAGGAAATAAATGACTACAACACTCAAATAGCATCCGGACTTTTGAGTCGAAATTCTATTTTCTTTCACAGAATTCCACCCAATTTTGAAGAAAAGTTGGTTTACTACCGTGAAAACTTTGAAAAAACAAAAAGTCCCGAAAAATATATGAATACAGATGTTGACTCCCAAATAATGTCCGGGCTACTGCATGAATCCTCTATATTTTTTTCAACACATTCCTACAACTTACAAAGAGCAAATGATGCCCTACAATGAGAAATTTGAAAGCCATCAATCAGAATATTTGCCAGAACCACATTCTCAAATTCAAAATCCTTACATAAACACGCCGAGTTTAGAGACCATAGAGAAAGATTTGAAAAGTACAAGAAAGTGGTTTCGACTGAAAATAAGAAGCATAAAAAATAAGAAGCATGAACGCAAGCCAAATCCTGAAGACAGCTTAAGATCAGCAGAATCCGAAAAGATTTCGAAAAAGATCAAAAGAAACTTTTACAAATTTTTCTGCTGCTTCCCATGCACGAAGTCATGTGCAAGTCAAACAGATCAACACCACAACTAAGCTAAGCATCGGGCCGTAGCCAAGTTTCAGGGGGGTGCAGGTAGTGCTTATCCTTAAATTTTAACATCATATAAGAATTTTTCACTTAATTAAACTAGAATAGTTATAGTTTCAACTTTAGTTGATACGATTTTGACACTGCCAGATGCGTAGTGGCCAAAAATAAGAAAAGGACGGACAACGTTCTTTTTACATGTGACATGCTTGTTTCAAACTGTTGTAAGGTGAAGTACAACAGTGAGCAGATGCAGCAATCAAATGGTGAACAATGAATAATAGAAACCTTTCACAAGTAAGATTTAAAAAAAAAAACGTGAAAAAAGCCCCCCCCCCCCTTTTTTTTTCTTTTAAAGGCCTTTTTTTTTTCTTTCACAAAAGATGTTTCAAAACTTGTACTGTGACTACATGTCTTAAAAAATATTTAATCCAATGTCTTACGAAATTAATCAGTAGCACGATTGAATTTCTAAATCAAACCCCGATAATTATTTAACTAAATTTTAAAATCTCTCTAGCGGCATTATTCTAGATTAAATTGATTTTATTAATATTAAATTTCTTAGTATGAATGGGTTTTGTTTTAAGTCCACAAATTGTTGAGACATTAAAATTGTATACAAGTAAAAAAAGGGCAGGAAGAGTGCCTGGTATTTTTGACATGGAATGCCGTTTTACAATTGTATTTCTTTAGTTTTGCATTGATTACGTTCTTAAAACTATTATGTTGATTTGAGTGTCATACATGTTGGATACAATAATGAAAGGCAACCTTAACAGAGCGCAAAATTGCAAATTATTGCATAAAACGTGTTTCGGCAAAGGTGCCAAGAAGGGACGGGGGGGGGGGGAGGGGGAGGAGACCTTGGCGCAGATAGTGGCATCATAATTTTGGGGGGTTGCTTGAGGGTCTTTTCCGTTTGGAGGGTTCCGTTCTTGGGGAAATGCGCGCCCTTGTTTTAGGTGTTGCAAGGAACCTCTTTTTCAATGTGAGCCTATGGATGAAAGGAAATTTGACAAAAGCGGAGAACACGGCGCGGCGAAAGTTTCACAGGGACAGGTTAATGGGACCTTTTGCCTGCAACTCTGGGGATCTTGAACAACTTCATTTGGAGATGGAGTAATGTTCGGCTAACATTGTCGTACGTCCTCGCTGAGCGAGAAAGTCAGGAGGAACAGTGGGGTGGAAGTTGTGGAGCAGGGGCGGCTCGCTAGGCCGAGGGCTCCTAGGTCCGAAGGGTGGTTCGAAGTCGCAGGAGAACGTCGCTGGGAAATGGGAAGGGGCAGCCCCTCTCCCGCGCTTTCCCAGCTCCTTGAGAGTCGTCGGGATCTGCGTTGCAGGAATTCTCAGGCGGCGTTCTCTGGAGTTGGCTAGATGGTTATGTTGGCAGTTAACTTCAAACAGCTGGTTTCTCGAGGAACGAACTCATTCGGCAAGATCCGGTACAGACCACACACCTTTCCGGCACAGGGTAGGAAAATGGAACGTGGTCTCCTTGCTCAGTAACGTGGCAAGAAAGTTTTCTCAAAGGGGGGGGGGACTCATTTATTTCCACGCATACGCATCTCTCTCTCTATTTGCATATAATATATATAAAAAAAACTCATACGAAGAGAGGTAAATAGTTAGATAGATATAGAAATATATTGATATGCACGCAGACAGATAGACATATATAAATATAAGATATGAGTAGAATAATATAGAGACGAAAGCCCAGTGGCTCAGTGATAGCGCTCCGCTCTCTCACGCCACATGCTCGGGTTCTATTTCCGATTGGGGCATGGTTGATTCAGCCTTTCTTCCCTTCAGCAGGTCGATAAAATAAGTACCAAGCGTGTTTGGAAACATTGCACCAGGGGGGGGGGGTCGTGTTAGGATCACCACCTAGCCGGAACATCTGCAACACTTAGCCCCTGATCAGGAACACTGAGTTGGGCACAGTTGGCCTTGGCCTTCACGGGCTGTCGCGCCACAGGGTTTGGTAATGTAGAGACGAATATAGGTATAGCAATAACTACGCCACTGTAGCCATTTGCCTCTGCTGTAGCACTGTAGAGGTCCGTTTCATGGTTTCAGGTCTTCTGTAAGTGCTATGAAATTTTAGAGCTTTATGTCCCTCCTAAAGATTTTCCAATGTGCGCTTCTGGTCTATGTAATAGCGAGAGAATAAATGCAGAAATATTAACTAATTGTAGGTTTATAGGAAGAAGTGGACTTTGATTAATTTCTGGAAATGCTGAGAAAATGTAAAAAATAGCTATTGAAAGAAAACAATGGGCGATTTTTTGTCGCATTTTTTTATGTTCAAGTTTCGTGTTAAGCTTGAATTATTGTAAATTTGGATTAATCATCCCAGCTTATTTTTTTTATTGGAATTCTTTTTTAATGACTCTTAAAATGCTACCACCCTCTGTTACCGATGACTGACTCTAAAATTTCAGTTCATCCAGCGGGTTTCATCGATTCATCAATGGGTGACAGTATAAAATGCTATATGGAACAACAAAATGACATTGCTGGTAATTTCAGAATCATGTTATTGTCGTTCTGAAGTATTTTGTTAAATTTTAGATGAATTTGGAATTTTCTAAGCAACAAAACAGAAAGAAGAAGCAGTTCTTCCGTACCCTCGCACAGCTCGTGTGACCCGATAGGGATTTCCCCATAAATGCACGTGGTAGGTTCCATGATAATTTAGAGTGCGTTTCGAAATGATAGATCCGCCAATAAAAGAAAAATATTCGTTATTATGACATTTTTAACGGTTGCGAGTACTGTATAAACAATATCAGTTCATATAATCAAGGCCCGATCACTGAATGGGCCAACTCTTCTATGGGCTAGGGCCCCTGCTGTTTAGGGATCCCAAATGGCTAAACCAAAATTCAGTTCTAGTTCAATATTTAATAAAAATATAGAGATTTTCTACTCTCTCTTTTTCTTTTTTCTGCTTACTTTTGTTGTGATAAGCTCCTTACATTCACAAATATTTTGAGTTAGTGCTTGAGCACTGAAGCGCCCTTTGAGTCTCTTTATTTATGGGTTTTGGTGAATATTTGTCTTTAAAAGATTTGACTACAGGGGCACCAAAATATAATGAAAATGATACATAAATAAATTGTAAAGCATGGTAATTTTAAGGAAAGCATTTTTTCTTTTTTTTGAAACGGCTGTTTCAAAAATACAGGAGGTTCATTTAGCCAAAAATGAGTTTAATAAGAAACTTTGTCTCCATTTTGAGGATCAGTTCATAAATTCTCTTTGGCATGGTTTCTACATTTTTTTTTTTGCAAATTCTTTTGCACTATTTTTTTGGAGGGAATAGCCTTTTTTTTAAGTCTACAGTACAGCTGTTGTTATGGCTTATCCTCTAGAAGAGATCTGACATGTGTCAGATCAGTTACAGCAGGTTGTTGACGGCTAAAAAGTCGATTACTATTGCGGAAATCGGAGATTAAGTCTGCCTTGCAAACTCCGATGCTGTCTGGATATTTCATGTGAGCATAGGTCATGATAAGTAAGCTAAATTTTTTGCAATATAGTTTTACTACATTTCATCTGCACACACTGCTCTTGCCACTCGCGAGTATGCCACACATGTGTGAGCTTAATAATCTTTTCAGGATCAAAGACTAGTGTTTTTGCTCGGTATCAATTTTGATTATAGTGAAGTCTGAAGTCTACAGGCCAACTCCCGAATCAGGGCCGATCCTAGCAGGTGTGCAGAGTGTGCACCGCACAAGGGCGGCCAAAGCAAGGGGCGGCCGCAGGCCTTATCATATAGTTCTTTTAATCAATCAAAATTCCTCAAGAATTTCTCAAAAGATAACTCATAATAAGTCAAATAAATATGCTGAATTTTAAATGTTCAATTATCAAAGTGCCGATTTCCTGACAGCATAGCATAGTTTAAGAAAAATAGATTGTTAGGGAACATTGTGTTGGTTTATTGTCCATTAATATCTACTCCTTACACACATGATTCATTTGGTTGCAAAATTTATGACGGAACCGGTAATCAGTCATGGATACATGGGAGGGGGCCGATGAGGGAAATGGCCTCCTCCTGAAGAAGAAAGGGTGCCTTCGAAAAGGAGCACTCAGGGCCCAGGGCGGCCACTAATGTTTACCCCCCAAGCTTTTATAGACCTAAACAATTAAGACATTTTTTATATATTACATTTAAAAAAAGCTATACTGATTAGATACTCTAGCAAGCATTTCAAATAACAAATTTTGTTTTCAACAATCGCGGCTGCGTGGAGAGACTGGAAAATTGCGACTCCCCTGAGAGTCAAACATTTATTAATGAACTAAAATTTTGTAATTTTCCCCCTTTACAGCATTTTTTTCGAATTAAAATCACGAATGAACTGCCCGGTTTCAGATCAGTGCTCTTGCCCCGGGTAGTAAATTTAAACTTGGCTCCAAAACGAAGATCTAAAAAGATACCATGACATCCTTGATGAGACTAAAGAAGGCTTAAAATGGCGTTTTTAGGACTTTAATTTCGGAAAGTTTTGCTGTTTGAACCACCGATCTTAAGGACCCAATTAACTCTCTGATTCACCCCTTCCAACTTAACTTAATCAAACATAGCCTGAAAATGTTGGCTTTAAAATCCAAAATGTGTTTTCAGAGGGCAGCCCTTCTTAATGTCATCAAAAATAGCTTAATGACATTTTTCGTATTTCTTTTTCGAAATTTTTGCGATTCGAAATCCATTCCCAAACATTACTACCAAAGATAGTCTCCATTGGCGTCTTTAGAGAGGCCCCTAATCCCATCCCCTCAGTTTGAAATTGACTTCAGTTTCAAAAAACAGTTCGTGAGGGCACACTGAACCCCCGCCCGTTCTTTGATCCATCGTTATCAAACAATGCCTAAAATACGATTTTGGGACTTCAATTTCTAAAAAACTTTAGAGGAGAACTGCCTGGTTTGTGTAACTTTTCACGGTAGGGCATATACCCATCAATCGTCGAAGTGAGGTGGACAAAAGGTCTATAATTGTGTTTTTCAGATATTAATATCGAAAAATATCCGTAAGATTCGCCGAAGCTTCCCAGTTTTGTTAACGTCACCAAAGATAGCATAAAATTGCACTTTTAGAAATATCCGCTTGGGAGCCCCAAAACCCTTCCTTCCCAAAAATAGCCTAAAATGGATTTTAGTTCCGAAAAATATTTCGGTTCGGAATTTTTTTCACGTTTCCCCTATCGTTTTCAAATATAGCCAAAAATGGGTTTTGAAACAAAATTACAGGAGGAAAGCCACCAAATCCCCTACCGTCACCAAAGACAGCCTAAATTTGCGTTTAAAACTTCAGTTTCGGAAAATTGTCGGGAAGAGCGCTGATCTTTCCTAAGCTACGGTCACAAAAAATAGCTTCAAATTTATTTCAATTTTGAAAGAATTTTAGAAGAGAACCAACATTACTTTTCCCCTGAAATCCCGAAAAAATTCCTAAAATAGCGATATTTGATGTCAATTTCGAAAATTTCCCCACGCACCTTGAATATACCCGACTCTTTTCTCTTGCAACAAAACACAACCAAAGATTACTAAAACTATTTTTTGTACGCCAATTTCGATAATTTTCTGGGAGCAATCCCCCCTCCCCTGATTCCCCCTCCTTTGTCCTTTCTCTGATGTCACCGAAGACAGACCATAAAATGCGTTTTTACGACTAGTAAATTTTGGTATCTATTACTTTCTTCAAAGATATAAATTGTACCTAAGACGTTTCTTACTATGAAACTTTTCTTCCTTTTAAGTTCATCATTCTTGTTTTTTTTTTCTTTTTTAAATTAGAACTTGATATAGAAATTTGAAGAAATATTTATATGCACGTCAAAGATTAGTCAAAATATGCAAATTACTCTTGAGGGGCGGCACATTAGGTCTTTGCACACGGGCGGCCGACACCCTAGGATCGGCCCTGTCCCGAATCACTACATTGATAGGTCGATAGGCTACTAGTCTTTCGAGAGATTATCTCCCAAAGTTGGAAGATTTTGATGCCATGAAGTTATTGTTTGTGCTGGTATTGATTTGGTGTGCTTTGCTATTGATGCGAGCTTGCACCTTGTTTGTAGATTTGCAGTACGATCCTTGTGGAGATCTGTTGGTTCCTGAAAACAAGCGAAGCTAATCTTTGTGTTATTTCTTGGGTTTCGCTAACCTCTGTGTGAGTAGACATCACAAGATCCCGTCGCTTTCATGCATCAAAGTAGGCTCTCAAGATTTAATTTGCTTTTCTTTTCTTCACTAAGTTCATCCGGCGGAATGAACTGGAATGTTTTACATGCCCAGAATGACTTTTTGTAGAAACAATGGGCATCAGTAACAGCTTTACCGTCGAGTTCTGTCAGTATCATCTGAGAGAGGGTCTTTCCAAATCTTTTCTTAGCATTTCGAAAATGAAAAGAATTTCTTGATTTTTTTCTGCTGCAGCAATCTCCTTTTTTAAAACAGTGATTTTACTGTAATTGTAGTTGTTGAAAAGTTGGTTGATGATAATGAGATTGTCATAATTCATGCAGGACACAAACAATTCAAATTATATTTCCTCTCAGTCTTACTCTCTTATTCTTACTGAGCTTTATGCTGCTAACCAGTTCGATTTTCAATTGCTCGTTTCCCGTTTTTTAGTATTGTTATACTACATTGGCTTACCTTGAGCGTTCTAACATTCTTCCTCATTCGCTTTCTATTTCTCACTAGTTACTTGGAAAAAACTTTGTTCCTGACTTTTATTCTATTTTTCTTCTACTATTCTCATCTCTATTGTGTCGTCACTGATCAGTGAGTAAAGTCATTACAAATTTAAGATTACAAGAGCCAAGAGGGCATCTAGGACCATTTGAAACTTAATAATGGCCCAACCAAGATGAAATTGTTAAACTTCATAGTGCGTACAGAAAGACTGAGGCCACTGAGCGGACATCTACAGTAGATTGGACCGAAACCTATACTTTTTGTTACGAACTACCCTTAGACTCGGAGTGGAAAATTGTGTTTTATGCAGATTAAGTTTCGTTTTAAATAGTGCGATATACGATTTCTTTAATAACCACTTTAATTTCTACTCTTAGATCTTTTATGAACATCTGTTCAACAAGTGGAATTTTCTTGCTTATTTTCACACTTATGTGTGACAAAATTCATGTTTCATCCGCTTACAAAGTGCTATTTATGATTTCTTAAATAACCAGCTAAATCTCTAATGAATATCCTTTCAGCAAGTGGAATTGTATTGTTTCCTTTCACATTTATGTGTGACAAAATTCATGATTCATGCACTTTCTAAGTGTGATAGAGGATTTCTTAAATAACTATCAAAATCTCTTATGAACAACCGTGCAAGTGAAATTTTCTTGTTTCTTTTCACATTTATGTGGAACATAAACACTTTTTTAGGAAGTAGAATATTCTTGTTTCTATTCATATTTATGTGGGGCAAGAGCATCCGTTCAGCAAGTGGAATTTTCTTGTTTCTTTCCACATTTGTGTGTGTCATGAACATCCTTTCAGTAAGTGGAATTTTCTTGTTTGTTTTTACAATTATGTGTGACAAAATTCTTGATTCATGCACTTAAAGTGTGATAGACAATTTCTTTAATAACCATCTAAATATCTACTCTGAGATCTTTTATGAACATCCATTCAGCAAGTGGAATTTTCTTGTTTCTTTTCACATTTAAGTGTGTCATAAACATCCTTTCAGGAAGTGGAATTTTCTTGTTTGTTTTTACATTTATGTGTGACAAAATTCATGATTCATGCACTTAAAGTGTGATAGACGATTTCTTTAATAACCATCTGAATCACTACTCTGAGATATTTTATGAACATCCATTCAGCAAGTGGAATTTTCTTGTTTCTTTTCACATTTATGTGTGACATGAACATCCTTTCAGAAGGTGGAATTTTCTTGCTTCTTTTCACATTTATGTGTGACAAAATTCATGATTCATGCACTTAAAGGGCGATAGAAGATTTCTTATGTAACGATATAAGTCTCTACTCTTAGATCTCTTATGAACATCCGTTCAGCAAGAGGAATTTTCTTGTTTCTTTTCACATTTATGTGTGACATGAACATCCTTTCAGAAGGTGGAATTTTCTTGCTTCTTTTCACATTTATGTGTGACAAAATTCATGATTCATGCACTTAAAGGGCGATAGAAGATTTCTTATGTAACGATATAAGTCTCTACTCTTAGATCTCTTATGAACATCCGTTCAGCAAGAGGAATTTTCTTGTTTCTTTTCACATTTATGTGTGACATGAACATCCTTTCAGAAGGTGGAATTTTCTTGCTTCTTTTCACATTTATGTGTGACAAAATTCATGATTCATGCACTTAAAGGGCGATAGAAGATTTCTTATGTAACGATATAAGTCTACTCTTAGATCTCTTATGAACATCCGTTCAGCAAGAGGAATTTTCTTGTTTCTTTTCACATTTATGTGGGACAAAATTCATGATTCATGCACTTAAAGTGCGATAGAAGATTTCTTATGTAACGATATAAGTCTCTACTCTTAGATCTCTTATGAATATCCGTTCAGCAAGAGGAATTTTCTTGTTTCTTTTCACATTTATGTGTGACATGAACATCCTTTCAGAAGGTGGAATTTTCTTGTTTCTTTTCACATTTATGTGGGTCAAAATTCATGATTCATGCACTTAAAGCGCGATAGAAGATTTCTTATGTAACGATATAAGTCTCTACTCTTAGATCTCTTATGAACATCCGTTCAGCAAGAGGAATTTTCTTGTTTCTTTTCACATTTATGTGTGACATGAACATCCTTTCAGAAGGTGGAATTTTCTTGTTTCTTTTCACATTTATGTGTGACAAAATTCATGATTCATGCACTTAAAGGGCGATAGAAGATTTCTTATGTAACGATATAAGTCTCTACTCTTAGATCTCTTATGAACATCCGTTCAGCAAGAGGAATTTTCTTGTTTCTTTTCACATTTATGTGTGACATGAACATCCTTTCAGAAGGTGGAATTTTCTTGCTTCTTTTCACATTTATGTGTGACAAAATTCATGATTCATGCACTTAAAGGGCGATAGAAGATTTCTTATGTAACGATATAAGTCTACTCTTAGATCTCTTATGAACATCCGTTCAGCAAGAGGAATTTTCTTGTTTCTTTTCACATTTATGTGGGACAAAATTCATGATTCATGCACTTAAAGTGCGATAGAAGATTTCTTATGTAACGATATAAGTCTCTACTCTTAGATCTCTTATGAATATCCGTTCAGCAAGAGGAATTTTCTTGTTTCTTTTCACATTTATGTGTGACATGAACATCCTTTCAGAAGGTGGAATTTTCTTGTTTCTTTTCACATTTATGTGGGTCAAAATTCATGATTCATGCACTTAAAGCGCGATAGAAGATTTCTTATGTAACGATATAAGTCTCTACTCTTAGATCTCTTATGAACATCCGTTCAGCAAGAGGAATTTTCTTGTTTCTTTTCACATTTATGTGTGACATGAACATCCTTTCAGAAGGTGGAATTTTCTTGTTTCTTTTCACATTTATGTGGGACAAAATTCATGATTCATGCACTTAAAGCGCGATAGAAGTTTTCTTATGTAACGATATAAGTCTCTACTCTTAGATCTCTTATGAACATCCGTTCAGCAAGAGGAATTTTCTTGTTTCTTTTCACATTTATGTGTGACCTTTTCACATTTATGTGGGACAAAATTTATGATTCATGCACTTAAAGTGCGATAGAAGATTTCTTATGTAACAATATAAATCTCTACTCTTAGATCTCTTATAAACATCTCTTCAGCAAGAGGAATTTTCTTGTTTCTTTTCACATTTATGTGTGACTTGATAATCCTGTCAAGAAGTGGAATTTTCTTGTTTCTTTTCACATCTATGTGGGACAAAATTCATGATTCAAGCACTTACAAAGTGTAATAAATGACTTCTTATGTTGCATGTTTTGAGGACCTTCCCACATGCCGGACAGAGAGAGCCTAATGAAGTAAGATCTGATCTCTCCCTTAACGACCTGCCTGACATTGCTTCACGTACTTTCTGTATTTTTGGTATTTCTCCTTTTTAAAAGTTGTTCTCTTTTTTCAGTTTTTTGACAATTTATATTTTATGTATCAGCAGCGTTGCTGTTCTATGTAGCTTTGAGCTGTAGAGACAGTTTTCAGCGCTGCTTTTTTCTTGGTGCCCTACGGGACCGCATACTCCGCTTACAGTGTTACGGATGTCAGTAGTGGGACCCCACATCATATTCTGGTCGCGTGCAGGAAAGGTGTGTATTGTACTAGATCTCCTCACCGGCTAAATTCATGCCTTAGCAGAGAGAAGCCAGCTTTCGAAGTCAACTGTCACCAAAATCACACAGCTCACTCATGAGCAGCGTTTCTCAATCTTTTTTCCCGTGCGGGACCGGCAAAACCGTTTAAAAAAAATCGCGGACCGGTAAGGGGTTTTTTTTTTTTTTGTAATTTTTTTTTGTATCGCAGAGAATCAGAAATTTATGAAGAAAATAACATTTGGACCAGGAATGCCCCCCTCCCAGCCCGGGTTTTTTTTCTTCTTTTTCTTCTCTTTTTTTTTTTTTTTTTGGTTTGTTTTCGTGAAAAAAGTAGTTAGCTGGTGCTGAGAGTTTTTTTCTTTTTTTAAAAATAAATAAGTTTATAAAATAACAATAAAAAAGTATATTAATAAACAAATAAATTAAGAATAAATATATATATATATATATATATATATATATATATATATGTGTGTGTGTATATAGATAAATAAATAAATGAAATAATAATAAATAAATACATAAATAAATAAATGAAATAATAATAAATAAATACATAAATAAATAAATAAAATAATAATGAATGATGTATAAGTAAATGAATAAAACTTTACTTGATTTTTTAGGTCTGTCACCAAACATTTAAATGTAAGGATTATAGATAGCTTAGAATTGTAATAACTGTCCAAGAGTAAGAAAAATCATAGATAGTTTTGAAAATTAATCATAAAATTCACGCAAAAAAGAGCGTCTTATAGGATAGTATTTTTTTATGTTTTTTATTTTTTCCTTGAATAAGATTTTTATTTTTTTTTCTTTATCTCTCTCTCGAACGAAAATTTCTGAGGATCGTCAAAATTTTCTTGCGAACCAGCGCCAGACTGGCCTGGACCACCGGTTGAGAATCGCTGCTCTAGAGACTGCAGTCTAAGACCCCAGCAACAATGCAGGTGGACTTTCTAGGAGCAGGTAGGGGACGCGTCGGACAGGGACCGAACCTTCTCATCTCTCAACGACATTCTCCTGCGGCTCCGGAGCGCCCTCCCGGAGCTGAGAGTCCTCGTCCAGTGACTCCCGCCCACACTTCCACCTCTGTCTTCCTCCTGGCTTTCTCGCTTCCTTCGTGCGACGATGTTGGTCGATCATTTCCTCCATCTTCGAATGAAGTCATTCGAGTTTCCCAGAGTTGCAGGCAAAGGGCCCCATTGGCCTGTCCCTGTGAAACCGTATCGCCGTGTCTTGTTCGTATGGCTTTTGTCAAGTTTCCTTTCATCCATAAGCTCACGTATTTTGCTGTGCCCGCCCATTGAGCCATAATGCTGAAGGGAGAGAACTACGGTAGATGGTCGGAGTTTCATTACATGGAAAGGAAAACAAAATTTAATTTGACGAAAACCATTTCGTTGAAGACAGATCTCCAAATTATCTCTCCTCTTACCAAGAAACCGTACGGTAGTATAATAGTGAAGAAGATCTATAAGTAATAGTCGAAAGAGCATAGGGGAAAACGTTTATTAAACTATTTGCCGTCGTCTCCCCATTATCGATGCGTAAGGTCCCAAAATATGCCAATTTTTTAAGAAAAGATGCCAAATTCATCGAGCTTCGGTGAGAAATGGAAGACATTCCTTTGTTACATGCGCAGACGGTGGTCACGTGGTGCCTTCCATTTCTCGCCAAGTCATGAAATTTGGCGATTTTTATTGAACTCGCGGCATATTTTAATACCTTATATCTCGATAACAGGAAGACGAAGGGCAAAAATTTTTGTTTCACTACAATCTTTTGATTGCTACCATTTTTTTTTTTTTTTTTTTCATTTCTTTCATTATTACACAATTCATGTGGCAACCTGGTTAAGTATTATGGCTCCATGGGCCTGGCTTACATTTTTTGGGGGCACGAGGCAAACTATCTTCCGGGGCCCCTGACATCGACGACCGAACTAGTGCCTTTACCATTCTAACAGATTTCATCATTTCAGGCGCGTAAACAATGTGAATGCGCATTTATACGTTTACAGAAGTGCTTATAGCTTGTGTGTACGTGTTACATAAAACTGGCAGCCATATACAATGACTTTTAGCTCTATGTCACTGAGTTAAAGCAAAAAATAAATAAAAATGCAACGGCATTTTTTCAGAAGCATTTCTTTGGAAGTGCTTCGCTTGTGCATACGTGTTGCATAACACTGGCAGCCAGATATTAAGATTTTAAGCTCTATGTCGCTCAGTCAAAGCAAAAGAAAATGTCACGGCGCTCCT
Organism: Uloborus diversus; assembly: GCF_026930045.1. Taxonomy (NCBI): domain Eukaryota; kingdom Metazoa; phylum Arthropoda; class Arachnida; order Araneae; family Uloboridae; genus Uloborus; species Uloborus diversus. The sequence continues at coordinate 166,654,510 of NC_072734.1, forward strand.
TCAGAAGTGTTTTGCTTGTGTGTACGTGTTGCATAATGCTGGCAGTCATATATAATGACTTTTTAGCTCCATTTCACTGAGTTAAAGCTGAAAAAAAATAACGACATTTCCGAAAAAGCTGTGTGTATCAGCATATGTGTGCAAATACAGGTGTTGTGAGGTTGGAAGATTGAACAGCGTTCCGTCAGACAATTTTGCGCTGTTCACCACTGCTATCATTCACCAATGAGCACTTGGCATTCCAGCGCAATTCACCAGTCATTGATTCACTAGTGCTCAATTAGCAATCAATCTTCTTTTGCTTATCGTTTGCGACTAATGCCACCAAGACCAAAAGCCTATTGATTGAATGTTTTTCCGCTAAACGAAATCAAATTATGAATTTCTGCATAAAGCTGGTTACAGTGACTTTTATACTTCAGTCACTATTTTTCTGAAAATGCGATGACTGCTTTTTATGGGGCCCTCAACTGTAAGGACCATGTGCCCCTGTCTCCAGGACCGTGAGTTGGTACAGTTGTGCTACGGAGAGATGGCTGATGAACTGAGCATTTCATTTTGTAATAGGTAGGATCAGCGAGAACGCGCGAGCAGTAAAATGTTTGCTGCTTGCGAGTTCTCGCTGATCTTACCAATTGGAAAATGAAGTGCTCCTCTTTCCACTTCCAGTTCATCCGCCATCTCTCTCTAGCGCAACTATATGGTGGAAACGACTCAACCTGTAAACAAATGAATGCGCAATACCAGAAAGAGGAGGATTGCGCATTCATTTGTCTGCCGGTGAAGTCGTTTGGACTATACCAACTCACGGCTCCTTGTTTTCTACATTGAAAAAGAGGCTCCTCGTAGTACTTAAAACCAAGGGCGCTCCAAGAACGAAATCCCCCAAAAGGGAAAGACTCGTATACATCAACCCCTCAAAACTTTAATGCCACAATCTGCGCCATGAAGTCATCTTCCCCCAACTTCATTTTGGGCAGCTCTGCCGGAACACGTGTGTATGCAATAGTTTTCAATTGTTTATGCTTTATTAACGCTGTTTTTTTTTTAACTATTCAATATGTATGACACTCAAAATGGCCGAATAATTTTAAGTTTTTTTATATTTTTTAAAGACAACTAAAAGAAGAAAAAGAATGCAACTAGAAGTTGCATTAAATAATTTTCAAATGTGTAAGAACAATACTAGTTTTATGAAAACTTCTGTGAAAGAACAAAATTGTATTGCTAAATTGTAAAATTATGAAAATTGTGCTAATGAAATAGACTAAAAGTCTCCTACTGATTTCAAGAGTTAACCCAAGAAGTTCCCTCCATGCAATGTGGATTGTCAAAACCTTCTATTTTTCGTTTTAACTCTTCGGTTGCTGCAGCTGTAAGCTGTCACACTTTACTTCACATTAGTTTGCAACAAACATGCCACTTGTAAGAGAACGCCCCGCCCTCTCTTTGCTTGGCCACTTACGCATCTGGCCGTCGCAAAAATCGTATTGTAAAATTACTGCAGAATGTAAGATCGGAAAATTACGATTCAAATGAAACAGAAGCTATATGAAAAGCAATTGTATCTACACTTAAATATGAAAAAATTAATTTTAATTACATCTGACATGTATTCATAGTGATATCAATCAAATTATAGTAAGAGTAATAGTTGAAATGCACTTACATTTATATTAATAACTCTAATTCAGTTATCTAGCCATCTGAAATACAATTTCAAGCTTTAAAAAATCAATAAGCACAAGAAAACACCTTAAACATTTTTAAGCAGTCTTTCCTGTATCCCTCTCCTTGGCTATGGCATCTGGTGCAAAGTGTTGATGCTGTTTGGAAAAATGTTATGTTAAAGTTATTATGAAAAATGTTACGTTGTGCTGATCTGCTAATCATCTAGAAGCTTAAGGATTCATCGAAATTGCATCTGAAATACAACTTCCAGCTGTAAAAAATCAATGAGCATAAGAAAACAACTTAAACATTCTTAAGCAGTCTTTCCTGTCGTCCTCCGCTTGGCTATGGCATAATGTGCAAAGTGTTGATGCTGCTTGGAAAAATGTTATATTAAAGTTATTATGAAAAATGTTACTTTGTGCTCAGCTGTTAATAATCTTGAAGCTTAAGAATTCATCAACATTGCATCTGAAATACAAATTCCAGCTGTAAAAAATCAATGAGCATAAGAAAACAACTTAAACACTCTTGAACAGTCTTTCCTGTCGTCCTCCGCTCGGCTATGGCATCTTGTGCAAAGTGTTAATGCTGCTTCGAAAAATGTTATATCAAAGTTGCTATGAAAAGAGTTACGTTGTGCTCATCTGTTAATAAACTGGAAGCTTAAGAAGTCATCGAATTTTGTCTGAAATACAACTTCAAGCTTTGAAAAAGCACTGAACACAAGAAAACAACTTGAACATTCTTAAGCAGTCTTTCCTGTATCTCTCCCCTTGGCTATGGCTTCTGGTACAAAGTGTTGATACTGCTTGGAAACATTTTTTGTTAAAAATATCAGCAATGTTACGTTGTGCTCATCTGTGAATAATCTGGAAGCTTAAGATTTCATCGAAATTGCATCTGAAATACAACTTCAAGCTGTAAAAAGTCAAAAAGCACAAGAAAACAACTTGAACATTCTTAAATAGTCTTTCCTGCCTCTCTCCCCTTGGCTGTGGCATTTGTTGCAAAGTGTTGACATTGCTTGGAAAATGTTACGTTAAAGTTGTTACGAAAAGTGTTACTTTGTGCTCATCTCTTAATCATCTGGAAGCATAAGAATTCATCGAAATTGGCTCCATGTTTATCGAACTTGGCCTTAAAAATTACCTCTCTGTTGGCAAATGCTTCGTTTTAAACTTGAAAAGATGAAAACTTACATGCAACAAAATGAATTTATCTTCTTTGAATAAAAATTCTTAAGCACTGCAAGTATTTCTTGTAAAAACAGATTTTCACTAAATCCTGACAACAGTGTATGCTAACGATCGAATACAAACGCATAACTTCAAAGAAAATTCTGCAACACATTAAATAAAGTGTGTTTAAATAAAATGTATACTATGTTGTATGTAAAGATATATTGTAAAACTTTTGCCAATTTCGCACCCAGTATTTCTTTGGTTCAAGATTACTGCAAATATAAATTTTGCTAGCATTTGTCTATAAGAACAAAAAACCAAATTTATTTAAAATCCAGAACATTTTTGGGAGCCGGACAGAACGCCCAGATACCAAACGTCCATGGATAAAACGTCCCGGTCCAAAAAATGTCCAACGGACAAAACGTCCGAGAGACAAAAGGTCCACGGACAGAAAGTCCACATTTTTAGGCATCTAGGACATAACGTCCAGTTTTCTGAGCAACTTGGACAAAACGTCCGGATTTTAGTTTTCCCTTGGTCTCAACTAATTTTGTTGAATTATTTGTGTAATACACTGTAAAAAAATTCCGAAACGTTACTGAGTATTTCCGTGTAACTTTTCGGGATTTCAATGGTTTTCATCTACTTCCTGGAAAAATCAAGTATTATTGTCAAAAAATTTCTTGAATTGCTACAAGTTGCAGGATGCAGAATTTTCTTTGTTTTAAAAAATATTTATAGCTCCCAGTTTAAAGATTTGCTGAGAGTATTTATAAAGTGTATCGACTTTAAGTCAATTACGGCTCGTCCTGCTTTATTAAGCTCCCAAAGGGAGTGATTAAGGCTCTGGACTACGTAGCTTTGCAAGAATTGCAAGATACTTGCTTGTAATTCTGGCTTAGCATTGGCCATGATTGTAGTGTAGTATTGCTTACGAAGCTGCTATATTATCCCTACCTAAGATTACTCTGAAGTTCTGGAGACACAACTGGCTTTAAATGGGAAGCTTTCTGGATTTTTCAGGATAATTTCAAGAAGGTTACTGAATTTTAGCGGAAAACATTCCTGGTTTTTGCGAGATATGTTACTAGCTGAAATTGGGCACATCAGCTGCCTATTATTTTCCAGGAACGTTTCTGAATCGTTTTTACAGTGTACGTGATTGTAATAAGGAATGAGTCTGTATAGATTCCCCCCCCCCCTTTCCCCGCACACACTGGCAAGATGGAATGATAATTTCAGTTTTAAGGATCACCCTTTTTTTAATTTAATAAAATGTGTTTTACGGCAAATGTAACGTGGAAGTAGCCCCCGTATTTTCACGTGATTTTTATGCTTAGGCCACGTGTAGGCAATTTGTCCGTATAATACGGATGCCTCAGGAAGTTTTCATCGTTTTCTTCAGGAGGACAGGGTACTTGAAGGTCACTGAATTGAGTGGGGGAGAAATTTTTTCGGTTGAAAGGGGGTTGACGTTTGCTACGCCTTTTCCAGCTCATTCGGCATAGAGGTAGAAGGGGGGAACCAACCCCTATTTTAGTATTTGCGGTTTTCGCGCGTTGTTTATCTTCTTTTTTTCGGTCTACTCGTTTTTATCATTTTTCTTTTTCTTTTATTGTTTTTTCACTAAAGTTTTTATTTATTTTACGTTTTTTATTTATTTATTATCATTGTTTTAATTTTTTAATTCGCTTTTTAGTATTCCGTACTTTTTAATTACTTTTTTTCATATTTATGTGTTTATATTTTGAATCTTAATGCAAATATAGTAATAATATGCACTTATGCATACATTGTGAGGAGAAATAACACAGGTTTAATCATTTGAGTAGAAAAAATAAGCCATATGTTGTAAAAGAAAACGGGAAGAAATAATTTTGTCTCTTGTGAATAGTGAAATTTTCTTGAATTAGTAACCAGCAGCAATTTCCCAACACTTTTGCATTTTATTTTCCTTGGAAACGTTCTTCTATATGTTAACTATGTTGATGAAAGCGTTCACCTGGCTCATCACTCATCATTTCAATATTAGGAGGGAAAGAATCGAAGTGAGAATGCGAAAAATGTATCTTCAATGACATTCTACGCACCATCATTTCATATTTTTGAACGTTTTTTACTAAAAATTTAGCATTTTTATTTTTATGGTTTACCATAAGTCCTCGAGTCGCCTCCTTTAGAGACAACCAAGCCGCTAGTTCTTTTTGGGTGAGATTTTCATCAAGGTCATTGTTCTTCATAAGCGTTCTTATTTGTGGGTCGACAAAAATGCCTTCTTTTAAGCTACCATCACTCAATTTAAGAAAAATACTTTACAAATTCAAAAATCCCTTGCCTATTTCATCCTTGGCTTTGACAAAATTTTTCGTCAAATCGAGTTTTATATGCAAGGGCGGAAAAATTATTTCTTGCCGTATAAGAGGTAAATTCAAAAATTAAGCGTTGCTACTTCAGAAACTTACGTCAATTCTAATTGAAATAAAATATTCTATTAAGAAATAACTGGTTACAGATGATATTTTTTTACAGCATATACTAACAGTCTGTTTTATACCTTTGACTATTAAAATATATATGGAATTAAATTATTTTTATCACATTATAAGCAAGGGTGCATGAAAATATTATAGAGGATACAACTAAGGACGGTGGTGTGTTAGACAACCATTCATTTGGCAATTTTGGTTACAATTAAATAAATAACTCAATACACGTGATAGTATTCATGTTAGAAAAATCGTGTCGAATTAAATAAATATCGAAAAATTAAAAATTGGAAAGTAGGGTATTGAAATAGGGAAAAAGTGTCAGTCTGTCCCCTCTCCCCCAATTGCGCTCCCTTTTTTACTTAGAGTTATGAAATGAGTAAAGAATGTTCTTATAATTTGAAGGCATCCAATATACCGCAACATTGGAAATGAATAGCAGCCAAAGAAAATAAGTTAAATAAATAGCATGATGCATGTTCCAGTGGCGTATTCAGAAATTAATTTTAGTGGCTGCAGCTCTGTCAACCCACTCTTGAGTACGCTACTGCACCCTACTCAATTCTAAACAGCAATAAATATTTTTTTCCGAAGCGTTAGTGAACGGACCGTTTTTACCACACCAACAAGAAAAATCGATCGCTAACAAATCTCAACAAAGCATTCTGTTAACAAGATAATACAAAATAAAACGTATAATTAATAATTACAATAAATCACTTAATATATTTATACGCACACACCATTCTTTTTACTTACATTTCAAAGTACTTCCAAGCAATTGTTGCACAATACATTTAAATGCACTTCTTAAAAACACATTTGGGAAAAATTTACGAAAACAAATACACGCACATGGTCCTCGTTCGTCATTTGTGTCAAAGACTAAAAATGAAACATTATTTTGTGCGAACACTGGAAATCTCAAACACGGCGTCCCGCGAAGGGCCCTTAGCAATAAGTTCAATAAAACTCTCTTGGAAATCTTCCAACATAGACAGGGCGGGGCCTCGAAGCACTTCTGGAAACAAAACGGTATGATGTTCCATGTGAGTTGACAGCTGAGTACTGTACATTCCACTGCATCGTTCTCAGCTATAAAGCAGGGCAATATTCAGTCCTATTTCTGCTGATGAACTAAAAACAGCTGTATTCAGTAAGTTAACGCCCTATAGCCTGGGCTAAGGCAGAAATACATAAAATACACCGCCAGCTCAGTCAATTCCAGCCGAGGACTGCAGCTTCGTGCTTATTAGATCTCATCAGCCCGACATAGGATTAACTGAGCTGGAGGCGGAAAACCTCTTAAGGAAGCCAAGAGTGCCAAACAAACTGGTAGCTAACATAGAATTAGCAATGACCAGACGAGTGACCGAAGCAATGGTTCGGTTCAACTCGAATATTGCAGGCAAGGCAGGTATATTCAGTAAGTTATCGCCCTATAGCCAGGGCTATGGCAGAAATACATGAAATACACCGCCAGCTCAGTCAATTCCAGACGAGGACTGCAGTTTCGTGCTTATTAGCACTCATCAGCCCGGCATAGGACTGATATATTTCATGTATTTCTGCCTTAGCCCTGGCTATAGGGCGATAACTTACTGAATATACCTGCCTTGCCTGCAATATTCGAGTTGAACCGAACCATTGTTTCGGTCACTCGTCTGGTCATTGCTAATTCTATGTTAGCTACCAGTTTGTTTGGCACTCTTGGCTTCCTTAAGAGGTTTTCCGCCTCCAGCTCAGTTAGTCCTATGCCGGGCTGATGAGAGCTAATAAGCACGAAGCTGCAGTCCTCGGCTGGAATTGACTGAGCTGGCGGTGTATTTCATGTAAAAACAGCTGTGCTCATTTGCGTGTATAATAAAAAATCTACGTTGTAATGTGGGTGGTCAATGGTCGTTAGGATAAGAAAAGGCAACGATCCCCTATGGGGTGTTAAATGAAATGAATTACTGGAATTAAAAAATAGTTTTTTTCCTTTCCGATAGTTTCTATTGCAAGCAAAAAAAAAAAAAAATTCCTTCATTTTTCGCAACTGACAAAAGTTAATACAATGAAATTTCCATAAGAAAAAAGACGAAGGTCGACAAGCGCCTTTTGGAGCGGCGCACCGGGCATTTGCCCAAATGCTTGCATGTCCTGAATGCTTGCAGTTCAAAATGACGGAAGTAACATTTATGCAATCTAAAAGAAAACAGAAAATAGCGAAACACAACGATTATTTATACTATTTTCATTCTAAAACAAAGAAGAGAACATACTGGACCTGCATCAGGAAACTAAAAGAAAATTGCCGTGGGAGAATCAGTCTAAAAGATGAAAAATTTGAAAGTTTACTAAATGTGCATGGCCATGGTCCAGAAATTGAAAAAATTAAGACCTCTGAGTTCATGGAAGTATTGAAGGAGAATGTTGTACGAAATACAGCGCCAGTGCCAGGTTTATACAAGTAAGATTTATTTCCTTCTTTTTTTTTAATTAGCTCAAATTTTTTTTCGTAATATCGAATGACCCAGAGTAATAAAACATTGCCTCTTAATTCAAGTTGATTTCACTTCAGTTTGACTACATTTACTAAAAATATTTCAATGACAGCTATACAAATATGCATATATTCAAAGATCCACCTCCATATCTTAAAATTCAATTTTTTGTGTTGATCTTTCTTTCTTTTTTTTTCTATTTTTTCATTAGTGCTTTCTCATATACGTACTGTAAATATTAAAATTACTTACATTGAAGTGAAGGAGACGGAACTCTAAGTTATTTCAGGTATGATGCTTCTTTTATAGCCCGGACTACTTCGTTGGATGCAGAACATCTTTCTCGCGGCGCGTGATTTTTTTTTTTTTTTTTTCCCCTTCTTTTCGCTGAACGCGCCCCATATTTCGCTAATTCGCTGAGCCCCAAGTTTTTCCTCGTTTTTTAATGCTTCCACTGTAATTTTTTATTATTGATTTTGGGATGGGGATGGGGTTATCAGGGGAGTGGTACATGGACCCCCTTTAAATATGGCATAGAACAGGGCTGTCCAACTGGCGGCCCATGGGCCGCATGTGGCCCACCAACACATATTATGAGGCCCGCCAACTTCTTATTCAGTATATTTCTTTTTTCGACATTTTGTGGTATCAAGAATCATCCGGGACGACCGAGGGGTCCCCGAAATTTCCTCTTGATCGCTCTTTCATTTCTTCATTGTATTGGGAGAAAAAGGTACAGGACATCTACAGGTCCAGGTCAAACACTCTTACCCTGCACGCTGATGTTTAAACGAAATAGTATTGCCTCGCATTGGCCGGGGATGACAGAGAGGGAAGAGAGAAGCATTTCAGATAAGCAAAACCTACCTGCAATTGGTTAAAAATAAAGACCCCCCCCCCCCCCCCCACCGCACTGACTCTACGGTCTTTGTTGATTTCGAAAAAGAAATAGTTAGAAATTCTTCGGCTGGCAACGGCAAACATCGATGTTGACATTCCTGCCCTTGTAAAGAAAGCCGATCGGCCTCAATTTTTCCCATTAAAATAGCAAATTGATTTATATTCCTTCTATTTCATTGTTTTATAATTAATAATTCAACTATTAATTGTTATTGTAATAGAGGTAAGAGGTAATAGTTCATTTTTATTTCAAACTGCGACCCACCAGGTGATCAGTGACCGGAATTCTGGCCCGTGGGCTCTTAGCAGTTGGACAGCCCTGGCATAGAATATTCTCAATTTTAGGGATTTCGAGGGTTTCTCCCCCGGAAATGTTTGAAAAATAGATAAAAAATTCTGTATTTGAAGGGAAATTGGGACTACAAATGTATCATTAAAAAAAATTAGAGAAACAAAAACGATTTAAAAGCTATTTATTTTTTTGCAATTTAAGATCAATCAAAATAAAAACTGCTTGTGGTTCGACAAATCGTTGACAATGATAGAGAACAAAAGCGAGAGAGGAAAAAAGAAAATATCGTAATTTTTGCATCGTCACTTTCTCACAACGGCTTTTGGTTTAATAGCTGATTTTTGATCATCTCCCCAACTCACCGACAAAACACAATACTGAATAAAATGTAAAATGATCATTACAGTGCCCGCCGCTTATTAAAATCACATTCGTTCGGGGGACATTTGATTTTATAAAGCGGCTGATTTTATTATCCGGCATTCAAAAAAATGAAAGGTTTTGAAGTTTAAATACTCTAAAAATGAATTGAATTACTTCATTTATTTCCGTTTTAAGTATTTCAAAATACAGTTATCATTTTAACTAAACATGAGGTACATTTTTTTCAATCACAAAGATCTTAAAATGTAGGTGTAATGTTGTTTGCTTACCAGAATTGGGAGAGCCAAGATTCAATATCGTTTGAGAGTTTACAAAGTGTTTTTTAACGTTCAACATATTTTCCTCTTTGTTCTAAAGTGCGTCGTACATTATCAAGCGCTTTACTGGCATCTATTGAAAATGAAGAGGCAAATTTGACTCTATTTCCTTATCTTCTGAGACCGATTCCTTCACTTCTTGGTGCTTCTTTAAAAAAATTTTACGGATGATGTCCAAAAATTTAATTTTATGAAACGGCGATAGTGATTTTATTAAAAGATGGTTTTAACATGCTTTGGTATTGCAATGATTCTGTTCTTCCAGATTTGATTTTAAAAAGCGGCTGATTTTATAATCCAGTGATTTTATTAGTGGCGGGTACTGTATTAAAAAATCAGTACCACGGGAATAGCCATACGGTTACCGCTAGTTAACAGCAAAATAGATGTCCGTGTTTTGGGGCAATCACGATTGCTTATTGTTCTTACTTGACTGTTTTGATGTGCTATCATTTTATTTTCCCGCCAGCACCCTCTGCAGCATCCCCGTCGACCGGCTCCTCACGATGCTGCTCCTATAGCGAAAACCGTTTCCAGGTTGCGTTCATATCCTACACACATGCGCATACATACACAACTACACACACACACGCCACACCTACAAACACATACACACACACATGCATACATACAGACACCTACACATACACACACGCATACATACAGACACCTACACATACCCATACAAACACAAACACATACACACGCACACATAAACACAACTACCCACACATTCATGCCTGCACACAGACACAAACACATATGCCTACACACACATACACACACACCTCCCCCACGCACACGAACACTCATACACACAACTACACACACACTCGTGCCTGCACACAGACACAAACACACATGCACACACACACACATACACATACCCCTTACACACAAACAGATAAAACACACACGCCGACACACACACACTCGTGATTGCGAAAAACATAATTTGAATTCAAAATGACAAAATTCAAATTATTTTTTTTTTCCTATTACTGTAAAATTTTGTTAAAATTTAGAAGACTACTTTCAAAACGTCACTCAAATGATCATTTTGCTTTAATTTTGTAATCACTTTCTTTAATCAATGTGCTTTCACGTAAGAAAAATTTCATTTCATTACAAGAACTCCGTCTTCTTTTCTTTTGCAATGGAGTGAATGTATTTGAATTATTATGTCTGGTTAACCATTTATTCTCATTTTATTAACAATTTTTAAAAAAATTACAAACAGAATTTGAATAAAAATTTTTAATATTATTTCTTTAGAAAGCATGGAAATAGAATAATTCATCAGTTACAAAAATAAACAAGCTGTTAATTTATTCTGCAAAGTTAAAATTATGAAAAAAGAAAGGGATAAGGTGGAAAGGAGAGTTGTAGCATTAATTCTCGTTACAATTAATCGGCCGATTATCTTCAGCCAACTGGTCGGTAATAGGCCAATTTGCTTATAGATGCACCTTATAAAAAATCCGTAACTCTGTTCTGAAAACTTGTAGCTGAGCAATCATGAATTGCTTATTATCCTCTAATGACCAAAGTTGATGTTGCTCTGTTTTTTCAAATTGCCGTGACGATGGTTGTTTTTAATATTATTTAGAGAGCAAAATTTACGCTGTCATCGTTCCAAATCATCTGCGGTTGGATTTTGTTCTAGTTATTTTCAGGATTTAACTCAAGCAGACTTTACATTAAAAAAAGGGGGGGATTTTTGTTTAAAATGACGTTTCTTTAGGGGGGAACAACCTATATCGATGAATGTAAACAGCAAAACTTCATTTAAATACAAAATTTACAGTTTACTAATTCTCATCGTTTAAGATTGATAAGAATACATAGCGTTATACGCGCTGTAAATATTCTTTATGATAAGTGTACTGATGAATATCGACCTTAAAATCTTTGTCTTTGTTACAGTGCTGGTAAAAAAAAAAAATTGCATCACTCTTGCATTTTCACAACAATGGGATTATGTGAGAACTTTTGGTCGATCGATTAACGATGAATGTATGTGAAATTCTGCAAAACTTATGAAATAGACATTTAACAGCAGGAATCCGATAATTGTTTACGTAGATCGAGGCTGTTTCGGCTGTTTCCGGGCCAAGGCAAACAGCTGACCCCATGCTCATTTTTCCATTTCTGATGATATTCTTCTCCTTTGCAGCGCGGGTGATGCAATTTTTTTTACCACCACTGTCGCTCATTCTAATCACTTTTCTTTTTCTTTTTTTTTTCTTTTTTCGTGGATACGCCTCCGTATTACCTATTCTAGAAAATCACAAGCAGAAAATGACGGGTACAAATTTTTTGGCCATTTCCATTCTATTCCATTTGTAGAAACAAGAAGCCCAACGAGTAGGGTCCTATCGCAATTCGCGATTGCGAAAAACATAAATTGAATTCAAGACGTCATTTTAATGAATGTCTATTTTTTAAATTTTACGTTTGCTCCTCTTTTGAAGGGAGTCGCATGCAAGAGTCATAGTAAATATAAACAAGTAGAAATATTTTATGTATATTATCCTGCGTTTTAAAAGTAAGACTGCATCCCCCGAGGCACAAAAAAGAAAGAAACAAGAAGTTCCGTCCAGAACTAAACGAGTCTGTTTTCCAGCATCGACTTTCTGTTATCTGATCAATATTCCCATAATTAGCAAAAATTATTTCAAACGTAACCTTTTAACAATTTATTTTAAGCTGATTTCTACAAATAAAAGTATGCCTCGCTTATATGAAGAAACTAGAAAATCGCCCGTCAAGGTATGACGGGGGAAAGTTGCTTCTATATTTGAACGAAGCCATTGCCTGCTTGATAATATTTTGATACTTGAAATTTTGACCCTAACTCCAGCGGATGAACCCTAAACTCCAGTAGGTAACTGTCATTGTTGACCATTCTTTCGTTTCTTTATTCCCCTGAAATGACACAGTCTTACCAGTGAAACAGTTAATTTATCGGATCGAGTTCAGCCTTGTCACGATAAAGACTTTCCCTGCAGGTTAAACATTACCAAAACCATTCGCAACTCCAAAGAACTATAGGGGGCACTGCAGTCACTGTCTAATGGCGGACGAAAAAACTAAAACAAACGCACGTGGTAACGAAGAAAATGCTAATAAGCCTGGTAAATTTTGTTCGTATGCATGATTTTTTCGCTTTATTCTTTTTAAATTAATTTTCAAAGTCTTGTTGATATTCTGGCCCACGTAGAAAGAAATGAGAATTCAAAAGCATTACTAAACGTCAAACATTAATGCAAACTTCGTAGTTCTAAGCAGCCATTTTCACGATGTTGAATTCGATATTTATCAATTCTTGATAAAACTAAATAATAATTGTGGCCTGACAAGAATAACAATTAATGCTAGAAAATTTAATATGACATTACAAATTATTGCCAAAAGAAGATGATACTTCTTTACTTTGCTTTGGCTAGCGCTTATTGTTTTGCATTTGTAACTGAGTTATTTCTCTCGAATTCCCGAATCGGTTAATTTAAAATTTTTCTGTTTCTATGTTTCTAATTTCTGAATTACGATTTAATTATGTCATGTTCACCATTCCGCAATCAACTCACTTTTTAGAAGGAAATAAGGAAAACTAACATTATTTTGAGAAGCTCGAGAATACTACTAAGGGACGAATTAATTTCTGTAGCTGAAAGCAAACTAAGACACATCGATTGCGTTAATAAATACTCAGAACAAACTGCCTGTGTTTACGTCAACAGACACACGTGGAACGCAACGTGGCAATGTTTTAGTTTCTTCGGCAGTTTTGTAAATCACTTCAAGGTAGCGTATTCGAGCGCTGGAGTTGCGAATAGACTAATAATAAGAGTAGACCGAGCTTTCCCAAACTTGCTGATGAAAAAGTTGGTTCATGGATACATCATGTGACTGGTGGAAGGCTTGGCGAAAACTTTGGCAGCATGGTTGCTAGATGGCAACATTATCTATAGTTTGGCACTCGACATGTATTTTAAGACGTAATGTGTTTGCATTATATTTTTTTTCCAGGTGCTGAGATTGAATTGTTTTTCTTTTAGTAATGCATTATTTTGACATTAGTAATTAGTTTTTGATCACAATTTTTATTTCATTCGGAACTGCTACGTCAGTGTTGGCGTGAACGTAATGGCGTAAACGTTTTGCATTAACGCAAAATCTACTTAAAATACTAATCGGTATCTTAAATTGAAATTGTAGGTAAAAATCTTACCGTTTGCCGATTCTTTTTGGGCGCTTGCTTCTTTAATTGCTTAGAGAGTTATTGAAATTGACTAAAGAAAATGCACAGTACTATCTAAACGAAAAACTCACTATATTAACAAAATATTTACAACTTAGAATAACAAATTTACAAATCGGACTCCATAAAAGATCATTCTTCCGTGTTTCATCAATTTTATTTATTTTCTTTCTCGCGGGCGTTGATCGTCTGCTACGATCAACGCCCGCTGTTGCTAGGATATCCACAGTCACATGGTTTGGTTTATGAGCAGCAAAAGGGTTGCCATAGCTCGATCTACTCTTATTATTAGTCTATGACCAAAACATAATCTCAAATTATCATCCCGTGGCGCGAGTTTCATTGTTGAAACACGCGGGTTACTCGATCATCGGCTATTGATATATATGAGGATAGCTACGTAAAAATAAGTAAACGAACAAATAAAGTAGTAGCACCAATAAACAAAGCAGCTTATATATTTTTTCTATAAAAAAAATCTTTAATCGCTTTCAAAAAGAAGAAAAAAGAAAAGAATTAAAAATAATAAGCTCATTAAAATGAATACATTACTTCAAAAAAAAAAAAAAAAAAATCGTTTGTTGTTCTACAGTTGCCAAAAAAAAGTTTTAAAAAAATAAATAAATAAAATAAATACAAAGCAGTAAAATGTCAACTTAAAGAAATAATTTTCATTATCAACAAAGAAATCGTCTGCGCTTCTCTTTATGTAAAAACCTAAATGACTCCGAAAGTCTCTGCCAAAAACTAAATACATAAATTAAAACTTTAAAGTGAAGATAAAAAAATCATACCGACAATCATTATTTCACAGTAAAAACCATGATTGCGGAGTCAGAATCTATCCCAATTTTTTTCCTAATCATACAGCAAGAAAAAAATTGAGTAAGTAGGCTAAAAAAGAATAATAACAGAATCAAGAAGCAAGCCCTGAGGAAATAAATGTTAGAGGTTACTTTAGAAAGAATGTCTTTCGGGAGATGTTATGCCTAGGAGTCCCCCCCCCCTACAGTCAGACGTTACACTAATAATAGTAATTTTTCATAACAATTTTAGCCATTTGGGGGCCCCAGAAAGCCAGGGTCGTAAGTCATGGCCTAGTACGCCTATTCAGTAATCAAGCTCCGTTAAGACAAAAGTTCGGCGTGGGAGGGGGGGGTGCGATTCCGTGATGGAAATTTTAGTACTTTCTATTTTTTACTTATTTATACTTCTTTAATAATTTACTCGCACTAAAACGGGAATAGCTGCTAAAAACTGAGAACGATTAAATGAAAACACCGATATTTACACCTCTTGCACTTCCAAGAGCTCTTATTTCCAAGAATATACAGTGGCTCCCAAAAGTGTTCGTACACTTTGAAATTTTTTAGTAAAACCAAAATAACTCAAACTGAATTCGAATATGAAGTCCAATATTTTTTCACATCATTCCTATGTCATTCCAAATATAACCCATTGGTTTTTTTTTTTTTTTTTTCAAAATATTCTTTTTGAAATGGGTCAGAAAACGAAGAGACAGAGAAATAACACGCCACAAAAGTCATCGTACACTCAAATATTTTCGAATAAATTCATGATAAATATTATTATATGCCGTTTTATTAATATTTTTGCATTGTGTTGACCCTTATAAGTCATTTTGCTTTAATTTTTTGTCTATTTATTCCTTAATATATTGCTTATTACTTTAAAATGGCTGGTATTCGTAAAAAACCGCAAACGCCATTCAAAATTTGAATTTTTTTCCCACAGTAGTGGTAAATTGGTTTAAAATGTCTCTAAATTAGTTAATTTATCTGTTTGTATAATAAAGTGCTTGACAAAATGCTTTAAATAAAGGAATCGGACCGAAAACAGGGTAAGAAAAGGTCAACCGGCAAAGTTGACAAAACGTGATCGTAGCTTTAAAGTTAAAAAATTTAGGAAAAATACACATTTGAGTACTGTAAAAGTTTCTGCAGAGTTAAATGAAACATTTTACATTTAATTTCCACCTAAAATTGTTCGCCAAGTTCTTTGATTAGCTGGATTAAATGGGACCTCTTCCCGCAGAAATTTTCTTGGTCGTGCGAAAAACAGAAAGCTTACGCTTTTCGTCCCAAAATCAACAATAAATAAGCTAAAAGCAGTTTAGAATCATGTCTTACTTACAGATAAAAATTAATTTAACATTTTTGTTAAATTGTTGTGTAACTGTAAGTAGAAGAAAAAATTAGGAACTTAATCTTAAGAACTTAGTTGGATCAGTTCATCTGGACGGTGAAGGTGTTTTAGTGTGAGGGTGCATATCAGAATCAGGATTTGGTAGTTTGTAATTTTTTGATGAAATAATGAATTATGCTGTCCCTTTAAATATTTTAAAAACCAATTTTGAACTCTTAGCCAAAAATTTGGTTATTGGAAACAACTTTGTTTTTTATCAAGATAACGATAAGAAACACACGGTTTTCAACGTTTGCGTCTAGTGCCTCGAAAATTGTCCTAAAGTTTAGAAAATGCCCCTTCAATCTCCAGATTGTAACTTAATGTAACGTATTTAGAGATATTTGGAGGCTAGATTACGAAAATAAGGCTTTAAAACGAAAATAGAGCTAGAAATAGTATACTCGAAGTGTGGTAGAATACTTACTCAGAAATTACGCTAAAAAAAGAAAGAAAAAGGATGAAATCTATTCCTAGACGTTTAAAAGGTGTTATGAATACTGTATGATATTCTATTAATTAATAACTTAATCAAAAGTTAGATTATTCAATAATATATAGACATTTTATGAAGTGTACGAAGACTTTTGTGAGATAAAATTTCCGGCACTTTTCGGTTTTTTATTTTTAAAAAATTAAGTTTTAATATTTTTTAAAAACTTTTCATGCAGTTTATTTAAAAATTAATCATAAATCTTATAATTAAATACCTATTCCGAAATATTAATTCTACCCAATGATTTGGGGCCTATTTCGTTGAAAGTCGTAGGTGTACGAAGACTTTTGGGAGCCACTGTATGGAGATATGGACTGAAATCCTCTTTTGGAAGGATTGCAACAATTTGGCCTCTCATCCTTCTCTTGGCGAACGTCTACCGCATAAATTGCCAATTCTTTTGCGAGACCTGTAATGGCGGACATAGTGTACTTGCATTTGAAGTTTATTTCCTTTCACAAAGGAAGTACATACAATGGTTTTATCTGACAGGTGACGTTTCAGGGGGTCGAGCCTTGGAAGAAGCGTTATAGAACCCTCCTGCATAAAACTTCTTTGGACCACGAGAGATAGACGAGCCATTCCATTCTCAGTCGCTATTGTATGAGCTGAAGTCGCAGTCATGGGTAAAAGAATTTTGCAAATGTGTTTGGCTCTTAGGATTATAGTTTTCTTCCTATGTATCTTCATGTTCATGTACGCAGCAAATAAACAGTAAATAGAAAAATATTTATATTTTTTTCCTCGAATCTTGTGTAACAATTATTTGTATTAGTGAAATATTTTTCTCTAAGTAATCACAAGCGTTGAGACTTTTAGAGGAGATAATGGTACTTGAAAGTTGAAAGAATAAGCAAAAAAAAAAAAAAAACAGAAGCAGAGGAATATGGGGCAAAGTGAAAAGATGAAATATTTACTTTGCTTTTAGCGCCACGTATCTGGCAATATTTTAACACATGTAGTCTATTCCAATCAGGAAAAAATTGCTTCTCATAATCAAATAATATGTGACAGTACTAGCGATTTCCGAAAATTGTTACTCATATTGTAATGTTTTACTGTAAGTCAAAAGTTATTTTTATCATTATTAAATGATAAAGATCTTGTTATTAAAATTTTAAATACTAGTGGTACCCGCAAGGCTTTGCCCGTAATAGAAAAATTAAAAGATCTTTTGGTTCGCCTGTATATTTAAATAATGTAGGGTGAATTTTCTCGCCAATTGGCTTGTACCCATGTTACGGTTCCTCGTTATGATATTTTCGTATCTCGCCAATTGGATAGTGCCCATGTTGCGGTTCCACGTTATGATAATTTCGAAATTTACTCGTCCATCTAATGATAATTTTGTTCTTAAAATTGGAATAGAAAAAGAACCACAACGAATTTTCGAAAAATCGCTTCGAGGTGCACACCCCCATGCTACAAACTAATTCTGTGCCAAATTTCATGAAAATCGGCCGAACGGTCTAGGCGCAATGCGCGTCACGGAGATCCTGACAGACAGAGATCCGGACAGAGAGACTTTCAGTTTTATTATTAGTAAAAAGAAGATTGAGACCTACTCAGTGCAATATTAATTTGGGAGACCATGATGATATGGTCTCTCGATATATAAGATGATGTATGAGCAGGGCCGTGCCGTCCCTATGTGCAAGGTCGTGCGCCGCACGACGGCGCCAAAGTCAAAAAGGCGCCGGTCTCCACCAATCAAAAATGCTCCAAATGAAGGGAGGGGGGAAATAAAATTGAGTTTTTCATCTTTCTATAAAAATAGCAGTGAAATTATACTGCTCATTAAAACAAGCAATCTTCCTTGCTGCCTATCCATAAGGAAAAAGTATTGCCTTGTTGTGTCTGAATGTGCTATTCAAAAGCGCTATCTTTTACACTGAAAACACATGATGCTAATTAATTAGCATTTTTCTTCATATATGGAGCCATGAATGTTATTTCAACATGTCTGTAATTTCACAAGGTTGAGCATACGAAGCAGCGCAAAGAAATTTGCTATTCCCCATTTTGGTTCTTGCTGTCAATATGTTCTATTATAATTCGTGCAATATGTCTTTTTGTGATTTTTAACTATTGTTCGTGGTAATTCCACTGCATCATGTTATCATACGTTAAAAAATACGGTAAGCACATTGCATATTATTTTCTTGTGCGTATTACGCATACATTGTAGACAATAATTTAGATTAACTTTATAGTTCCGAAAAGTAACGACTTGACCATAATTAATCAATTGCCGCACCCCCTTTTTCTTCACCTATATTTGTGTATTAAATTCAAAAAAGAGCTTTGGATAATGTGTTTGTTTTAGATATTAAATTCAATGCTTTTTTAACGATTCGTACTTTAGAATTATTCTTTTTACCAGCAAGTTTCAGTTTCAAATTTTATGAAGGAATATCCTCTACAGTATTACCCTTCAGTTTAGAAATATAATCAGTACTCTCCTGTTCCGTGACGCAACCGTGGGGTGAGGGGGGGGTCCACAGGGGCCAGAGTCGGCCTTAGCAGATGCGGGGCCCGATTGGAGAGATCTGGCGGGGCCCTTTATAGAACGGTGATACAAATTCGACAAGTGCCGACCGATTTTTCTGATTCGGGCAAGGATTCGAAACTGTCGCAATTGTCCGTCTTCCTTCAAATTTCTACATCACATTTGATTTTTGCATCTTTTTTTTTTTTTTTTTTTCATTATTAAAGAAATGAATGAATGAATGACCACAAAAATAAGTGTAAATTTTAAGAACGTAAGAAAAATAGCTCTGAGAATATTTATGCTCAATCACATGCGTTTGGTGCACTAGAAAAGTGGGGGGGGGGAGGGGTGAAAAGAAGTGTGGGGGTTAGGGAACGGCGCCTCGGCTGCTGATTTCTTGTTCCTTTTTTTTTTTTTTTGGTAAAATTGGACGATATTGTGGGATTTTAACATGACTGATTAAATATTTTCCAAAAAATGTGGAATATGGCCTCCAAAACCGGGACGGATGGCCACCGTAGACTTTCTTCTTCCAATTCAAAGTTCGATTATCGTAAAATAACTCTAGAAAAGTCCATTTAGTTAGAATTTTATTTTCGTGGAATAAATCAATCCACCCATAAAAAATCATTTTTGTATCGTTATTGTGCAACTTTGAGAAAATGAGAAGTGAGGGGGCAATTCCCTTCACTATTGGAAGTGAGCGGGCGGTTGCCTCCCCCCCCCCCCTCTCGTACGAGTCGCCTACGCAATTTACAGCTTAGACGGAAAAAGAAAATGCACCAAAATTTATCAGTTCTAAAAAAATTAATTTTAGACTACATGCAAAAAACCAGCCGTCTTTGGGATGTCAGAAGTGGAACGGAATTGCAGGGAACGGGGGAGCTTTTCTTGGGAAACTTTTCGAAATTGAAGTTTAAAAAAAGCAGTTTTAGTACGGAGACAAGGTTTGGGGTGGGGGATCGTTAGAGATCAGATAAACCACCCACGGTCCCCGGAAGAGTCTTCAAAGCTGACGTCTAAAATCGCAAATATGGACAAGTAAAATGAAGGGAAAGGAGGAAGGCGGAGGTTCCCCGTCTACCGAATTATTTTTAAAATTTAAGATAAGTTTAGATTAAATTTGGTAATGATAGGGAATTGACGGCTGCTCTCAGATTTTTTTTCCCGAAATTTTAGTCCCAAGGTGATGTTGATGAAAATGGAGATGAAAGGAATTTGTTGATCTCCTACAGAGGGCTTTAAGGCGCAATTTTAGACTATAATTGGTGACATTAGGAGATTCAGTGACTCTTCGAAAATTTTTCGATATTGAAGTGTTAAAAACTCAATTTTAGGCTCTGTTTGGAAACGATCGAGGGAAAGGGAAGAGATTCTCCCCTTAATTTTTTTCGAAACTGAAATCAGTTTTATGCTATCCATGAGAAAGAAGGGTTCGAGGGTTCACTCGTAGTAGTATTTTCTAAAACGGAAATTTTAAGCTATTGTGCTGATTTCATAGGCCTTTACCAGAAAATATTTTGAAATTTAAATCTTAAAAACACTATTTTAGGCTGCCTTTGGAGCAGGGGCGTGCACAGGGGTGGGGGCGAGAGATGGGACAGCTGTTGGCCCGGGCCCGAGCTTGAAGGGGGCCCAATATTTTTTAAACTAGGGGTGAAATATAGGGGTAAGCAATATGGAAGGGGGGCCCGGAAAAGTCATTTGTGACCGCCCCAAAATTTCTGTGCACGCCCCTGCTTTGGAGACGTTAGAGGAGAAGAAGGGGAGGAGGGTGGTGAAATTTATGAATTTTCCTTGGAAAATTCATAAATTTCACCACCCTCCTTCCCTTCCTTAGAAATCCTTTAAAATTGAAACTGAATGATGTAATTTTACTCAGTTTTTTTGTGATAAAGTTGAGGTAAGGGTATGGGCATTTGAGTAGCCTCCTCCTGAATTTTTTGAAATTGAATTTAAAAAACGCATCTTTTCAGTCACGTTAGGAGATATGTCAGGGTTTGGTGACTGCCCCAAGAAATTTTTGGGGCTTGAAGATTTAAAATCCTATTTCCAGGCTATATGTAGAAACGTTAGAAGATTAATTGCAATTTGCTTTATAGAATTGTTATGGAGATGTTTTACCCTAATAAAAGCACGCAGTATTTGAAGTATCTTTTGCTTGTTTATTTTTTAGAATTGCACCTAAGTTAGTGTTAATTGTGTAGTAAAAAAATTGTCATTGCTGCTGAGTTTTAAGATTTTTTATCAATACAAATAAAGAAAGTAAAAAAATAATAAAAGTAGATATATAAACGAAATAAATTAAAAAGATAGCTTTGGAGATTCCTGAAATTTCGGAGTCTCATTGGTAAGTTTACGCATTGCCAATGTGATAGTAAGATCCTGGGATAGGGGCCCGTATTAATTGCTGATAATCATTAAAAATTTGTACTTTGATTCCCACTACCTAGTTCCTTTCTCTTGACCGAAAATTATAGGGTACAGCGGGTACGGCCTTAGATATGGATTTGTGTATGTTTTATTTTTTTCTTCTGTAAATTTATTTGATAGTACTAGTTTCAGATAGGTTTCTAGGGACAGATATTTGCTTACTTTAATAGGGATGCTAAAACTCTCAGGGAACTCCCCCTACTTCCTTAATCACACTGAAAGTAGCTCCAAACCCCCAGCTTAAATATCAGTTAAGTATATTATGATTATTATCAGTTAAGTTCATTTGAACTTTTTATTTTCTTTATTTTCTTAATTATTTTTGCGAGCGATTTTTTTTTTTTTTTTGAGCAATCACGATTGCTTATTGCTTTCATTTGACTGTTTCTGATGTCCTATCATTTCATTTTCCCACCGCCACCCTCTGCACCATCACCGTGGACAGGCGGGCTCCTCACGATGCTGCACCTATAGCGAAAGCCGTCTCCAGGTTGCATCCATGTCCGACACACACGCGCATACATACACAACTGCACACACACGCACGCACACACACATACACAAACACCTATACACAAATGCACCTACACACAAATGCACCTACACACACAAACACATATACACACAAACACACACGCATACATACACACACATACACACAACTACCCACACATTCATGCCTGCACACGGATACAAACACATATGCCGACATACACATACGCATACATACACACACATTCACACAACTACCCACACATTCCTGCCTGTACACAGACACAAACACATATGCCTACACACACATACCCCCCCCCCACACTTATGCCAGCACACAGACACAAACACACATACCCTGTACACACAAACACCCCCCCCCCCACACACACACAAACACACATGCCTACATACACACACTCGTGATTGCGAAAAACATAATTTGAATTCAAGATGTCAAAATTCAAATTAATTTTTCTTTCTTTTTTGAGCGGGGCCCCTGCTGGCGCGGGGCCCCATTGGGCTCTTTTGCTCTAATCGGTTTAAGGCCGGCTCTGCACAGGGCACCGTTTGGTTGCACCGCCCTGTACTCCCTCTCCTCCAGAATGTTGAGTTGAATGTTTCTTAAAAATATTTACTCTTGAAGGGGGGGGGGGGGGGAAGGACGCGTCTTCGGAAAACAAAATGATTTTAATAGGGAAAAAATAATGATGTTGGGGTAAAACTTTAATTTTTTCTAAAAAGAAATCTTTGAGTTTAAAATTCTCAATAGTTTCAGCTTATTGGTCAGTTACTCTCCCTCCCTCCTATTTCTTTTCTTTTTTCCTTATTATTTTTATTTTTTCTAGTTCGCCTGAAAATAAGAAAGTTTTCAAAATGCTACTCGACCGAATCTCCTCCCCCCCCCCCCCCCCCCCCCCCCCCGCGCCAAAAGCATAGCGGAACATCTCAAATTTAGTTTCCAGATCTTCAATTTTGCAAAACGTAGCGAAAGCTCCCGAATACGAAACAACATCGCATGAAACTCCGCTCGAAAATCACTTAAAATTGCGTTTTTAGAACTTGAATTTCGGGAGATTGCTGGCTCTAATGTTACCAAATATGGCCTTACAATCACGTTTTTAGGACTTCAATTTCAGAAAATATTCGGGCAAAGGCCTCAGAACCTCCTTCCTTAAATATCATCAAAAGTTAGTTTTTTGAAACATGACTTACCAAAAATTTCCGTTAGAATAGCCCCTGAACCACTTCTCCTAACATCACAGAATACTGCTTGCGTTTTTAGGACTTTAATTTAAAAAAAAAATTCAGGGGGGAGCTCCAGAATTCCCTTCTTGTAAAAATCTTCAAAGTTTTCTGCAATTGCGTTTTTGGAAGTTCAAAGTCGAAAAATTAAAGGAGAGAAAAGGAATTGATTTCCATTTAATTTTCAAAAATAAAAACAATCGGGTAGAATACCAGAGTTCCATCCCTTTTTTTAGCGTCAATAAATATGGCCTAAAATCACGTTTTAAGGCTTCAACTTCTATAAATTTCCGCGGAGCAACTTGTACCTTTTTCCCCCATAACACCACTGAAGAACGTCTAAAATTGCGTTTTTTCAAACTTTAAGTTTCGAAATTTTTTCGGATTTTTCAACCGAACTTCAAACTTTTCCGGAGGCTGGGGGAGCAAAGGTGTATCTGCTCATTTTATCGGCAAACAACAAAAACTAGACCCACTTAAATGTAAATATTAGAATTGGTCAAGGAATTTGGGGGGGGGGATATTGCTCCCCCCATGACAACCATAAATTGAAATTTCAGTGCCTACATATGCGTCATGATGACACTCAGGCCCGTTATTTCGGACTTTACAAGAGAGCAGTGTTGCCAGATGGTCAAATCCAGATTTCCCCAATTCCCTTCCAACTTTTCCTCAAAAAACGATGTTTTCTATTAAAATTCCCCAAATTCAAAAATTATTTTTCCACTAATGTTTTCATGAAATGAATCGACTTCCTCTGATAATTTTGTCTCTTAAAAAATAATTTTCTTATAAAATTCCCCAACTTTTTTTTCTTCCCATTTTCGCTTTTTTTTTTTTTTTGTCTTCTTTATCTTTATCTTTTTTCATCTTTACAAATAATAAAGCTGAAAGTGTCTCTGTCAGGATCTCTGTGCCGCGCTCAGCACCTAGACCGTTCGACCGATTTTCATGAAATTTGGCAAAGAATAAATTTGTAGCATGGGGTGTGCACCTTTAAGCGATTTTTCGAAAATTCGATTTTGTTCTTTTTCTATTCCAATTTTAAAAACATTTTCCCGAGCAAAATTATCATAAGATGGACGACTAAATTACCAAGTTTTCATAATATGGAACCGTAACGTGAGCAAGCCAATTGGCGAGAAATTCATCATGCATTATTTGTAAATATACAGGGGAACCAAAATACCTTTAAATTTTTCTACTACGGGCAAAGCCGTGGGGGTGCCACTACTCATACATAAAAGCGCCTGACCGAGAGATAAGAAATTGCTAAATATTTTTTTTCTACTTGCATTTACTACTCTGCTTCTGTATGTATATTTAAACTATGATTTTTGTATATATTTATCCAAGATCATTTTTCATCACTTATTTTTCCCTGTTTCACGTATCAACTAGTTATTCACGCAGAACTATTAATGCGAATTCCGTAGCATAATATTCCACATAATGCGAAATGCGAATTCCATAAAGTTGAGCAAAGCTAAACCAACGCTGTTTGATACAAACAATGTAACTATACCAGATGTCAAGACGCGAATTTAAATACGAAATTTCCGATAAGTAGCAGAGTTTGTGCACGCAGTGCCATTGCCTGGTGTAGTTAGAGACTGAGAACTAGCATATTAAGTTAAAATATATTCTTATACTCAAGAATTAACGTAAAATAAATGTATTTACAGAACATGTTAAACAGACAAAATCAACACATAGAATCACCCCCTCGTGGATACAGTCGACTGCTTAAATACCTTCTTAAGCTACGGAAATTTGCATACGGTTAAGTAAATAAAACAGTTAATACATTACGACAGAATAAAATTAAAATTCCAACAAACGGCCCCATCTGTCGTAAATGTAGATTTTTTTTCAATAGAGAAACAATCATTCAAAAATCTTACTAATAGCAAGTTGAAACTTGGCAAACAAAAGAGGTTTTGTCAAAAAGTCCGCTCTATTACTTTTAGAGTTCACAAATTTCAAATCAAAAACATTTTCATCTATCATTTGTCTAATAAATTGACACCTTATATCAATATGTTTAGTTTTAAAATTTTCCTGGCTATTTTTCGAAAAATAAATTGCAGATTCATTATCACAATACTGAATAGGTTTAATTACTTCACATAAATTTAGTTCATTTAAAACTCTGGAATACCAAGTTAACTCTTTTACACTTTCAGTCAAGGAAATGAATTCAGACTCCATTGAACTGAGTGCTACGCATTTTTGCTTTGATGATTTCCATGCAAACGGAACGTTACAAAAATAAATTATAAAGCCACTACTTGAATGTCTTTTAGTCAGATGACACCCCCAATTGGCATCTGAATATGCACATAAGTTTAATGATTCTACATTCGAAAAATTTATCTTGTAACTTTTGGTAGCGAAAACATAATTTAAAATGTCTACTACTAGTAACCAATGTTGATATGTATATCCATTACAAAATTGTGACATTACATTTACAGAAAAACTTATATCTGGCCTTGATCTGGAAGCCAAAAATGACAAACAACCGATTAAAGTTCGGTACGGAAATTTCCTCATAATTTCAGTTTCTACTATCTCACTTTCGTTGACTTTACCTGGTAAAACATAACCAGTTTTGAATGGTAGTTTAACGTAACTTTTAGGCAAATCTTTAAATTTTAACTCTAGTTTTTTAATATAGGTTTTTTGATGAATGAATAACATACCATTAATGCTTTCAAAATTAACACCAAGCAAATATTTAGTTAATCCTATTTCAGTTATTTCTAAATTATTTTTCAACATTCCAGTTACTAATTTTAGTACTTTTTCATCTTTAGCGAATAGAACAAAATCATCTACATAGACAACTAAAACAGCATTATCATTCATTTTATACAAACAGTTACACCATTTTAACTTGTGAAAACCAATATTTTGCAATATACTGTCCAGTTCAGAATTCCATTCTCTTCCACTTTGTTTCAAACCATAAATAGATTTTTCTAATAAACAAACCTTATTTTCAGCACCACTTACAACAAACCCAGGTGGCTGCTTCATGAAAATAGTTTCTTTTAACGTACCATATAAATAGGCAGATTTCACATCTAATTGCACATGATACCATTTTAACATTGATACCAGTAAAATGAACATTAGTTTTATAATAGAGAAATTGATAACTGGCGAAAAATAATCATGAAAATGAATTCCATCTTTCATTTCATACCCTTTTGCACATAGTCTTGCCTTATATTTCTTGCCATTTTTCTCAGTATTTTTTATATTATAAACCCACCTACAACCTAATATTGTAGCATCTTTTGGAGGATCAACCAACCGCCAAACTTTCCTCTTTTGCATCATGTCATATTCTTGCTGCATCGCGGCATTCCATTTCTCCCTGTCTGGATTAATTTGTACATCCTCAAACGATTTAGGAATTTCAACGTTAAAAATTTCATTTTGAAAAATTTCATTTAAATCAAGGTCAGAATCACTAGAAGATTCTTTCAAATTTTCCGCTTTAGGGTGTTTAGTTTTTGGAACAAAATCAAATTTCTTAGGTTCATAAGCTATTTTATTTTTCCTACAATACTTTCTTACGTCATTTAAAGACCTTAATCTTACGTTTGTGATTGGGGTATAATAATAAACATCAATTCTTGTACTTTTTGTTCTAGGTTTTTCAACTCTATTCCATTCTGAAATATCTATAGAACTTAAAGTTTTACGTTCATTAGGTTTTTCGTCTTCATCGTCACTTAAGTTTTTACCCGGAATTTCATGATTGAGATCAAGTGTCGTGTTCTTAAAATTGTTAGTTTCAATTGGGCATTGATTTAAGTTTGAATTCGTGTACTTATAAGAATTATTTTTCCCAAATAATGCATTTACTCCATTTCTACTTTCATCTATACGCACATGTATAGTTTCTATAACTCTCCTTTCTTTTGGAATATAAATCCTATACCCTTTAGTTTTGTTCGCATATCCAACTAAAATTCCTATTAAAGCTTTAGGTTGAAGTTTATGTCGTTTAACTTTAGGAACGTGAACATATACTAAAGATCCAAAAATTCTTAAATGTCTTACCGAAGGTTTGAATCCCGTCCATATTTCCTGTGGCGTCAGACCTTCCGTTAAACTGTGTTCAGTTCTATTTTTCGTGTAAACATACATTAAAAGAGCTTCCCCCCAAAATTCAGGTTTCAATCCACTGTCCTGTAGCATTGCTCGAACTGCATTCATAGCTACTTTATTGAAATTTTCCGCGACTCCTACTTGTTCCGGGGTATAAATTGAAGATCTTTCAATTTTTATTCCTAACTCGGTCAAAAATTTCTCGAATTGTTTATGCGTAAATTCAAGACCGTTATCTGTTCGCACGCACTTTAGTTTTTTACCTGTCTGCCTTTCAGCTTTTACTAAATACTTTTTAAAACATTCAAAAACTTCAGTTTTGTCTTTTATTATATAAACTTCAGTTTTCCTAGAATAATCATCGACGATTGACAAAAAATATCTCCCCCTGCTGTATTTTACTGTGCATATGCAAATTTATATATTTATACTTTTCCTGTGGCAACGCCTCTGGGATTGCGGTTTTATACTGCGGTCTCTGGGACGAACAGAAGAAACTGTAAGACTGCGGCGGCATGATGTATACTATATAATGGTTCTTCAATAAAACCAAGCAAAACTACAATTGTGTCAGCCTCAGCTATTTCTCAAAATAAGTTATACAGTCCACTACCAGCGACCAACATATGGTCCGTCGAGCCGGATAATAATATGGCTAAAACATATAATAAAGCTGAGTTGAACAGATTAAGGGGACGCGTAAAAGCAAAACTCACGATTATTACTAAATTTGATGAGAAAGATAAAGAATTGTGTGAGAAGACTAAAGTTGAATGCGAAAGTAAATTACGTGATATCTTGGAATTAAAACAAGAATTAAAAAGGCTCTTCGAGTTATACGGTGAGTTAAAGTTGGATGAAAAAGAAGAATTCGAGTGTGATGAAGTCTTCATGGAATTGGACTCTATCTGCGACACTCTGGAGGTAAACATTAAATATTTCCTTACCGGGTTTACTGATAAAACGGATAAGTCTAAAACTGAGGACTTTAGCACTAACAATTCATTAAAGTTTGACTTGGCTCCTAAATTGCCTACTATCCCGTTACCTAAATTTAGCGGTAGAATTGAAGAATTTGCTAACTTTAAGGGTCAGTTTCAATCCATGATTTCTGCTAATGAAAACATTTCAGAAACTCAAAAATTGTTCTATTTAAAAGCTGCCTTACAAGGTGAAGCAAAAATGTTAGAAACTAGTGAGGACACGTTTAAATCCTTGTTTAGTGCATTAGAGGCTAGGTACGAAAATAAACGTACAATAGTGGATCTCCATATTCAGGAAATATTAGGATTAGAAAAAATAAATTTCGAAAACTCAAAATTATTGAGAAATTTATCTGATAAAGTTAAAAAGAATTTAAGAGGCTTAAAAGCGCTTAATTTAGAATGTAATGATCTTTCAAATGCGATAATAACGAACATTGTTCTTCAAAAGCTAGACAAAGATTCTAGAAAGGCATACGAATTATCTGTAGCTACTAAAGAAATTCCGTCATTACATGAATTATTACAATTTATAGATAACAGATCTAATGTGCTTGATCAATAAAATACGAGTATTTCTAACAAAAATGTAAAAGGGTTTCAAAATCCTATGTCAAAACCCAGAAATTTATTTATTAATGCCGATAAAAACATTAAACTTTGTTTTATGTGTAATGAACAACATTCTTTATTTAAATGTAAGCAGTTTAACAATTTAAATATTTCTCAGCGCTTAGAATTTGTAAAGAATCACAAATTGTGTAGAAATTGCTTAAGGCAACACAAGTCTGAGTGTCGTTCAACATTCAAATGCTCGGTATGCTTTAAAAGGCATAATACATTGCTACATTATGAAAAAGACAAAAATGACAGTAATTCAGTACCTTCAGATGTAAATGTTAACAATTCGTTTTCCGCGATAAAAGAATTTTCGTACAAACAAGAAGCGTCACTCGTCAGTGTGCTTCAAGGTCAGAAACCTGAAAATAGTGGGGTAAATCAGAATGTTTCTATTAAAGAGTTGTATAGCGAGGAATATTTCAGTAAAACGGCTAAACGCGATGATTCTGGTAGAGATATAGTAAAACTTCCAATAGAGGAAAAGAGTAGGTCATTAAGCAATTTGAAAAGCTCCAGAGATGTCGCAGAGAGATATTCGCCATTTCTTGCCACTCGTACTCGAGGGACTTTGATAGATGAAGGACATCAAGATTTTCCCGATGCATGTGAAGTTGCACGCGGGGACGTTTGTGTCAATGACGTTCTGTCAGGTTCGGAAATTTTGGATCAGGCAAAGTTCCAACAGTCTGATCTCATTCAAGTTTTGCATAAAGAAGAAATGGAACTCAATAAATCGATGTCTAATCATCCCGACTTACTACACACAAACTGTGAACATTCGTTTACACCTCAAGAAATGACTGGAAAGACATTGGAAATGTTGCGTTCAAGTTCGGATTAATTTACATTTAAGGTGACTGTGAATCTCAAGGAAAATTACACGAAAGGTGAAGTTCCTTTTGCGATTTCTAGAATTTTCGAACCCCAGGGTCCAATACAACCATTCATTTCGAAGGATAAAATGTTCCATCAGAGACTTTGGGTGTTGTTACTCAACTGGTCGGATCCTTATCCCCCTAAGGAGTGGTGGAGTTTTTTGAAACAACATCCAGTTATAAATCAAGTGCCAATTCCAAGGTACAGTCATCTTTCTATCGCAATTACTATTCAACTACGCGGATTCGCTGTTGCTTCAAAACAAGCCTTTAGAACAGTCGTCTACTTGAATTCGATAGATGCTTTTGGATGCGCAAATACGAGTCTCTTGTGCAGTAAATTAGCTGTAGCTCCTCTAGAGACCTCAACAATTTCTCGTTTGGAGTTGTCAGCGTTCCTTCTATTAGCGCGACTTACATCCAAAATTGTACTTGTGTTGCAGTTGCTAATGGACCATATTCACCTGTATAGTGGCTCGACCATTGTTCTCACCTGGATTAAAACCCCTCCCGAGAAGTTGAAGCCGTTTGTATCGAATGGCATGAAGGTAAGTCAACCTATGGATCGAAATTACCAGTATCAACATACCTCTTCTAAAGATAATATAGCGGATATTATCTCCCGTGGACAAGATGCAAGTGTTCTTTTGTCAAATCAGGAGAGGTGGGAAGGACCAAAGATTTTAATAACTCTATTAAGTGAACATTATTTTGAACTGAATGATCTCAATCAATCGTTATATTTCAGTAAACTGAAAGATACTCTTGAAACTGATTTAATTGTTACAAAAAATGTGCTTTTGGCAAATTTCCTGAATTTAAGTAATAATTATCGAAAATTAATTAATGTAATTAGTTATATTCTTAAGTTCAATTATAACTGCAAGAATGAAATGAAGAAGGTTGAACCTTTTACTGCAGATGAGGTCACTGCCAGTGAATTGAAACTTTTATCGTTTGTCCAGCATGAATGTCTTAGTAATGATTTTCAGCAGCTAAAATCGGGAAACCCGGTTAAATTCTCAGGTAAATTAAAATTGTTACCTTTTCATGATAAAGATTTAAATATCAAAAGACTTGGAGGTCGTTTGTCAAATTCTCAATTACCCTTTGATGCAAAGCATCCAATAGCATTGCCTAAAAATCATAAGTTATCAAAACTCATTTTATTAGATTTACATCTAAAAAATTGCCATCTTGGTGCGCAAGCACTATTGCATGCATCTAGATTAAAATTTTGGATAATTCATGGAAGAGATCTCGCCCGGAAAATTGTACATGAGTGTGTGATTTGTTCAAAATACAAACCACGATTTTTAGAACAGAAAATGGGAGACCTTCCACCTGAACGCTGCCAACAAACATTTCCCTTTTTGAATACTGGCACTGACTTCGCAGGTCCATTTTATATTAAAAATAAAAATCAACGTAAAGGAGCATTACAAAAAATCTTTATTGCAATATTTGTATGTTTATCAACCCGTGCTGTTCATTTTGAAATTGTGTCGGATTTGACGTCTGATTCATTTATTGCATCATTGAAAAGGTTTATATCCCGTCGTGGAAAATGTGCTGTTTTATTCAGTGATAACGCAAAAACATATATCGGTGCTCACAAAGAGCTCGACCGCTTGCATAAGTTAGTGAGTCAACCAGATGAGATTTTATCAAAATTTCTTTCTATTGAAAGAATAAAATGGAGGTTTATCCCACCCAAATCTCCTCATTTTGGAGGCATTTGGGAAAGTGGTGTCAAATCATTTAAATTTCATTTAAAACGCGCAATGGGCAAATTGATATTTACTTACGAAGAATTTTTAACAATCTCAAATCAAATCGAAGGGATTTTAAATTCGAGGCCTTTAATGCCACTTCCGAGTGATGCAGAAGAAATAGAGGTTTTGACTCCGGCACATTTTTTAATTGGCAGAACAATGTTCACAGTGGTAGAGCCAGAGTTGTTAGATTTGTCTGATAACAGATTAAAACGATGGCAGCAAACAACAAAAATAATTCAGCAAGTATGGAAAAATTGGTCGAGAGACTATTTATGCCATTTACAACAAAGGTCAAAATGGTGTTTTTTGAAGGAAAACGTTGCCATTGGGGCAGTGGTTTTGATAAAAGAAGATAATATGCCTGTAAATTCGTGGAGCTTAGGACGTGTAATAAAGGTTTTCGAAGGCCGCGATAAATGCATTCGAGTCTGTTTGGTAAAGACTGAGGGTGGTACATTCAAACGTCCCATAACTAAGTTAGCAATTTTACCTGTTCCAGTGTAAAGTGGATGATTTTAATTAACTATACCTATTTTAATGTTTACATGTTTTAATTGTAATTGAGTTTTATATCTGTTCAATTTACTTCTGTGCATTTTATGGTATTTTACTGATAATTTTATTGATTAATATTTTTGAAATCTATCAATTTCAACGCCGGGAGTATGTATTTTACTGTGCATATGCAAATTTATATATTTATACTTTTCCTGTGGCAACGCCTCTGGGATTGCGGTTTTATACTGCGGTCTCTGGGACGAACAGAAGAAACTGTAAGACTGCGGCGGCATGATGTATACTATATAATGGTTCTTCAATAAAACCAAGCAAAACTACAATTGTGTCAGCCTCAGCTATTTCTCAAAATAAGTTATACAGTCCACTACCAGCGACCAACACCTGCTAAAGAGTCAACTGGAGAAGCACCCCATAAATCCGTGTACACTCTTTCGAGAACTTGATTAGATTTACGTTTATACTGGTAACCTCTCTTGAACGACATTCTTTCAGATTTTGCTACAACACAAGTTTCACATACCTTATTTATGTTTTTACTATAAATATTTTCAATTCCTTTTACACAATTATTTTTACTCATATTAACTAATAAAGGTAAATTAGTATGACAGAATCTACGGTGAACAATTTCAGAACTTAAGCTAGTAGAAAAAGCAAAATTCTTACAATTTGTGGCGTAACCTTTAACTACATACAATTTATTGACGCGGGGTACAGTAAACAGATATTTGTCAAATTTATCATACACAACCATTCTATTATTTCCCCATAGAATTTTACATCCTGCACTGTCTACATTAGCCCCACCAATTAAATTTCTCCTCATGTTCGGTGCATAAAGTACATTTTTCAAAATAATGTCTATATTACCTTTCGTGTCTTGGATAGTAAAGTCTATATCGCCAATTCCGTGGACTTCGGAGGAACTGTCTTTGTCACCAATCAGTACTTTTTGATGAGGAATATCTCGGTAAGTACTAAAGAGTTCTTTGTCATTTACAAAATGTGAAGTCGATGCAGAGTCTATCAGAAATTCTACTATCTTTTTATCAATGGATGAAGTGTTGAAAGCTAATTCAGTCTGTTTTGTAGACTCGCAATATAAAGCTTGTTTCCTCTCGAGATCTCTGGCTTTTTTGAAGCATTTTTCTTCCGAATGATTTAGTTTCCCGCAGTAATTGCAGCTAAATTTCGGCCCCATACGATTAAGTCGTAAAGAATTCCAATTTTTTCGAGGATCCAGGTCGCTTCCACTGCTTGAAGACGATGGCTTTCTATTTCCGAAATTCTTTTGCATTGGAGGTTTCTCGTCAGGAGACTTAAATTTTGTCGTGTATGCATCAGCTATAATTTTCCCTTCATCTTTGCGTTTCAAACAAATTCTTCCATACTCGGTGATAAGTTGCTTCGATACATTCTCCAGCGTAAAATCTTTATCTTCTAATCTGTATAGTATTTGAACTAAGTTATCATATTCTTCGGGTAAACGGCGTATAAGTTGGAAACACAGTAGCAACTCTGGCATGTCAAAACCAGCATATCTTATTTGTAGCGTTTTTTCTTCCACTTTCTTGCAAAATAAACCAACAGTTTCTTCTCTCGGGTTAAATTTCAGTTCAAAGAATTCATCCAGTAATCCAGCTAAACGTGCTCGGGATGTCGGTTCGAAATTTAACTTCAGAATTTCCCAGGCTTCCTTTCCACTTTCCGTCTGTGCGATGAGAATTTGAAATTTCCTTTCTACGGACTGATAAATGGTGGTATAAGCCCTTCGTTTACGCCATTCAAAGTCTCTTTTATCTCGTTCAGACGCAGCGTCATCACATTTGACTTCTTCAGCGTTTGTAACAAACTCGTAACAATTTCTATCAATCAAAACACACTTCATGTCGAGTTTCCAGGACGCATAATTATAGTCGGACAGCTTTGGAAATGTATACGAAAGTTCTTGCACTTGAGCCATTTCAGTTTTTCAAACAGTTCAATAGTTTTCAAATACTACACCAGTTTGCAACTATTGGACCTTTTAACGCATGAAGAAGGCCCATGACCAATATTCCGATAAGTAGCAGAGTTTGTGCACGCAGTGCCATTGCCTGGTGTAGTTAGAGACTGAGAACTAGCATATTAAGTTAAAATATATTTATTCTTATACTCAAGAATTAACGTAAAATAAATGTATTTACAGAACATGTTAAACAGACAAAATCAACACATAGAATCAACCCCTCGTGGATACAGTCGACTGCTTAAATACCTTCTTAAGCTACGGAAATTTGCATACGGTTAAGTAAATAAAACAGTTAATACATTACGACAGAATAAAATTAAAATTCCAACATTTTTGTATATATTTATCCAAGATCATTTTTCATCACTTATTTTTCCCTGTTTCACGTATCAACTAGTTATTCACGCAGAACTATTAATGCGAATTCCGTAGCATAATATTCCACATAATGCGAAATGCGAATTCCATAAAGTTGAGCAAAGCTAAACCAACGCTGTTTGATACAAACAATGTAACTATACCAGATGTCAAGACGCGAATTTAAATACGAAATTTTTTTTTCCTCCGAGGTTGTTTTTTTTCCCAACTTTTCCCCAAGAAAAAAAATTTTCCCCAAAGAATTCCCCTCAAAACCCATTTCCCCAAAATTTCCCCAAAGAGCACCAGATTTCCCCAAAATGGGGAAATTTCCCCCAATCTGGCAACACTGCAAGAGAGGAGGAGGGGTTTAAAGAGTGTCCTACGAGTTGCACATTATGCCGAATAACAGTAAAAACTTCATTTATATAAGTGCAATAACTTCTAAAAGCCAGGAGGGTTCGCCCATTATTATACCCCTAAATCATAGGTTTAATGGCACATTCCTATCTCGCGCGCACCCCTGCCAAAACAACACGGGATTTCAATTGTTCCAAAAGTCAAGGGTGTTCACCCCCCCCCCCCCCCCTTCGCAGGGCGGTGGCGCACCCTCTCAAATGTTACGGAGCATTTATCTAGAAGGAGCTCTCCCACCTCCCGAAATGAGATTTAAAAAAATTTCAAAAAACCACTTCTAAAAATTTTGGTTTCTCAGGCATGGACCCCCTCCCCCTCCCGAAAATGAGATTGAAAAAACTCTCAAAAAACCGAGCCTAAAAATTTTAATGACACTGGCTGCGCCATGCCCCCACCCTTCTGAAAATGAGATAAGAAACATTATGAAAAAACCGGCCAATGGCGCAAGCTGCAACTGTAACATGCTTCTCCCCCCCTTTAGTGGGCACCCCTATAGCAGTCAATTCAATTCTAAAAAACTCAGGAAATGAACTATTTGAGTACTCGATTCAAACGTCTCGAGATCTCGAGAAGTCAATTGCTCGAGTACTCGATTCAAAAGATCTCGAGAAGTCAATCCGAGGTCTCGGTCAATCGCACGAGTACTCGATTCCAAAGATCTCGAGAAGTCAATCGCTCCAGTACTCGATTTGGAAGATCTCGATTATTAATCGCTCGAGTTCTCGATTTCAAAAGATCTCGATTATCAATCACTCGAGTGATCGACTTGAAAAGATCTCGATTATCAAAAGATCTCGATTATGCCCATCACTAGATATTACGATTAGAGAGGGCGCTAAAGTGCCAAATCCTGTATTCCATTTCGCCAAGGTATCCGCTTTGGAACTGACTGCGCGCATGCGCTGTGTTGTGCCTTACAGTTCGCTCTAAATCCGGTTTGACCTAGAAAGAACTACAAATTTAGTGGTTGGGGGAAGACTAGAGACTCCTTCGAGAGAGAGGATTTGAAAATTCAAATTTTTTTCCCCAATATATAAATTCTGCGCCATTTAGCTCCTTCACAGAAGACGCGAACGCCCATCGAACTGCGTGAAGGGCGTTGAAAAGCACGTGCTGGTAAAAATGAGCGAACTATCCTTTACCTTTCTGGAGTCAAAACGTGGGAAAAAAATACTTAAATATGACAGTTTCCTGTTTTATTTACAGGGTAGTGTGAATGATAAGACATATTGGCGCTGCATACGGAGCCAAAAATGTAGTTGCAAAGCTAGGGTAGCGTTGGAAAACGGAAAGATTAATAATTTAAAAGGTATACACAACCATGAAGCAGAAGCGAAAAAAATTCAGTGCATATCGTTTGTGAACGACCTGAAGGCTGATGTTATTAATAACGCCTCTGTTCCCGTGACAAAGATTTACAAGTAAGATTTATTATTTTAAGTAGTATTACCCGCACGGCTTTGCCCGTAGTAGAAAATTAAAATTGCCATTTGGTTCTCATGTATATTTACAAATAACGGATGATGAATTTCTCGCCAATTAACTATGTTCATTTGCTTGCCCATGTTACAGTTCCACGTTATGATAATTTAGTAATTTACTTTTCCACGTTGTGATAATTTGCTCGGTAAAAGTTTCTTAAAATTGGAATAGAAAGAGAACAAAATCCAATTTTCGAAAAATCACTTCGAGGTGCACACCCTAACTAATTCAGTGCCAAATTTCATGAAAATCGGACAGCGCGTCACAAAGATCCCGATATCCAGGCAGAGAGACTTTCAGCTTTATTATTAGTAAAAGATAAAGATGTAATAATTGCGTATTGGGCTTATCGGAACGCGGGCCGATGTACCTTGCCGCCTATGCGTCCTCAGGCTAAACACCTTATTATTATTATTATTATTAACCGACTTCAAAAAAGGAGGTTATGATTTCGTATTGCTGCTTTTTATGCGTGTTTTCGAATTATTCAAACACAACTGGAACGATTTGAATAATTTTTTTTTGTTTGGAAGGGTTCTTTGGAAGGGGCTTCTCAGATGGTCCCATTGTAATTTGGACTGGATCTGATAAGGGGGTCCCGGAGAAATCCAAGAAACTTTAAATTTCATACGTCATGGTCACGTGGTGTTGCTGTGATCGATGTATTTTCACACCTAAAAGCTTTTGGCTTTCTCTTGAACGATATTTAATTCTCACGGCACATGGATGATTAATTTTCTCAACGCTGCGCCGCAAGGTAATTTTTAATTATAGGTGTTACTAATATATTTATTACTGCGTAGCAAAGCAGTAAATTAAATATATTTCGCTAATTTAATAGTTGAATCAATTACCTTAATATTTTATTTACTAATAAATAACTTTATTTAGGCACTAAAATATAAAGTTCTTTATTTAATATTCCAATTTATAATATATTTAGTGCTTAATTGAGGGGGAATTGAATACAGAACACCCCTCCCCTACGATTTAATTTATATTCTTTAATAATATACATTATAACTGTGTATGATTTTTGAAGTTTGACCAATATTCTGGATTTACTATTTCACGATGCCGCCAGTTCAATTTGAAATTAGGGTTATATTAATTAGCAGGCTTCAAAAAAAAGGAGGAGGTTCTGAACTCGTCGGATTTGTTTTTCCTTTGTACAATGTTCCATAAATACTCGAAGACACCTGTACCCAGGGGCGTGCACAGGGAGGGGGGAGGGACACCTGCTGACCCGGGTCCGAGCCTGGAGGGGGCCCAATATTTTTGTAACTAACGGTGAAATATAGAGGTAAACAATATGGAGAGGGACCCGGGAAAGTCATTTGGGATGGACTCCAAAATTTCTGTGCACGCCCCTGCCTGTACCGATAAGGAAAAGTCTTTTTTTTTTTTTTTTGTTTGAAACAGTATAGTTCAGGTTTGATGAAATTGAGGGAACTCTTCAAATATCATACTCACATTTAAATCGATTTGTACTTTATTAACTTTGTATATCGTCTAACTTAGTGAACCGGTTTTTATGCTTTTTTTTTGTTTAGTGGTGGTTTTGTTTAGGAGTAGTCTAACTTAGGTTCCAAATCTTTGATTTACCCCATTTGTTCTTCAGGGAAAAGTTAAGGGTAAAACAATAAATTTCATGCAATTTCCCTCACAAACGATTAAATATAAAACCCATTAATAAACAAAGGCCATCAAACAAAGGTTTATTCTTTCTTTACCTATAGTTAAAGAATGTACTAAAAATATATATTATTAAGAGTAATGATAATGAAAATTTTGAATTAAGGATTCTCTGAAGCAAACATAAAATTCATTCTAGTGGAATTTTTAATCTTCATCTACAGTGGGGCCATGTGAAGAAACATGCGACTTATATCACGAGTTACATGACACGTATTGCGAAACATAAATTACAATTTACAATGTTACAATTCTAAAATTTACAATTTTACAAATTTAAACTTAAAGCGATTTCGTTTTTTTTTTTTAGTGACTCGTGCATTTGTCTTCGGAAAGCAAACTTTGATAAAGTTGGACTAATGATGAAGACAATTTTTTTTTGTACATAGTTACGCATTTGAAAAACCCTTTCTTCACTGTCGTCGGAAATCTCCGAGACGTTCGCCGTGTTATCTACACCACTAAAAAGCAAAAAATAAATTACTTTTAAATAGAAAAGAAACCGCCTTCAAAAAATACCCAGGAACTAAAAAGCAAAAAATAACTGTGATTACACTTACATTCTATTTCCTACCCAAACATAGAAATGAAATTTATTTTACAATTCCAGCACAAAAATCAACTAAACTAAACACCGAATTATAAAATAAACACTGATTTAAATTACTATACGATGAATTATTTTAAATACCTAACTAATTATATACACTCTCTTAATTTTTAATAACCTTTGAAGTCGGGGCCTCCTATAAACTACTACCTAACGTAACGGAGTAGGTTTAGTTTTAAATACTAATTTAACTATACGCGAAATTAGTCTTTAAAACTAAACCTACTCAGTTACGTTAGGTAGTAGTTTATAGGAGGCCCCGACTTCAAAGGTTATTAAAAATTAAGAGAGTGTATATAATTAGTTAGGTATTTAAAATAATTCATCGTATAGTAATTTAAATCAGTGTTTATTTTATAATTCGGTGTTTAGTTTAGTTGATTTTTGTGCTGGAATTGTAAAATAAATTTCATTTCTATGTTTGGGAGGAAATAGAATGTAAGTGTAATCAGTTATTTTTTGCTTTTTAGTTCCTGGATAATTTTTGAAGGCGGTTTTTTTTTTTAATTTATTGTTTTTTAGTTTTTGTAATTTTTTAAATGTTTCTTCAATTTTCAGGTGCAACTTCCTTTTTTTTTTTTTGCTCTAAGAAGCCTGTGCAACCTCGCTTTTTTTCTTTCTTTTCTTTAAACACGTAAACCTGCGTACTATCGTGTTTTTTCCTTTCCATCTTTTTTTTTTCTTTTGCACTTTTTTTTTTGAGCAATCACGATTTCTTATTGTTCTCACTTGACAGTTTTGAATTCCTATGATTTTATTTTCCCCCCGCCTCGCTCTGCAGCACCACCGTCGACTGGCCGCCTCACGATGCTGCTCCTCTAGCGAAAACAGTCTCCAGGTTGCGTCACTTACTTGCCTACCTTTACACACACAACACACACACACACCTTACACACACAACTATCCACACATACACACACAACTATCCACACATACACATACCCCCACACACAAACACACAACTACCCACACAAACATACCCCCTCCCCCACACACAAATACACACGCCTACATCCACACACACACTCGTGATTGCGAAAAACATAATTTGAATTCAAGATGTCAACATTTTTTTTTTTTTGCGCCCTTTGGAGGCCAAGGTTGGCGCCCTCTTGCGGGACCCAGTCCACCCCTGCCCAAAACCCGACATTTATCTCAAAAACCAATTCCTTTTGCGATTGGTAGTTCTCGATCACAATACGTCGTGAACCATAAAATTCATTCTTTGGAATTTTATTTTTTTCTCTTTTCATTTCTTATTTATTTATTTTGGCAGACGAATCTCTTCTGATTGACTTTCATCATAACTTCTTTTAGACGTGTGCTTTATTTTTCAAATGTTTTGTTATAGCTAGTGATGTTTCGGATATCCGTATCCGTATCGGCGGATATCCGAGGGAAAAATAAGGATCTGTATCCGTTACTTTTTTGGCAGATCTTAAACGGATCTTTTCTATTCTAAAAATTCTTAAATATTTGAATTAAAGACTCTTAAATTCCGTTTTAATTAGGTTTTATTCCCTGTCTAAATTATAAGTTATAATTTCCGAAGCTAATTTACCCCCCGTCGCAGAAAGGAAGGGGTAATAAGTTTTAAAAGTGTGCATCTGTGTGTCTATTTGTTGCATCGTAGCTCCTAAACAAATGAACCGATTTTGGTAGTTGTTTTTTTCGTTCAAAGGTGCTTGATCAAAAGTGTTCTTATCTTGACCTCGTTTTTGTAGAATTTTAGCTACCGGAGATATTAATTAAAAACCGACTTAATGTTTTTTACAATTATGGTAGTAAAAACTTACCCGTAGGTTTAAAATTTTGGCCCTAATTGAAAGAACGAAGTTTTCTGTGTTTGATATTTATTTGGAACTTCCAAGTTATATACAGTAGGAGCTATAATCTTGTTAAGTAAATGTTAATGCTAAGCCTTTATACGCGTGATTGATAGTGATTTCATAGTCGGAAGATAAAGAGAAAGAGCTCGACGAGTTAAAATTTCTATCTCCTGTCCGTTCACATTTGTTAACAATATGTATTCTGACCCGCGAAATTCATTTTAATATGAGGTCGGCTCTCTGGGGAATGTTTTTCTTTTTTTAAATTTAATATTGGTTTTTGTTATTGACCTGAGGTTTGTGTAATTCTTCATTTTCGTTTTTCTTGGCATCCTTCAAAAAAGTGAGACTAAATTATCTATTTACTAGTTGTAAAGGTGTTCTCGGCTCTGTTATTTCGTCGGTTGGGGTAAGTTGGGTGGAATGGGTCAGCGCTCTGTATTTACATTGAAATAAAATGCGAAAAATTATTTCTAGCCTGTCCAGAAGCAGCTTTACACGTTTGCTCCTGTATCCTACATCTACCAGTCTATCTAGAAATAATTTTTCATATTCTATCTAAGCATTAATGCAGCGCTGACCCATTCCTTCCAATTCCACCTCAATTTTAATGGAGATTTAAAGAGTAAATAATTGAGTCTTGTTTATATTTTCGCCGCAGATGACATTTTTTGAAGAAACAGTGCCATTACCCTAACAGGAATACTTTCCGTAGCAACTTTTACACTTGAGTAGTTAATTTGGGTAAAAAAAATTTGAGATCCGTATCCGCGGATCTTGACACTAATGATCTGGGTCCGTATCCGCGGATCTACTTTTTTTAACGATCCGGCACATCACTAGTTATAACGCTTAGATACAGTAATGGGGTTATTTCCTTCAGTCAAAAGTGGTACTTTTTGTCACTGAAATTGATAGAATAAGCAAAAAAATAAATAAATAGCATGGACTCAGAAAATACTTTCATTTTCCCAACAGTTGTTTTTTAATTAATTTTTTAAAATGTCCGATTCTTCAAACAAGGCGTGGTCTTTATGGCATTTTAAATGATGCACTATGGCGCATCTTTCTACCGCATTTCCACGTTCAGATAATCAAGAAGCGAATTACAATTGCGCTCTACGCTTGCTAT
Organism: Uloborus diversus; assembly: GCF_026930045.1. Classification (NCBI taxonomy): domain Eukaryota; kingdom Metazoa; phylum Arthropoda; class Arachnida; order Araneae; family Uloboridae; genus Uloborus; species Uloborus diversus. Next base: position 166,696,293 of record NC_072734.1, read on the forward strand.
CAACCATATCGTTGCCAATACACGTGAGTAAAGATGCGAATTAAATATTTTGGACCGTGAATGGCAACACTGAATGACATTTCATCATTTGTGATGTCATCGGCAGAAGCGTTAAACGATGAAAGAGCACCGTTTTAATTATTTTTTTAAAAATATTAAACTTAAAGAAACTATTTAAAAAATGGTCAGATTCTATGTTTTTAAGCATGCTCTTTCAGAAGAAAATACTTTTAAAATTTTGGAAACGACCCCATTATGAAGGACATTTTTTTTTCTCTCGGATAAAGTGTTCTTTCTACGTTCTTGCATATTAGTCACAATTGCTCTTTCACTGAAGAATTTCTTAAACTAAAGATATTTAAATGAATTCATTACGTTTTTTCATTTTCATCTTGTCTCCTTTAAAATGAAAAGTCTTAATTTCTTTTCAATAGTACAATTTTTTATCGCTATCAGTTCAACCTTCGCGCGCATTTCTTACCATTATTTTTTTATCATTGTTTCATGTATCATAGAAACAATTTTAGAATACAGTCAACTCTCGGTAACTCGATAGTCCCAAGGGACCGGCTGAAGCGTTCGAGTTATTGGTAGCTCGAGTAATGTGAAGTTTCCACAACAGTCTCAAAAGTTTGTGATCCGATGAAAACTTCGAGATAAAGGACTATTCGAGTAATAAGCTTCGAGTTATCGATGTCCGACTGTATTACAATTAATGAGTGTTCTTTTTCTATGATCTTTAGTATGACTAAAAATTTGAAAAGATAAACTGAAATTTATGCAAAATCATTAGTTTTAGAAACACGGAGTAAGATCACCTGGTCCCAGTGGTACAGCAAAGGGGGGAGGGGGGGAACACCCCCCAGAGCCATTGGTTTTAACATAAAGGCAAATTGTAATACAGTAGTTTATTCATATGAAAGAGCTGTTTTGATCAAAAAACTTCCTTCAGAGGGTATTTTTGATCAAAAAGACTCCCTTCAGAAGGTATTTTTCATCAAGGAACCTCCTCCAGGGGTATTTTTGATTAAAAAAAAAAACTCCGGAAAGTATTTCTGGCTGCGCTAGTGCCTGGTCCCAATCCTTGATTGAGATGAAAGGAATATAAGATCGGTTTTGATGGTTGAAAATTATCTGGAGAGGGAGGGGGGGGGGGGGTATTTACATAAGTCCCCCAACTTGCACCAAATGTTTATGCTTTTAAACTTTGCAACTATTTAGCCCCTCCGAAGAATTTTGATAGATAATATAATGCTCCTCTTCCCTCTAAATGAAAATAATAGCTATCAAAACGTCGAAAACATGAAACCAATTGGGGGGCGCCATTTCCAAAAAGTAGCACGTGATGTAGGAAAACAATGGATTCAGGTGATCGTTTCCCATAAAAATCAGTAGGAATGCTATCAAAAGCATTTTGAAGGTTTTTTTTTTTTTTTTTTTGCCGTTTTGCATTGTATTTAATTATTTTAAAATGCATTTCTAAGCAAAAGGCGGTTTTTCTGCAAGAATAACAAGAAAATAAACTAAAATAGCTTCAATTCGTTTCTGAAAAATGAAAGTTTTCCTGTTCACTGATGATCTAAGATGCTACTCTGACTATGCAGAACGTGTATTACTACCAATATTTTTTTAATATTTTATTACTATGAAAAAATTTTCGGGCACGGGGCTAATAGGAGTGAATCGAATATTCTGGTTTTATGCCGAAAAAGAAGTGAAAATTTTTAAAACACACCCTTAGAAAGGAAAACAAGAAGTTCCGTCTAGAACTATACGAGCCTACTTTCCCGTATACCCATACTACTTTCTAGTACCTGATCAATATTCTCAAATATAGCTAAAATCGCAAATTGTTTCAAACATATTTTTCAAGTATTTTAAGCTGATTTCTAGGAATAAAATATTTCTTACTCATCTTAAAAAAAATAATAATATAAAATAGCAGTACCTTTTAAACAAAGCAGCTAATACACTTTTTTCCATTAAAAAAAATTCTTTAACAGCTTTTAAAACGAAAAAATAATAATTAAAATTAATAAGCTCATTAAAATAAATACATCATATCAAAAAAAATCGTTTCTTTTCCTCGGCCAAAAATAATTTTTTAAATGCATTAATGCACTTACCCAAATAAATAAAAACAATAAAATGTCAACTTAAAGAAATACTTTTCACTGTCAAAAAAAAACTAGTATGTTGTGGCCATCACGAAACTTTCTTCTATATTTTTCTTTTTTTTCTGATCCCTCCCCATGCTTGACAATATGCAATATTCCCAACAAAAACAAAATTACACATGCAAAAACTAGACGACCATCCCAATGTCTGAATTATTGCAAAAGCAAAGCAAAGAGCGAAAATTGAAAGTTATTTTAAAAGCCTTGCTTGAGTTAATTACAAATATTTTATTTGTTAACAAACATAAAACGGCAACAGTTAAAAATTTTAAATCATTGAGATAATATTTCCGATCATTTCTATACAACGGACAAGCTGGTGGAAGAGGTTGGCATCCCGACGCTCCACAACTTTTGCAAAAAGCTCGCCACACTACAACATCCCCCGTGTTGGCAATCCACTACTTAACATCCTTCCAAATTACGATCCATTGGATCCGGCAAATTCTCGCAGGCCTCGCGCTCTGCTAGCTTAGTTTCAATTTCGAAACGGGGTGAGTGAATCCCTTATCGGGTTCATACCTCGTTTCGACTCTAGTTATTGTGCTACACTCTGGCTGGGAGCATGCTCCTATCTATTTTCATTTCACTATTTTCTTTTTAAATTTCTTATCAACATTTTATCATTGTCTTAATTTTATTTTATTTTTATTCATTCAAATAGCCTAGAAATCCCCCACGGGGAAATAAAAGTATAAAACTTTAAAAAAAATATGTAGGAAGCGAAAAAAAAAAAATACTTCTTTACTAATAATAAAGCAGTAAGTCTCTCTGTCCGGAGGATGTCTGTAGGATGTCCGTAGGATGTCTGTGACGCGCATAGCGCTTAAACCGTTCGGTCGATTTTCATGAAATTTGGCACAAAGTTAGTATGTAGCATGGGGGTGTGCACCTCGAAGCGATTTTTCGAAAATTCGATGTGGTTCTTTTGTTATTCCAATTTTAAGAAAAAAAGTATCATAAATTACGAAATTATCGTAACGTGGAACCGTAACATGGGCACAAGCCAATTGGCGAGATACGAAATTATCATAACGTGGAACTGTAACGTCGGTACAAGCCAATTGGCGAGAAAATTCACCATACATTATTTGTAAATATACAAGCGAACCAAAAGACCTTTAATTTTTCTATTACGGGCGAAGCCGTGCGGGTGCCACTAGTATTTAAATAAAGAAGAACTTTAGTTGAAATTTACTTTGAAGAGCCTTCGGCTAACCATTATGGTACTCCCGTTAGAGGAAGCCACATCTCTCGTACATCCACGCAACCATCCTCTGCGCCAAAATAAAGCCATGGCCCCAACCGGGGAACTATCAGCATACCACACCAGAGGATAAGGGGCAGGGCCCCAGGTGCCTCAAGTAACGAACTTATATTTCCGTGGCATTTCCATACAATTAAAATCACCAGAAATACGCAGACGACAATCTATTGCGATTTATCTTTCTTATTGTTGCATTAATAAAGCTATTTTTATTCGCAAAAAAAAAAAAAAAAAAAAAAAAATCAACACCTCTTGGAGCGATTGGCGTCAAAATTGAACCAAAGCCTGTTTACATATGGATTAACATATATTCCAAATTTCAACCAGAACGTAGCATTACTTCTTGAGATAGGGTACTCACAATGGAAAAAAAGAACGGGCGATTGCGCTACTCCCTTTCTAGCTGTTGACACCAAAATAAAATCAGCTCTTATACCCACTAAGGGAAACTTGCCGATAAATTTTTCTTTCATTCCGTTCATTATTTCTTGAGATACAGCAGTCACAATTGACGACAAAAAACGTTCTATAGCTCATCCCCCGTTTGAGTTATTGACACTAAAATTGAATCAGCACCTGTTCCTGTTGATGGCAACATATGGACCAAATTTTGTATGATTCCGCCAGTTACTTCCTGAGGAATAGCAAGCACGCGTAACTCAAAAAACGTCCCATTGCTCCACCCCCCTTATAGGAATTCGCGCCAAAAACCAATGGGCACAAGTTCACATAAGGGCACATATGTGTACCAAATTTCGTTCGATTTCATGCGGTAGTTTTTGCTGTAGAGCGGCCACAAAAAACTGGTGACACACAGACGTGACACACACACATACACACAGACAGACAGACATTTTCCAAAAATAGTCGAAATGGACTCAGCACACCTCAAAACGTTCGAATCCGTCAAAATTCGAAATTCGAAAATTTGCACGAATCCAATACTTTCTTCTATATATTAGATATAGAAAAAAGTAAAAATCGTTTACGCATATCTTTATGTAGAAACATAAATGACTTCGAGTTTATTCGCCGAAAACTGAATACCTAAATTAAAACTTTAGCGTGAAAATAAAAACAAGTCATATCAACAATAATTATTTCACAGTTAAAACCATAGCTGCGGAGTCGGAGTCAATCTCATTTTAGGATAAAGGAGTCGGAGACGAATATCCAAGAATCGGAGTCAGTCATTTGTCCTCCGTGATAAATTTTTGCCAAAGCTACGAAGTCAGAGTCGAAGTCGAGGAGTCGGAGTCCGATTAATTGTCGGGCACAAGAGTTGGATTCGGAGGCAGGTGCTCCTAAATTCTCGAAGTCTGGAGTTTCGCGTCAAGAGCTATTTCCAACAAAATTTGTTTGAAAAAAATCCGTCTTCAAGTACGGAATCTACATTGACTTTCAGTTTCCCCGTAGGCGCTAATGTTAAGGGATTTGAACTGCTCAAAATTGAACGGAAAATTGTTCAAATCAAAAAGATATTTTATATACAAGTTTTTCATCAAAAGCTTCTTCCTACAAAGTTTTTTTGAAGCAAATTCGCCTCACAGTTCGGAATTGCCTTGAATTTCCCTGTAGGCGCTAATGTAAAATTTTTTTGAACTGTTCAAAATTGAACAAAAAATAGTTCAAATCAAAAAGTGAAATATGGGAATGAGGTGTCCTCACTGAGATCTTTCGAACAAAAAAAAGTTTGTTCGAATCGGACTATTCATTCAAAAGTTATTAGGGGGGGGGGGGGGGAACAGACAGACCGACAGACATTTTTTTCCTATCTCAATACCCTACTTTCCAATTTTTAATTTTTCGATATTTATTTAATTATTTTATTTATTTTTGACTTTTTTTTGTTTTTCGCGATATTTTTAAGATGCATTAAGCCTTCTTTCATGCTTTTTTTCTTCTTTTTCTGACTTTTACTGGGAAAGTAGGCTAAAAAGAACGGTTTTGATGATTTAAAAAATATTTTAGGGGAATACCCCCATGAGCCTCCAAACTTGCTCCAAATGTTTCTGCTTCTTAACTTTCCACCTCTCTAGCCTCTCAAATGAAATAGCCATATTTGAGTTCAGGGGGTCATTGCTGCGTCTATGATGAAAACAGATAGACAGTGTTTTATATTGAATGTAAATTAACATTTCTTTCTATACAGTTTCTGGTAAATTCATTCATTGGTTTTACCTTTTTTCCCCGATTTACCAATTAATGGCAACAGTTAAGAAGAAGGGAAATAAATATTTTTCTCACCTTTTTAGTTTTTTCCTATATCTAATGCATATGCTCTTTAACTAGTACGCGGGCCCCTGGGGTCAGGCAGCCATAACTATGGGTCCATGATATGACTTTAACATTGATATAATACACTTCCCAATTTTTCACTCGTTTTCAGATTTTTCTCTTGCAAACAGCGATAAGTTTTCGTTGAACATTGATTGAATCTAAAAAGCAGCCTTAGAAATTATATTCCCAGTTCTCAGTCCGAAAACGACTGGATTTGCGAGTCATTCACGCAAGTCATGAATACTTAGAGCAAATTAGTTACTTTTCTAAAATCTTATCATCGTGTACTTCTAAATTCCAAAATCTCTCGAACATGTGGTTCTGTTCTGTGCAATGTATTTATGTGAACCTTCTTTTTTGGTTTTTAGTCGTAAGCATCGTGGGCTCACTATTAAGGCTTGGTATCTAAACGTTTGCCAAAATAAAATGTTTCGCTTTTATGGAAGAAGATACACTCTATAACAAAAAAAATCGACGCACCAAGAAGGAATGATCCGATTGAGACGAAAATTGGTGGATAGGAAGATAATGCACAGAGTAGTAAATGATTTAATTCTCAGAGTAATTGAATAGTTTATGTTAGAGTTACAGTAACAAGTTCAATAAGGTATTGACTTGCCTCTGACCTGGATACAAGCTGAAGCACGGCGTGTCAAACACCGATAAAGTTTCCGGAGGGTGTCTTGCGATATTTCCGGCCGAATTCGCTCCAATTGTCGGACGAGGTTATCAAATTCCTTGCCAGAGGCAATCGCCATCGCATCGTATCGCAGACATGCTCGATGGGAGAGAGATCTGGCGATCTGGTAGGCCACGGAAGAGTTTGACAAGCTTGCAGACAGTTCATAGCAACACGTGCCGTATGTTGTCTAGCATTGTCTTGCTGAAAATCAGCCGCACTGCAAAAGGAACGGCAGCAAAACAGGTCTTAGGATGTCGTCGACGTACCACTGTGCAGTAAGTGTACCTCTAATTGCGACCAAAAGGGTCCAGTTATCAAAGAAAATGGCACCCAGACTATAATGCCTTGTTGAGGGCCAGTGTGGCGTGTAAAAAGGAAACTCGGATCCCCCCTCTGCCCCGGGTGTCTCCAAACACGTCTTCGATGATCGTGATGACACTGTTGGAAGCGGGATTCGTCGCTAAAGACTATACGTCCCCAGTCGGCACCATTCACCTGATCGAGCCATGCACTACTGTAATCTGGCTCGGCAGTGTGTAGGCGTCAGTGGCAGGTGGCGTAACGGTCGGCGCGAGCGTAGATTTCGTTGTCCTAACCGTCTGTAAATGGTCATGATGGACACTGGTGTTTGGGTTGAACGTCTGATGGTTCATAGAGATGAAGAAAGCGCTGTGACAGCCGGTTGGACAATCACTCTGTCATCGCGATCTGTTGTGACCCTAGGTCGACCGCTACCATCCTGACGCTGAACTTTGCCATTTTCCACCCATCCTTGCCAGCATCTTCGAATCGCCGCATCGCTTCGACTCAAATGACGAGCGATTCTCCGATTTGACCAACCGGTCTCTTTCAATCCAATGATACGACCTCTTTTAAACTCTGACAGTTGCTCGTAATGAGCACGAACCATGCGGCGAAAAAATGACCGTTTCGTCCTTTGAACAAACACTTTTCAATGCCTTCTGGATTTCAAAGCACAATAAATTATCGTCATTGCAATGTTCTAGAGTTAGTTCATTTCATTTGGCGTCGAATTACACTTTTTTACGCGCTACATAGCCCATTGGAATCCGTCCTCAGCCCTTGTCCACCAGTGTATGAGGATGCGAATGCAGAAACGTTCTTGCCTAGTGCCAGGGGTGCTCACAGGAGGGATTATGGCGCAAGTTGCGCCATCGAAATTTGGGGGGGGGGGATTTTTTTTTTCAGAAGTTTTTTTCCCTTGGAACATGAAGTTTTTAATTTTTTGGAAGGAAAAAAATATTTAAACTTATTCAACAAGAAATAGATGCATAAATAGTACTTTTTTTGACTCATACCAAAACTTTAATAGCCGTGTCCCTTTTTAATGAAGGGAACATCAGAGAAGGGATGGAGTCAGTGTCCATCAAGGGGATGTATTCAGAAAAAATTTTCGGGAGGGGCAGGGATTCGCACATTGCCCTAACACATATATACATACATGCATCAAAATATTAATATAGAAGATGTTTTTTGTCTCGTTTTTTAATGATTCCATTGGACTGTTGTGATCTTTGTTTTTATTTATTGTTATCTTTTTATTCACTTTGTAGTGGTAAGGATAACAGGAGAGTGTCCCTTTAAGTCGGATGTAGAACAACCATAATTTCAGTGGGTCCGGGGGTTTCTCCACTGCGAAATATTTTGAAAAATAGATATAAAAATCTGTATTTTGAGGCCTTATATGGGGTAATTGAGAATACAAAAATGTGAAGAAAAAGTAGGCAAACAAAGCCTTTTAAAAGTTATGCATTCTTTTGCAAATCAAGATCAATCAAATTAAAAATTGCTTGCTCGACAAATCGTTGACATTAATCGTTAGAGAGGAAAAACGAGAGAGGAGAAAAGTGAAGCATATCGTCATTTGCTCATATCGGTATTTAGTGTAGTTTGTTTTTTATCACTTTCCCAACATCCTCCCCCCCCCCCCTTTCATCAAAGGCCCGAAAGTATAAAATTGTACAAAATGGTTTAAAAGAAATGGTGTAGAGAATCATAAAATAAGAACGAAAGAGTAATGTTCTATCCATTTGGACAATTCATACTTTATTTTCTTGATAAGAGACAAAATTGAAGAACTTTTCAAGAAATTTCAAAAACTTAAAGAATTTTCAAAGAGTCTAGAACAGTTGAAATTATTTAAAGCGCTTCATTTGCACTTTTTAGAAGTTGATTGCAGTCTTACAAAGTGATTATAACTTTCTAAGACACGCCCGTTTTAAGTTAAAAATAAATGCAACGAAATATTTCTCAAAACAATTTTTTTTCAATCACAAGTAGTGCAGAAAATGAAATAGAGTAGAGTGTTATTTTTTTCCTCATACTTAAGATATTAACAGTATGCAGTAGAAGTAAGATAAAAACAAGCAATAACAAAAGAACTTCCAAAATACTGAATTCGGTACCGTAAAATAGGGCTACTTGAGCCCATGAGAAAAACAGGGCTGTGGAGTCGAAGTCGAAGAGTCGGATTCGGACTAATTTTGGGGTAAAAGAGTCGGAGTCGTTAGAAAACATACCGACTCCGACTCCGGGCTTCTTTTTTTCTTTCCTTTTCAGACACTCCTTGCATTTTTTAAAAACTGACTACCAATTGGTTCGATTACATGTATAAAAAGATATCGATGAGAAAATAACTGCCATTATGCTGCCGTGCTAAGCACAAAAGTGGTATCTACACTTTTTGTCAAAATTGAGTCATTGTCACGAGGTGGTTCTTTATAACATGTTTTACCATTATGCAATGTTTTATTGTCATTTGTGAATTGGAACTATTTTTAAAAAAAATCTAAAAAAGTGAAATCTGGATCAAATACATAGAGGCGTAAAACTTGAAATAGCAGTTTTTCGGTTTGACCTCAGCTGCAGATACGACTTTTGCGCTTAGCACGGCAGTATGGCAATCAGCTAGCTTGAGTGCTTACCGAACTTTCTGTACAACCGTCCTCTAGTTTGCTTGCTTTTTAATTTAACTAATAGCAACTGTCAGCAAACTGTTTTGTTGCCTAACATTTTCAAGTAATCACTTTCCAATAAAAATAGAAATATAGTGTTTTGTTCGATCTCAGTTGTAAAATAGTAAAAGAAACGTAACAAATTACTAAAGTCGAGGTCCGTAGCTAAGATTGAAACGTTTAAGGGTGATCGGCAAATTCAAAGAAGTTCTGGCACGAAAGCACGAATCAAAAAGGTTCGATGAAATAATCTAATGTTTTTTTCTTTATAAAGACTATTTCTATAAGCTTGGTTCTCACTAAAAAGTATGGAACAAAATAAGTGAAAATGATTTCTTGATTACAACACTCAATAATTGCAGTTAATCTTAAAATCTTCATATTAAGGTTAATTCTAAAGCAGTTAATAAAATTTAAGCTAAAAATTTTGCGAAGAAGAAATATAGGTATAGTAAAAGCTATTCGTACAAATTTGCATACTGCCGCATTTTGTGTAAAATTAGCTCCTGACGTATATGTTCCCTATTTTCGCTGAAATTTTATTGATGAAATACAATTTAAAATATATTCGCGGAAATTTTCAGAATTAAAATATTTATATTTTTTATAAACTCTGAAATTAACTTTGGGTGTCATCTATCAGATGGGTGTCACCCGGGGCAAACCACCCCCTCTCAAGAACTTGCATTTAGAAAAAAAGCTTTTTTTCTCTCAAGTTGCAGCTTTTCAAAAATTGAAAGCACACGATTTGATCAATATCTATTTGTTAAACATTAAAAGGGAGTAAATTACAAATAATCCTTTTCAAATTTTTTAAAAGGGATTTTTAAGTCATCTTACTTTTTAACTCGTAACTATTGGAAAATTTTATTTTGTAATTGAATTTTTAACGTTGTATGCGTCTTGTGTTTACAATAGAAAACAAAATGCGGAATTTTCATAAAAAGGAATTAATATATCAATCTTTGTTTAGAAATTTCCCCCTTCCCCTGAAGGGAGAGAGGGAGTTGAAAAAATACAATAAAAAAAAATCCGGAGTCGGAGTCGGCCATTTTCCTTCCGACTCCGCAGCCCTGGAGAAAAATGCGTTTAAAACCCGTCCTGGTCCTATGTAACTCAATGTATTATAGACTTAAAAAACTTTTTCCATGAGAGATAGCAGTACTAGGTAGAGGCTGGAGCATGAAACAAAGTTTCTGCTATTCCCACCTTTTTTTTTTGAGCAATCACGATTGCTTATTGCTTTCATTTGACTGTCCTTGACGTTACGGTTCCTTTTTCAGCTTGGACCAGGGCTGCAGCACCACCGTCCACCGGCGGCAGCGCGGCTGGTCCTGAGCACTGTCCCCCGGAATCCACTTTTGCTGGGCGGTGGCGTCCATGTCCTACACACGCATGCGCATACACAGTCGCCTACGCGCGCACGCCTTTACACACATGCACACGCCTACGTGCGCACACGTAAGCCTACACACATAACTATACACACGTAACCACCCAGGAGGAGGGACATGCTTGGGGGGGGGGCCGTTTCTAGAAACAATAACTCTAATCAGTAGGGTCTTGTCGCAACTCGTGATTGCGAAAACATAATTTGAATTCAAAATTTCGGAATTCAAATTAGAATTAATTGGGGGAAGTAGGTCACAGATTTTACCTTTTTTTTTTTTTTTTGATTGAGGTTATGATTGCAAGTTGTCTAAACAGTTCTTTTTTGTGCCTGCAAACTTTCACATGTAAGTTCATGGAAACATTTGATATCATCAAGGTCAAAATAGTTTTATGTTTGCATTCTATTTCTTAATAGAATAACAGTGTTTCAAGGTTATATCTATATAATTAACACAGACACTAATATATGTTAGTAAAAGTGTACTAGTTGCCTTAAAATGGGGCTACTTGAACCCAGCGTTCAAACAGCAACAAACCACATTTCGTCACTGAATTATGTTAAGTAAGGTTTGTAATCTTTTAAAATAAAGAGGTTAATTACTATTTATACCCGTTTTTTGCAGATCTGGGAATAAAAAGGGTTCAAAAGTAAAAGAGAACCCCTTGAAGGAGGAAATAATGCGGATTATCTAGAGGAAAAATTACAATTGTGTCCAGATTCAACTAATTCCGGAGAAATGTCTTAGAGAGTGGCATCAGCCCGTTTTGACTTAAGTATATCAACTCTAAAATGAAACTTAAAAGATCGTTCACAAAACAAGCTTGGGCATCCTGTAGTATTTAGTAGCTAGGAAGAGCAGGTATTGAATAATCCTATCAGAGAAAAAAAAATCCACCCGAACCATTAAATTGAGGGGTTTTCTTTCTTTCTAATATTTAAATAACGAGCATTTCAATTCGTTTTAGCTGTAGTTAGATTATGTTTCTATTTGAAAAATTATGTTTGCCTAAAAATATTTTTTTGCGTATACGTTGATTTTATATTAATTTATATAAATAATTTGCAATTTATATAAATAGTTTGCGTACTGGAATGTGCGTTTTGATTTTATTTTTCAAAATCATTGGTCCTTCTTGATACCACAACCTGTTTTACAGCTTTTTCTCACGGATTTGTTGAGTGGGTGCAAGTAGCCCCAGTGCGGGGCTACTTAGATACCAGTTTGTTTGGCACTCTTGGCTTCCTTAAGAGGTTTTCCACCTCCAGCTCAGTCACTTCCTGTACCGAGCTGATGAGTGCTAATAAGCACGAAACTGCAGTCCTCGGCTGGAATTGACTGAGCTGGCAGTGTATTTCATGTATTTCTGCTTTCCTGGCTATAGGGCGGTAATATACTGAAAATACAACTAAGTAACTACAATTCAGTTCTTTTTTTCACAATACTTCGAGAAGTGAACAAGATTTAAAAAAATGATGCAGAAACTCCGAGCTTCATAAGTTATATTCATACATAAATAATAGCATGAGTTTTATCAGCAATTCATAAAAAAGTAACGAAGTAAATGAGTTGTGCTCCCGCGAGCTCTCCTGCAAATTAAGCACCAGGCAAGGGTGCCCATTAGGGTGGGCCGAAAAAACTTTTTTTGGAAATCTGTTTTTAGATAGTGCGGAAAAGTTGCTATATGGGCCCGTTATTACCCATAAAAAATTTCGCTAAATTTGTTTAATATTTAGCCGGCGCTATTTGACCTTGAAAAACTGAAAAAAAGGGCAAAAATGCACTTTTTTCAAAAAAAAAGGGGGGGGGGGGGTCGAAAATAAAAGTTTGAAGCTAGTTTCAGCAAACATTAGAAGTATCTGTCAGTGAATTAGTTGAAATCCTCAAAGACTTTTATACATTTCGTAGAATATTTAGCTACGCTCCTTTATGACTGAAACATTGAAAAAATGAAAAAAAAAAAAAAATTAAAAGTAGTTTCGAAATAAGTAAGTACTGAAATGTTACGCAATACGTTACTTAGAAAAAACAGTGAAAATTCAATCAATTTTATGCGACATTTGTACGCCAATTTTAAAAAATGCACACACTCAAATAAAAAATAGTTACATAAGATGCTAATTTTTTAATCTTCGGTTCCAATTGTTTCTCCTGGATAATAAACGGCGCTCAACTACTTCTATTATTCCTAAGATTATTTTATAACTATTTTATATATATTTGACAAATAGAGCCCTTGAGTATTAAAAAATGTGAATCCTCTGAAGTCCTTTTAACTGATTAAGGAATTGAACGCAAGTATTCTTCTTTTTCTCAAGCCATTTCTTCTTCTCGACTTTATGACCCACTTAAGAGACAACCCCCCCCCCCCCCAGACAAGAAATGCTGTAATTCTACACCTCCACAGCTGGGAATTAAGCAATTAAAGGTGTCCTCTCTTGTGTCCAATGTCCACAATGAGTTGCCACTGAGGCATCTTATACTGGAATTGGACGGTTGCATAAAGTGGCCACATTCATATTCTGGAGCTATCGAACAACTTCTTAGAGATTGTAAAAAAAATCCGGTGGTCAAATTTGATAAAATTGACTGCAATCTTCTGGTTTTGGACATGGAAGATATAAAAAATTTAAGTACTGAACAACAATATTTGTATAGAATCTGTCTTGCCGTAAAAGATGGTAGTTGTCCTTCAAGCGTGGCTGACAGTAGCCCAGGCAAACTCAGTCAGTCATGCGCGATGGCTGACAACTACAAACCGTTTGTTACGCTTGTATATAGCCACTCCAACTCCATCAGAAAACCTTACAATGCTTGTAAAGTATGTAATTTTAGTTTATGCTCCAATGTGGTTTGAAATAAAAATGAAACCGAACTGCCAGTACCGCGCCCAACATTTTTGGAAAATGATTTCTCTTGCAAGGCAGTTTCCAGACAACGTTAAGGAAATAATTTTCAAAGTTCTCTCAAGTAATGCATATTTCGCTCATCCTGAACAGCTACTGTTGACAATGCTGTTTGACTCAAGAAAATACATTCGGGAATTAGCTGTTAGGCGCATTCTGAACTCTAGAAATAAGAAGAAGAGCTCGGATGGTGTACGATTTTTTGAGCGTTCTAAACTCAATTTTGAAGCCGTTGATTTAGTTGATTGGGCAAACTGTGTTGTAACAGAGCCACCTCTTACAATGCATCTAAAAGACCAACAATGGAAAGAAATGTGCAAAGAACATTCGACAGAGTTTACTTTCGAGAAATTTCCCTGTCACACGCAAGCTGTGAAACGTTGTGTGAATCTAATAACCGAAGCTGCAAAAAAAGTTCGTATTGAAAGTGCACGAGATGGATACATTCGTGCTAAACTTCAAGCTAGGAAAGAACTTCCATCATTTGATAACAAGGGACAATATTATTCCAAAATATAATATTCATTATGCATGAGGTATTATAAATCAAATTTGAAGATTTCTTTTTTGAAATTTTATTATCTATATATGTTAGTTCTCGAAAATGTATGATACTATTGCGTGATAATAATTACTATGATTAATGGCGCTATTTAATTATTTAGTCTATGATTTAATTTTGAAAAATAATTTTCACATTGGTTTTTAAAGAAATTCAATATTTTTTCATTTTTCGCCAATTTTTGATGTCGGAAAGGAGCGGTTAAATGCTCATTAAAATCAATGAAACATTTTATGGGTTCAAACTGGCTCATTATATAACATTTTCGGTGCATTCCAGCAAAATATTTGGAATTTAGTTTTTTTTAAAAATTTCGACAAAAATTCATTTTTCTCTTTTTTTTCGGTTTTTCAGTGTCAAATAGCGCCGGCTAGATATTTTTTAATATCCAAGAAATTTCTTGTGAGTGCTAACTAGCTCACTACGCAACTTTTGCGCGCTATCCAAAAATTGATTTCGAAAAAAATAATTTTTCGGCTTATTTCGGCCCACCCTAGTGCCCATCCCCCCTCAAACTCAATGGCGCAAATTCCCCCCTCCCCCAAAAAATTGTCTCGCTTTTAAATCTGGTTAAACATAACACTTTTTACCCGACTGCGCGTGCGCGACGCAAAGGAGGGTAATGTGTTTGTTTATAAGTCTATGTATGTATGTCTGTTCCTATGTGGCGTTCTAGGGGGCTAAACGCCTTGGCCAATTTTGGTAATTCTTACGTTAATCGATTTGTCTTAACCTTGGGAGTGTCACTAAACACATGACAGTAATCAAAATTCACCATATCAACAACCAGTTGCCATATTTTGTCAGTTCGGGATCGGCGCACGTTGGGTGTTGCATACTGTGTCGCACGCTACCTGCGTGCGACAAATGCAGGTAGTTTTCGCTGCCTGATTTTTTGTTTTTTTGTTCACGAAGTCTACTAATTGGGGTCTCAGTGGCCGAGTGGTCTAAGCGATTGCTTCTACTGCTTGAGGCGGTGGGTCAAGACACCCTCGCTTCGGATGTACTTTCCCCTCTTTCTAATATAAATTCTTTCATGTGTTCTTTATATGTATTCTGCACTGTAATAAAAAATATATTCTGCGTAACGAAGGCAAGACACTCAGATTGTAGTCCTCATCAAAATAAACCCGTGCAATAAGCACCAAAAGAAAAAAAGTCAACTAATTCGATTTTCATCTCTAACACGTTGCATTTGTTTTTGCCTTGATTCAAGGGACTGAGTTTCGTGACGTGTACTTTCTTGACAGGCTTTTTTTGTTTTGCGAGAAAGATTTGAATGACAACGTTTCCGATTTCGCGTCACCATGAGTTATACAGGCTGATTATAGAGCTTTGCTGTGGTTGACTTAAGTTCGCGCATTTTTGCCGAAGGTGGCAAAGTCAAGCACATGTAGCTTTAAGCCGAGTTAGGCCCCTAAAGGGAGGGACTAATTATCAGTAGTTTAGACCACTGCAAGTTACTTAATAAACTTCACGGTATAAACTCTCTCAATAAAATGACAATATTGCAAAATTTACCGTCTTATAATCATTAAAACTAAGTCAACGAAAATTAACATAAGTACGAAACTGCAGTCCTCGGCTGGAATAACTGAGCTGGCGGTGTATTTCATGTACCTAGTTGTAGTTTGTAGTGTTCAACTAATATTAAGCTTCATCATAAATTGGTATTATTTCACACTATTAAATGCCTGTTACTTTGATCTTTAGAAGTTAACAAATAAAAGTTAATATTAAAAAAAATATATAATCAAAACGCTCTTCTAAAAGGTTGCTGTAACAAGATGCACCTTTCTAAGAATTGCACGTTTGCGCATTCATAAGAAAGGTAAAGAAGTTTGGATGTTAAGTGAAACGACTTAAAATTCGATAACTTTTGTTTTCAACGACATTTTTGGGAACACGCAATACATTTTTACACCCTTCTAGTAATTTTTATTGTACTTGCAGGGAATATATATCAAAATTGGCTGTGGATACAGATGCAGCATCCTGTTTGCCATCGTACAGCTCAATTAAAAATTCACTCTACAATGCCAGAGGCGTAGCCAGGCCAACCCTAGTAAAAGAATCAAATCAAGCATTAATGGATAAAAGAATAACAACCACACCAACCCTAATTGAAGAATCGATTCAAACGTCTACGGATAGAAGTAAAACAGCCAGACCAATCCTAATAAAGGAATCGAATGAAACGTTAACAGACAGAAGAAAAACTGTTGATGAAAGGAATTTTCTCAGGATTGATAATAGCAGCGAAGATGATAAAATAAGGGTAAGATAATAAGGGAAATAATTGTTTAACAATCTTTAAAATGATTCTGACCTACCTTGGTTGCGTTTCTTTCATTTTGTTTGTTAATTCAGATGTATTTTTGGCGCTGAATACGTAATTGACTTTCATCAGCAAACAAATGTTTTTTGCAAAAACTAAATTTTAAAATTTGCAAAATTTGCACCGTTTAGACATTATAATAGTATTTGTTTTTAAAAGTTAACTAATATATATGACAAAAAGGTTTGAAATTAGTTTTAAAGTTTTTCGTTTTCCATTTTGCGGATTTCGAAATTTGCGTTTTACGAAAGAACTTTGGTTGATGGAGAAAATAAAGTAAAGGTCTTTCTTGGATTCAGGGCTAAAAAAATACATCTAGAACCACTATCGAACTTCGAGAACAAGAAATTTTCCAGTTTAGTGTAGGGTTAGGTCACCAGTAACAGACAGTCATAAGTTTGGATTTAAGTAATAAGCCTTAAAGTCAGGTAAAACTGATGTTGCTGTGGCCTATAAATATGATGCAACCATCTAGTGTTATCAGAGTGAATTTTTGAACCAGTTGGTATTTACAAGGCAGTTCCGGAAGGTTATAAACAGCCACCACGAAGTCAGCAAGTGTTTCATGTTCATTTGAAATTAATAAGGCTTTAATTCTGAAATAAAAAAAAAATGTTTGTCCATTTTGA
Organism: Uloborus diversus; assembly: GCF_026930045.1. Lineage (NCBI taxonomy): Eukaryota > Metazoa > Arthropoda > Arachnida > Araneae > Uloboridae > Uloborus > Uloborus diversus. The sequence continues at coordinate 166,713,500 of NC_072734.1, forward strand.
AGAGGAAAGGGAATTTTGTCTGTTACTCATCCTTTCCTCATCCTGCCTGTTACTGTGTATCATCAAATTGGTGTCTGATCCATCTGATTTTTCTGTGTCTACTACTGGGGGTCGGACCTTTTTTTTTTTTTTTTGAAATTGAGCAAATAAAAATAGAATTAATTAAAAGTAACGTCTAAGAAATCGTGGCAGGGAGTCTGTGGCGGGCCTGCGTCCAGGAGACCACATAGCACCTACAGCTTTGAAATTTTGTAGAAAATTACTTTGAGCCCCAGATGCACCTGGGGTTTTTCATTTAAAACATCGAATTAGTCTTTTTTTTTTTTTTTTTTTGATTAATTTTTTAAGCTAAATTTCACGTAAATTTTCTACTAAAAGGATGAAAGATTTCTCACGCACCTTAACTTTCGATATCGTTCAAAGGAGATTTTTTTTCTTGATCATGTATATATATATATATATATATATATATATATATATATATATATATATATATATATATATATATATATATATATATATATATATATATATATAAAATCTTTATACATAAAGGGCTACTTCTGTCCGGATGTCCGGGGTAAACTTCAAAACTACTGAACGGATTTTACCCATTTTTTCACCGTAGACAGCTACATTACCAGGGAACAACTTAGGCTATAATTTATTGCTAAAAAACTTAGTTTAAAAAGGTCGTGATCGAAAACAGTAAACGTCATGTAATTTCCACATCAAATGATTAAAGATTAAGGTATAACTTTGATACACCCCCCCAAAAATTATGCGCCAAATATAGCACTACTACGGACTTTTTAGGGTTGCTGTTTCTTATTTTGGTTTTGCCAATTTAGGTTTTTTTTAGCTTTTAGGTTTTTCCTGTTGCCAAATTCAGTATTTTCTTGTATTTTGTATCATTTTTTGAGTTTTTTAAAAAAAGTTTTGTGAAAAAAAAGGCGCCAAAAGCAGGTATTTCCCTTGGTGAGAAAAAAAAGTCGCCAAATTTCCGATTTGGGGGGGGGGGTATATCAAAGCAGTTCCAAGATTAAACCCATTGTTTCGAAAATTCGTTGCCTAACAACAGCAACATTAAAAGTAATGATAATGTAAATTTTGAATCAAGGCCTCTCTGGAGCAAGCATGATATTTATTGCTTTCTTAGGAGTTGCATCCTTATCTTTATACATAAAGGGCTATTTCTGTCTGGGGTAAACTTCAAAACTACTGGATGGATTTTAACCATTTTTCCACATAGATATCTACATTATCAGGGAGCAACTTAGGCTATAATTTATTCCTTAAAAACTTAGTTTAAAAAAGTTATGGTGGAAAACAGTAAACGTCATGTAATTTCCCCATATTATGATTAAATATAAAACACACTGTTACGAAAATGTGTTGCCAACAACAGCTATATTAAAAGTAATCATAATGAAAATTTTGAATCAAGGCTTCTCTGGAGCAAGCATGACATTTACTGCTTTCTTAGGAATTGTATCCTCATCTTTATACATAAATGGCTACTTCTGTATGTATGTATGTATTTATGTCCGGAATAAGCTTCAAAACTACTGAACGGATTTTAACCATTTTTCCCCATAGATAGCTACATTATCAGGAAGCAACTTAGGCTATAATTTATTCCTAAAAAACTTAGTTTAAAAACGTTATGATCGAAAACAGTAAATTTCATGTACTTCCCCCATTAAATGATTAAATGTAAAACCCATTGTTACAAAAATTTGTTACCAACAACAGCAATATTTAAAGTAATCATAATAAAAATTTTGAATCAAGGCTTCTCCGGAGCAAACATGAGTTTAAAGTCATTTAAACATTTGGAAACTCTACTTTTTGCACACTTAGGGAAACATAGTAGAGAGCTTTTTCTTTCTTTTTTTTTGTGTGTGTACTATTTAATTAAATAAAGCGCAAAGTTTTTTTTTACTGATCTTTGATTTTGTTAGTTCATATTTTGGAAATTCTTCAAATTTTTATGTGCTTCAATTCGTGCTTCCGTTTCTAAATGAATACTCGTTCGTTATTTATACTTATTGCTATTTTACTTTTAGGGGTAAGGAAGAAGCTCGATTTTTAATCACGTCAAATCGGAATGTTTTGAGTTTCAGTTAAAACAGAAAACGAAAGAAAGTTGCGATTGTTTTTTACAATTATTACTGACCCAGGCAACGCCGGGTATTTTTGCTAGTATATATTTAAAGCTTCTTCCAATTTCCTCAATAAATTAGAACAGCAGAAATATGGGTTTCAATTTTAACGAAAAGTCCTAGATCCAACTCAATTCAAGCTCGGAGCTAAAGAGCAAAATATGTTACTAGAGACCAGGAATTTGATAACGACTTTTCAAGCGTTCAAAGTTGCCCTTTTGCAATTCTCAGGAACGCCATATAGCACATTCAGCTGTGCAAGTTGGTTCGGAGTCCGGGAAAGTGGTGCTTTTCAAACCGCTTTAATCTTTTTTTTAACACCTCGGTGTACATATTTTTATCATGTTCTTATTCTCTTTGAGTTGCAGCGGGATTGTGTTCTAATTATGAGCTCATTACTTGCATTGCATTACCTGAGGGAAGGATTTTCGTTTTGTTCGAAAGGGAACTAGTAACGCGTAGGTTTAAATCTGTGCTAATCAAATAAGATAGTGCAGCAATCTTCTGGGGTTCGTGACTGCCAGTGAGCAGGGGGTGGAACCTCCTAGGTAAATAAACGGGTTTTCGGAATCCTACCTAGCTCAAGCCTAACTGATTACAGTTGGCGTTCTCTTCAACTTTTCCAAGCCGGGGCAAAAACTTAAAGCTGCCACCCTTACCTTTCTACCTTCACTTTTTATATCGAGTTTATAAGGAAAAAAAAAACAGAAATATAAGTAATGAATAAGCCACCTTCTAAAAAGTTACCGCCTGGGGGAGACTCCGGCATGTTCCCCATCAGATATGGTGCTGACTGCTGACTGATTATGAAGATTTTTTCTGGTAGTTAGAGGGATAATAATGGGATTTTTTAGGAGAGATCCCCTCATCGGAATATATTTTTTCCCCTAACCAGGTTGGATAATGATATTTTTTAATTATGGATATTCTTTTCTAGCTCGACCACATTGTGCATTGCAGCGCAGCCATTGATTCCAGTGCCATTTCCCCCCCGGTTTTTGTAGTCGGGACTCGTAAAACCTCACAAACAATATGATGCATGTTATTCTTCAATTAGTTTTGAAACTGTGTTGTTTACATTTAAAAAAGAACTCAACTGAAACTTTGGAAAACAGCTGTTTTTATAATAACCGCATGTGTCTACTCGGCAGGTAGACACATGCTGAGACGTTTCTTGACTCTATACGCCGAGTGACGTCCACTCTGTCAAAATGATGCGTAACATGTGTAAGTCGCATACGGTTTCCCACTCCGGAGGCTTTAGACCTTCGATTTTTGGTCTCCAAATAGGTCCAAAAACGGAGATTGGTCTATAGGCAAAAATGTCCACGGAGACAACGAACATGAGGCACATCTCAAAGACGAAAATCGCGCAACATGTTTACTATAGTGTGGACCAGGCTTGAGTGGTTTGACTTTATTGAAATGACCTGTCTTGATTCTTAAGCCTAGCCTAGCCTAGCCTACATTTGTAGACCTGAAGTTTGTTTATAAACATATCAAAAGGCCTGTTGGGAGACCAAAAATCGAAGGTTTAAAGTATCCGGAACGGAGCGGTAGACCGTGTGCGATGTTAAACATGTTGGGCAACATTTTGAAAGTAAACGATCCTCTGGGTCTAGAGGCGGTTTTTTTTTTTTTTTTTAAATAAGTTTTAGTTCTTTTAAAAACACGTGGTCTAACGAGAGTTTAAAAATAATTGAAGATGATCGTGCTCTTTATTGTTTGTGGGATTTTACGAATCCCGACTACAAAACCAGGAAGCAGGAAAAAAAAGTGGTTAAGGAATCTCTGGCTACAAAGCACAGTATGACAGTGGCAGAAATAGAAAAGGAAATACATAATTAAAAAATATCATTCAACCGGGAGTGAAAAAAATTAAAAAAAAAAAAAAAAATCTCAGACAATCGGGACCTCACCCAAAAAGTCCTCAAAGTTTGCATTTGTTGAGAGTATTTGTATGTGATGCTACCAGCGAACGAATTGGGCATATTGCGCAAAATTCAGCCGGAACACATACTTGGAACTTGGATAACACTAAGTGAAAACAATGTAGATGAAGTAAGTAAAAATTACTCTATTATTTATTTTTCTAAATTGCGTATTATATTATATCAATTTAGTGCAACCTTCACTTAAGTAGTGGTACAAGATTCCCTACTTAACACTTAACTAAATCGTATAATTATTTAACCAAATCTTATATTAATTAAGTGAGTAAATCTAACAAAGATACTATTAACTGAACAAAAATGCTGCTAGTTAGCAAAATTTAACTACTAGGAAAAGGTCACCTTAGTAAGTAGATGTGCTGCCTCAATTATTGTCCGTTGTCCAGTTATTTGAGCAAATATCATTTAGCTACTGTAGCTATATTAAGTAGGACCAATTTTATAAAATAATTAGTACAAAATTTGAGAAGAATTAAGTAAATTTTCTAGTGAAGCTGAAAAATTAAAAATATCAATTTGAAACACAATAATTGTTCTGTCTAGTGTGGTTTAAAAATTATAACATAAAAGTTTCTTGTTTTTAGGGATGTATGATCAAGAAAAATGCTACAACTTTTGTATGCAAGTTACGCTTGAACTAACTAACCAAGTATAAATGTGTAAATATAAATCATTAAGTGTAAAAAAATTTGTTACCACATGAATTAAGTTATTTATTACTAGCGGTACCCGCACGGCTTTGCCCGTAGTAGAAAATTAAAAGGTCATTTGATTCGCCTGTGCATTTTCAAATAGAGGATGATGAACTTCTCGCCAATTCGCTGTGTTAATTTGCTCGCCCACGTTATGGCAATTTACTCGTAGATGTTATTATAATTTGCTCGGTAAAATGTTCTTAAAATTGCTATAGAAAAAGAACAAAATCGAATTTTTGAAAAATCACTTCCAGGTGCTCACCCCTATGCTACGAATTAATTCTGGGACAAATTTCATGAAAATCTGTGGAACGGTCTAAGCGCTATGCGCGTAACAGATATCCAGAGACACAGAATTTCAGCTTTATTTTTATTAAAGATTTTCATTCAAATTGAATTTTTTGAATTGAGTTTAAACTAAACATCCACATTCACATGTGTTTCTGCTGAAGCATCCGTTAAATAAGTAAATAGCCAAATGTTGCCAAGCTATGTCTTTCTTTGGAGAAACAAAGTAAAAACTAAATTCATCACGATTTTTATTCAAGGCTAAAAGGTTTCAGAGCGATCCAACAAAGGATTCTCTTCATTCATTTCTCTTATACAGCAACTTGTACATTATTTCCATCACCATCGTCCAAGTCAAAACTTCCAAGTGGGGTGTAGACATGTCTTGAAACTGAATTCCTGCGTAAACAATTGTGTAATAGACGCAAACCAACACGGCGGACTCCACTTTATATATAGCTGTAAAATCATCGGTTTAAGAAACACCCAGAATTTGAAACACGATGCCAAAATGATTTTCGATTTTCCTTTGAACTCTACTCAGTCTATAGTTGTACTCGCTCCGGAATATCTCATGTACGACCAGGGTACGGCATCCCTGGAAATACATAGCTTCTAGATGCACTTCTGTTTTCTAGATTCTTCTGCAGTGAGATAAACTTGTAAGCACTCACGCTAAAAATGAGTGTTTCGCAGTGGCGTAGCCAGGATTTCATTTCAGAAAGGGTCCAATAAGTGGCGTAGCCAGAAAGTTATTTTGGGAGGGGGGGGGGGGGGTAAGGAATTTGATAAATTGATATAGAGATCTTCAAAATAAGCAAAATAGATTTTACATATGTAAAATCTATTTAATTCATGGAATACACCACCAGCTCAGTCATTTCCAGCCGAGGACTGCAGTTTCGTGCTTATTAGCACTCATCAGTCCGGCATAGGAAAGTGACTGAGCTAGAGATGGAAAACCTGTATTAGCTACCAGTTTGTTTCGCACTCTTGGCTTCCTTTAGAGGGTTTCCATCTCCAGCTCAGTCACTTTCCTATGCCGGGCTGATGAGTGCTAATAAGCACGAAACTGCAGTCCTCGGCTGGAAATGACTGAGCTGGTGGTGTATTCCATGTATTTCTGCTTTAGCCCTGGCTAATGGGCGGTAATTTACTGAATCTATTTAATTGTTTTTTTCTGACAAGTAATAATTTTGAATGCATTTGAATTTAAAACAGGCAGCAAAATTTAATGCAAAATAGATTCCCCACTTCCCCTATTCTATGAAATTTGGACGGAACTAAAGAAAGGAGAAGTGCCTTTTGTAAAATTCTAAACAGGTATATTCTCAGAATTTGCATCTACTTCAATGATACAAGGGAAACGAATGTTTTGGAGGAATATTTTCGCACACTAGCGAAAAATTGAGAATCATTGCAAAAAAGCTCAACGCCTTACAGCGCTCCCTCATTTCGGCCCCCCTTTCCCCCTGCCCATTTTACTTTATCAATTTTCCGTTCAATGTTTTTTTTTTTTTTTTGTATGTTATACATTGTACAAGATAAACATATATGCATATTTTTCTTGTTCCATTTTTTTACTAACACAATACATTTTTTTCTGTTCTTTTATATTTACACTTAGTCATTTCGGAGGGGGTCCGGACCCCCCCCCCCCCCCGGCTACGCCATTGCGTGTTTGGTATCCAACATCAGCTCACAATAAGCTGTAGTTGGCGACTGAAACGCATAGCAAAATAAAGCTAAGGAAAGGAAAGCGCTGTAGTCGAAATACAAGCTCCTGCTGTGTTGTGACGTCATCTAAAAGTGTTTACTGCCGATACTGCATATCGTCGCCTCAGAACAACAGTAGGATATCTCTGTGTTATTCCTGGGATTAGATGTCTTAGTGTTGTTCTGAGGCGACGATATGCAGTGCGAAACATTCTGTTTGCTCCTAAATTCCTGGCATATCGCTATTCATATAGCTTCAAAAATCGGTCTCTGAAACGGGGAAAAAAAAAATAATCATAATCGCAAATTCTGAATGTTTTTTCCATTTTCTTTTGGTGGAATCTGAAGAAGCGATGTGATATTTGCAGAGCTGCCAATTGCTACAAAAAAATCTCAGTTTCTACGAACTACAGCCTTGAACTACTACTCTATGAAAACGTGTCCAAAACCTACGATTTTCTTTTCCTTTTTTATTTTTTTTTTGTTATCGCAGGAACATTTTCAACCATTGCAGATAATATTCATATTGTAATTATTTACATAATATTGCCATTCCTGATAAAATTCTGACTGTCTGTTAAAAAATAAGTAAAAACAATTTCCCACAATTAACGTTAAAAAAAAAAGTTTTATGGGGGGGACGAAAATTTTATTTTTTTTGTTTTTTCAGAGTAAAAGGAAAATACTTCATTGCGTCTGTTGCATTCGTAACTAAATTTGTCGTTTTGCGCCCCCCCCCCCTTTACCGCATAAAACTGCTACTAATTTAGTTTTTCAAAAGTTATCAGCTCTAGATTTTTGCAATAAAAAATAATTTTGTTAAGCTCTTGACAACTTTCAATTTTGAAAAATAATGTCTTTTTGTTTCAGAACAAATTGTTGGATACTGTTAATAAACAAGAAGAAGCTCCAAATGTTGATGCGGAATGTAAAGAAGACCGCCCACCATCCGAAACCTCAAGAAACCCTCCTAAATGGGTCCGAGAGAATAAGAACTCCCATGTACAACAAGCTGTCGACTGCACGAAGTCTCTATCGGACATTGCTACTGTCAGAGATGAGAATTCGGTATTTGGGGAATATGTAGCAAATAAGATGAGAAATTGCAACAGGCCTAGGTTGGAGGTCTGTTTGGCTCAACGCTATATCAATGATATTTTATTTCAATTGGGCATGGGTCTGCTAGCTGCTCAAATTACGCCCAACCTGACGCCACATGTACCTTTTCCATCAGCATACATTTCGCAAGACAGTTATTGCTCAAATAGTTTCACACCAACTGTAGATGGTATAGGAGGAGTTTTAAATGTTCAAGTTAAGCAGCAATTAGAGTAATGAAATTAACAATCACGCTTCGTGATTTTGTACAGAACTATCTATACCAATTTATAAATGTGTTGCATTTAATTCTTCTTCATCATCTAATTCTATACTGTTTTTGTTATTAAAAATGCAATATTAATAAATTGTAATGTAAATGAATATTAAATAATGTTTTATTCATTATTCCTTAATGTATTGTTTAAATGATGAGATGAGATAATCACTTCGAAAACTTCTGGTATGTACTATTTTCGATACTACTTGATTAGACAGCCTTTACTTTGCGAGAGACCATGAGAAGATTTGGAGACTGCTGATTGGCTACTACGTAAAACGTCATCAATCTCCTTTCTAGCTTGTTATGCATGTTCTAACAATTGTTCGATCTCGAAACAAGATCGTATAGACATTATTCGCAGTAGGGAGGATTAAAATCATTTAAACGTGAATTCAACACATCTGTGGAACAAAATTTGTTCATATGCGCTGGATGGGGACAAAACATGGCCGCCGAATCTTCGTCGGATTACCAATCAGAAGTTGTTACATCTATTACAAGGTCGCTAGCTGAGTAAAGGTAGTTTATATGCGACACGTTAACGTATCTCCACTTGCTAGGAAACGCAGTGTGACCGACAATCGAAGGGAAGCTGCGATGGTTTGTCCAAATTTTGTATCCCTCTTCATTATTATCTTTTCAACCATCAGAAGCAAATCTTCAAAATCAGTAGGTGTCAGCCGGGTGAAACTCCGAAAACATTTGTTGGGGTCGCCGGGTCCTTGAAAGTGCTTAATTTCGGGCAAAAATTCTTAATTTTCTTGACAAGGTGCTTTATTTTTGATTTTTTAGGCAACTCCTTAAAAAAAAAGGAAAAGAAAACAAAAAGAAAGAGAAAAAGAAAAAAAAAGATAAATAATCTTTTCTTTTTTCTCAAATCTCTTTGTTTATTTCAAAACCCGTTGTTAATTTTTTTTACTAAAATTTGAAATTTCAATGAAATACTAAGACAAGAAGTTCTGTATAGAACTAGACGAGCCTACTTTCCCGTATACCCATACTACTTTCTAGTACCTGATCAATATTCTCAAAAATAGCTAAAATCGCAAATTTTTTCAAACATATTTTTAAAATAGTTTAAGCTGATTTCTGAGAATAAAATATTCCTCACTCATCTAAAAAAATTAGATGCGTAAAAAAAAAGAAAAAAAAACAGAACAAATAAAATAGCAGCAACTTCTAAATAAAGCATCTAATACACTTTTTCCCATTAAAAAAAAATCTTTAGCAGCTTTCAAAACGGAAAAATGATAATTAAAATTCATAAGCTCATTAAAATAAATACATCATATCAAAAAAAAAAAAAATTGTTTATTTTTCCCCTGTTGTCAAAAACATTTTTTTAAATGAATTAATGCACTTACCAAAAAAAAAAAAAAAAAAACAATAAAATGTCAACTTAAAGAAATAATTTTCATTGTCAAAAAAAAAAAAATCATCTGCGCATATCTTTATGTAGAAACATACTTCGAGTTTATTCGCCAAAAACTGAGTACCTAATTTGAAACTTTAGCGTAAAAATAAAAACAAGTCATATTAACAATAATTATTTCACAGTTAAAACCATAGCGTCGGAGTCGAAGTCAATCTCATTTTGAGATAAAGGAGTAGGAGTCGAATATTTAAGAATCGGAGTCAGTCATTTGTCCTCCGTGTATAAATTTTTGCCAAAGCTACGAAGTCAGAGTCGAAGTTGGAGTCTGAGTCCAATTAATTGTCGGGCACAGGAGTCGGTGTCAAGTGCCCCTAAATTCTCGGAGTCGAAGTCTGGAGTTTGGCGTCAAGAATTATTTCCAACAAAATTTGGTTGAAGTAAATCCGCCTTCAAGTACGGAATCTACATTGACTTTCAGTTTCCCCGTAGGTGCTATTGTTAAGAGATTTGAACTGTTCAAAATTGAACTGAAAATTGTTCAAATCAAAAAGATATTTTATATACAATTTTTTCATCAAAAGCTTTTTTCTACAAAGTTTGTTTGAAGCAAATTCGCCTTACAGTTCGGAATTGCCTTGAATTTCCCCGTAGGCGCTAATGTTAAGTTTTTTTTGAACTGTTCAAAATTGAACAAAAAAAATAGTTCAAATCAAAAAGTAAAGTATGGGAATAAGGTTTCCTCGCCGAGATCTTTCGAACAAAAAAAAGTTTTTTCGAATCAGACTATTCATTCGAAAGTTATTAGGGGGGGGGGGGGGACAGACCGACGGACATTTTTCCCCATCTCAATACCCTATTTTCTAATTTTTAATTTTTCAATATTTATTCAATTATTTTATTTATTTTTGACTTTTTTTTGTTTTTCGCGATATTTTAAGATGCATTAAGCCTTCTTTCATGCTTTTTTCTTCTTTTTCTGACTTTTACTGGGAAAGTAGGCTAAAAAACTGCTCATCTTTGTCAATGTTTTGTTGACATTCCCCCCCCCCCCGAATTTTTTTTTTTTGATTTAATTTTTTAAAGCTTTTTTTTTGTTTCCTTAGTTTTTTTTTTGTTTTACTTTTAAAACTGATCATATAGCCAAAATCACCGATCGAGTAACGCTCTGATGTCACCAACAATGAAGCTCGCACGATAACTTGCGAAATGGCATGACTTCATTTTTGCATCACTTAAAATTTAGTAATTTTATTTATAATTAATAAATTTTTGGCAGCGTTCGAGAAACAGAGAACTGATTGTTTCAACAAGGCAAAACTAGATCCAATAAGTAGCTGCTTTGCTAGCCAGACATTAAATAAAAATAACTAGGCGGTTCATTTTAATTTCAAGCCATTATGGCATGATGAATTTCATTTTTTTTACCCCAATTAATGTTAAATATTTCTCTCTCATGTGTACCTGTTTGAACATGTCAAATTTTATAGAGTAACCTTTCTATGAAAGGAGCAATTTGCACCCGTCATACCATGTCGGGTGATTTTCTAGTTTATTAAATAAGCATCTTTAATTGATCGTGCAAATGACCCCAAGAAATAAAAATTTCTGCCGCGATGCTTTGTCAGGGTTTTTGCTAACGTATGTACTCTTCTTTTTCTGGTCCCTTGTAATATTATAACATTTTAATAATAATTTAAAAGTTTTTAAATTTTATATTAATTTTCCTTTTAACTCTTAATTCGCTTGCGCTGTAATCCTAATATCTTTCGTTGTTTAAAATCTATATATTTTTTTGTATTTGCCCTTCTGTTATTGGGATTTCCAGAAACCAAGTTTAAATCCCAATGATAGATTAAGTAAGCAAAACTTTTGATTTACCAAGGACCGATGAATGCATTGTAGGTGGAGAAAAAATAGTGTTCTTTATTTTAATTTCCATTTTGGCATGGGAACCGTGTCAGATTGTCTTCCAGGCTTAATTTATTTAATAATGCAGCAACCGAATCTAGATCTTTCAGCGAGAACTCCGCTCATTCACCAAATTTCCATGTTGTTTCCTTTGTAAATAGTGAGAATTTTAGCTCCTTAGTCTTTGGCTTAAAGGCGATAACTGACAGCTTACCTAAAGCTTTGGCCTTCAGTTTACGAGTTGTGCTACGTCCCGCACCATTGCTTGCGTACTCTCGCTGGTATGATAAATTAATTTTAGCTACCAGTGTGAAGGTATCATTGGCGACAATGAGAGGACATCTGCCTCCAGTATGGTTGTTGAATCTTACAAACTGATGTGCTCATAACAAGGACGAAGCTGCAGTCTCTGGATGTCATAACCGGGCTGTCGGTATATGCTTTCACTCGTTTTGTAAACCTTATCTCTAAATCAGACTGCGTATGTTAGTGCATAGTATTTTCCTGCAGTTATACCAATTGTTCCTTGCTGAATATCATCTCTGAGAGCAAGGGCACACTCCCTCAAATAATACGAAGCGCCCCCCAAAAACGAGATCACCCAAAATGGAAAAGGTTTCTAAAACTACTCCACTCGAAGATTCCAATGATTCTATCTGCGATATATCTCCCCGTGAACGTCTCTGTATTATTAATTTTAAATTCAGTTTAAATTCTCTGCAGAATGTTTCCTTCACACTACCTTTCCTGGTCAGCGTTTTAGGTTTGATCAGTTTTGGAGGATGCGCTTGAACCATTTATAGCTTCTTGCTTTCCACCCCAGTCGTATCCTATTTGAAAGAAAAATACTTTAGCCCATGAATAAGATTCAAATCACACAATACAATATTCTAATGTCTCTACTTCCATTTGTTCCCGATAGGTGCCGAATAAAAGACAGCGTCGCACAAATAAAGCGTCATGGACAACTGAACCGATGGAAGCAGCACTGAAAGCAATTGCTTTTGGGACATCATTGAGGAAGGGTGCCGCCAAATTCAACATCCCATTTAGCACGATCAAGGACAGGGTTAAGGCAGGGTGTTGTTACGGACCTTCCTTGGGTAACAAGTGTGTATTTTCCAAAGAACAAGAAAATGAAATTGAAAATCTTGCTCTACTTTTGACAAAGCTGTGTTTTGGAATGGCCCATTCCGATCTCAGAAAACTAGCTTTTGATTACGCCGAAAGAAATGGAATTAAAAGCAATTTTTCGATTGAAAAACGGCCAGCTGGCAAAGATTTTCTATATGGGTTTCTCAAAAGGCATTCGGGCTTACGTAAACCAGAATCAACTAGCTTCAACGTAGAAGTGCAGCTCTTCTACTCAAATTTAGTTAGATGTCTCAGTTCAACTTCTCTGCTACAAGGATTTATAACGTCGATGAAACAGGCATATCGACTATACAAACCCCTTCAGGAGCAATTGAAGCGAAAGGAATAAAACAGGACAGTACAGTATCGAGTTTGGATAGAGGTAAGAACATTACTGTATGTTGTTGTTTCAGTGGTTCTGGTCACTATACTGCCGTGTGCAGGTCAAGGGCAGTAACTGCAAATTTTTCATTTTTCTTTTTTTTTTTTTGCATTTTTGTCATCTATTGTACGTTATCTTAATTGTAGAAGCTCACTTATTGGTTTCCGCTGGAGAAAAGGCGCAAAAAAGACGTTTAATTCCAACATTTCCCTATTGTCAGTATTGAATCCAAAACGCTTTTCTTCAAATATCTCGAAAACTCATTTCTGCAGATACTGCCGTTTACCTGCACACGGCAGTATATCCCTCCAATGTTTATTTTCCCCCAAAAAAGAATGTCGCCTCAATTGGCGAAGGAAGGCCCTGCGAGTGCTGTGTACCACTGTTCGCCTACCGGTTCGATGACGACCGAGTTATTCACGGACTGGCTTCACCACTTTGCAAAGGAATCCAAAGCATCAATTGACCATCCTGTTTTGCTTGTCATGGATAATCACAGCAGTCACACATCCCTTTCATCGTATTTATTCTGTAAAGAAAAAGGGATCCACATTGCTTCTATTCCCCAACACACTTCGCATCGTCTTCAGCAACTGGAACTCTGCTTTTTTAGCCCGTTAAAGACTGCACTGAACACTGGCTATGAGATTTTTATGCAAACTTCTGGGTGTGACGAAATGTCCCCGTACGTCGTGGCCGAACTATTCAACAAAGCCTATAGTAGAGTGTCCTCTTTAGAAAAGGTAACTAAAGGATTTGAAAAGAGTGGAATTTGGCCATTTAATCCTAACGTTTACTTTGATGAGGACCGCATAGGAGCTGATGGTATACGCCCAAAATGTCGCGGCCAAAATGTCGCGGGCCAAAATGTCGCGGCCAAAATGTCGCCGTCCCAAAATGTCGCCGGTCCAAAATGTCGCCGTCCCAAAATGTCGCCGTCCCAAAATGTCGCCGTCCCAAAATGTCGCCGTCCCAAAATGTCGCCGGTCCAAAATGTCGCCGTCCCAAAATGTCGCCAGTCCAAAATGTCGCCGGTCCAAAATGTCGCCGGTCCAAAATGTCGCCGTCCCAAAATGTCGCCGTCCCAAAATGTCGCCGGTCCAAAATGTCGCCAGTCCAAAATGTCGCCAGTCCAAAATGTCGCCAGTCCAAAATATCGCCGGTTCAAAATGTCGCCAGTCCAAAATGTCGCCGGTCCAAAATGTCGCCGGCCCAAAATTCGCTAGTTCAATTGGTACGAAAAATTTAAATGTACGTCGATGCTTTTCAGCATAAAAGTTGCGAAAGAATATTAATTGCCTTTCAAAGTAAGTTCCTTCAAAAATTCCAAACGTTTTCTCCTATCTTAATTCGTAAGCATCAGATTAATTCCAGAAAATTAATAGTTTTTAGAAAAACATACGTTTTTCTGTATACTATTAAGAACGTAAACATGCGAAAGGCTGCTGCAACGGATTTCTCTTTCTCGTTTAATCTGATTAATAATAATACTCAAGATGTAAAGCAAAGGATCAAGATGTAACTCAAGGATTCAGACAAAAAATTGGTATGGAAGTAAAATTAAACTGTTCTAAAGGCGAATGAAAGAATAGTGAGGCGCTATGTGAATATGGCAAGAGAAAAGGCGGTTTGTATTTTTTGGCGTAATGAAGTAAAAACAAATAACTCCTTCACTCTAGCATATTATTACCTTAGCGACAAGTCAGTAATTTAGGGAATCAGGCGGAATGGCCCCCGACTTTGATTTTTTTTTATATATATACAAGTGGAAGTGCTTTTTATAGCAATCCTATGAAATGTGCATTGGTTATATGCCCGTTATCCTCCCTCTCCCCTTTCACTAGAAAAATTCGAAATCACGGGCCAGGGTGGAAATCAAGTAGAAAGGTATCTTAATGAAATTTAATTTTCTCATAGATTTTTTTAACATCATCCTAAGAACTGTAAAAAAAAACTGTACGTTTTCAGTGAGATATACGTTGGTTAAAGTAAGATCAAAACTGTTCTGAGACTTTTTCTGGAAATGAAACTGAAGAAGTTTAACAAGACTGCTCGAGACCTTCCTCTGAGACGACATTTGTATGTCCTTTGCGACCGGGATTTTGGGACAGCAAAACAAATGTTTAACAGAGATGACAGATTATTGCCGTGGAAACTCTGTCTTATGAGTAAAATTCTGAAATTACGTCGAAATCTTCACCGTCAAATCTTTTGAAATCAATGAAACCCGTAATTGCTAAAACAGGTGTCTTTCACTCAGATTTTTGAAAAACGACTCTACGCAGAGCCGTGTCCAAGGGGAGGGTTTTAGGGGTTAAACCCCTCCTATTGAAAAAAAAAATCAATGAGTCATTAAACGATTTTCCAAAACGTATTTTAAGTTTTTATTAATTTTAGAGTTAAACTCTGATACAGTATTCACCCTCTTCAATATTTCCCCATCTTTAACAATTAACATTTTCCTCAATTGTAGGATTCCCAAGCACCTTCGCTTCTAAGTGCTTGAAAAAATTAACGATGGATGAATGGTTGAAGAGTCTGGCAATGCTTTAAGCATGCAGGGGAAAATTATTTAAAAGAATATTAGACAATGACGTAGCCCCCCCCCCCCCCAAAAAAAAAACTTAGGGGCAGGGAAAATGGTTACTTTGCTTTTTGTTTTTTTTATGGTACGCCTTTAGTGTTGAATGAATTAGTCGTTTCACACAGTAGAAAAATGTTTCTATGCGAAATAGCAATATTTTTTTTAAATAAAATTTTTATTTTCATTCAATTCCTGTTCAATGTTATTTGATGGAAAACAAAAGAAAAAAAAAGAAGGAAAATGAGGTGGCATAAAAGAAATATGTGTGCTTTTACAAAATGTTCAACTGTACAAATAAGATTTCATTAAAAAAAAAAAAAAACGCAAAACGTATATTAAAAAAAAGCCTAGTTATCGAGCTAAAATGAACTATTCAACACGTGTAGTTAGTTTTCTTTTGACAACGGAAGTTACAAAGGGAAATGGTTTCAACCCCTCCCTTTATGAAATCCTGGACACGGGCCTGACTCTACGCGATGACAAATATTTTCAATTCTCAACATTCATGAAATTTATATATTCGATAGAACATCAAGGGGGACAATTTCAGAACTGCTATTTTATTAGAGGTTTTCAAGAGGATACTTTCATGCTTGCGAAGTAGCGCTTGTCAGCTGAATCACATTTTCCAATTTTAAATAGAAAAGAAAAAATTTCACAATGTAGGGTGAAATAACTGATATCAATGAGATTATTCAGATCAATTTTGACCTAGACTTATTTTTAAAATGAGTTTCAAAAAGTAATAGTTCTAGCTCAATATAGCTTGGTAATTCAGAAAGAAAAGAATACTGATAATAATAATAATAAACAAATAAGTTTTCCCCTCTCAGAAAAAAATGCTGTTTTAATTATTGAATTTTTACTACGCAAATTGTATAAGAATGCAAACTCAGTTTTTATTTAACACCCACGCTAGTTAAAGTGCTACAAAAATGAGAGGAATACACGGCTAATTTAGATTTTATTTATATCTTGCTCAACCTCTCATATTTAAATTCAGTATATTTTTCATTGTTTATTTAATTACACTGACTCACGTAAACGATTACGAAATTCAACTTAGAACGAAAATAAGGCTTGTTTTCGTTTAATTTCACTTGCATACTACATTTTTGTATGAATCCTCGCATTACTTCTTGAGATATAGCAGTCACATAAAACGATAAAAAATATTCGGTGATCCATCCTTTTGGGATGACTGAAGCCAAAAATAAATGAGCAATTCGCCCTTTAAGATATACCTGTAGACCAAATTTTGTCTTAACCCTTGTACAGTAGATACGCGGGTGTTATGTTCCACGGAAATGCTGCGTAAATCGAAACCGCGTAAATTGAGACCTAATATCAAAAATAGGGAATGGGTTCAAAATAGGGATTAGGTTCCGTAGATAAAAAATACTTCATTCTAGTGATGACTAATTGTATGAAAAGTTTAATGTGTACTTATATCGAATTTTATGCATAATATGCATAAAGAAAACAAACTAATTTCGTGTTCTGTTTATGAAGAAGAGCTGGCTATGATAGTCTTTTGGTAGTCATTAAGAATTTTTCCTCTAATTCTTTGCTGAGCATTAACGCATCCATGTCCACTTGCGTCATTTCCTTGATAAAATCTTCCTTTACTAACAAATCAGAAAAAAGATTATTTCTATTGTCTACGAATGGTTAAAAATTTTCAATGTGAGCGTTTTCGGTTGTGTGTCACCGGAGTCGGTATCCTCGTTGGTTTTGACCTCCTTTGTCACTCCTAAAAGCTCTTCTTCCAGTGAGTTCTGAACTGTGTGAGTTTAATCACTTTACTTCTATAATGGAAAAAGCTCTGGAACCAATCGCATAAAATGTCTCCAAGGACCCAAGTTCTATTATTAGCACGCCAAAATGCAGTTAGTTACGAGTAATCTGCAATCTATAGGAGCTTGGGTTTTGAAAGAGAGGAAAATGTTACCTGTTTGCATTGCCGCATCAGCGTAAAACCGAAACTCATCTGCGTAAATAAAATAAAGGTGTCAAATCTTCAACCGCGTATAATCGAAACCGCGTAAAATAAACCTGCTGAAAACGAGGGTCTACTGTATTACTTTTTGAGATATATCAGTCACAGATAAAAAAAAAGAAAGGAAAAAAAACATTCGATTGCTCCACCCTCTGGTGTTATTTACCCCAAAATCTGTCCCCCTGCTGCTTCCTAACATTTTATTTGATTCCGTTCATCATTTTTTGAGCAATGACAGTCACGCATATCGATGAAAACGTTCAGTTACTCCACTATCTTGAACGAATTGACGCAAAAAAACCACGCAGCCCTAGATCATATATGGGTAATTGCGGGTATCGTTCGAATTCTTACCACAGGTTTTGATGTAGAATGGCCCCAATAAATCGGTCACATACAAACGCACACTATTCTTGAATAAAAGTTTTAAAAAATTTATCGAACGTCAGAACTGAACGCCGTCAGAACGTTTTACAGTTGGTAGATAGCGAGTCACAAGAAATAAGATAACGTAACGCTTGTATTCTATTTGTTTGCTGAAAAACAGCCGAGAGTTGCGAATCAAAGCGGAATAATCTTTTTAGAATTCATCAAAAAACTCAGTTAGTTCATTCCCATTTTTAACGAAGACATTCATTAAAGGCAGTAAACATTTATTCTGCAAATTTGGTGTTAAACAGCATTTTTGTACATTTGCATTTTTCTTACCAACTGAATGAGCGAATTTTGGTTCTACGACATTTTGGCCCGGCGACATTTTGGACCGGCGACATTTCGGCCCGGCGACATTTCGGCCCGGCGACATTTTGGACAGGCGACATTTTGGCCCGGCGACATTTTGGGCCGGCGACATTTTGGATCCGCGACATTTTGGCCTGGACACATTTTGGACAAGCGACATTTTGGACCGGCGACATTTCGGCCCGGCGACATTTTGGGCCGGCGACATTTTGGACAGGCGACATTTTGGCCCGGCGACATTTTGGGCCGGCGACATTTTGGATCGGCGACATTTTGGCCTGGCCACATTTTGGACAAGCGACATTTTGGACCGGCGACATTTTGGCCTGGCGACATTTTGGACAAGCGACATTTCGGCCCGGCGACATTTTGGCCGCGATATTTTGTCCCGCGACATTTCGGTGGCGACATTTTGACCCCAAACCGGAGCTGATAGCTTACGCTCTGGAAACATGGGCAAAAGAACACCACAGGATAAGAACGAAGAACAAATTGGGTTTGACAAACAAATGCCTAGCCAAATAAATGCTTTATGGTCTTCAAGTCAAGCAAAAAGACAAGTGGCTCTTGAGGATATTAGGTCTACATGCCTTCCTGGACTTTCAAATCAAAAGCAAGGACCATTGCCTGCAAAAGAGAATTTGCATACTCCAGGTCCTTCTTAAAACACCTAGCGACACCAATTCGGCGAAGAAAGAAAAAATTCAGAAATTTAAATTAAAAATTGGATTCTCTGTGAAAGAAATAACAGGAGGGGTTGATAAAGTAAAAAGCCGAAAAATCATAGTCAAGTTTTGATTTTGTTTAAACAATCAATATTTTTTTCAACGAAAAATAATTAAAGCTTTAAGGAACAGTTTGCAACCAATTAGACTTTTAGAACTTTAAATCACCTTTTTACTTACATCACAGATTGAGTGGCAATGCGCGAAATGGTAGAGTAATTGTGCTCACAATTTGGATACATCACGTAAGATATGGTTCTGTGGGCAGTTCACACCTCTGCTGCCTTTATATGACCATTCCACAAATTA
Source organism: Uloborus diversus (assembly GCF_026930045.1). Taxonomy (NCBI): domain Eukaryota; kingdom Metazoa; phylum Arthropoda; class Arachnida; order Araneae; family Uloboridae; genus Uloborus; species Uloborus diversus. The sequence goes on from NC_072734.1 coordinate 166,732,854, forward strand.
TACAGGATGTCCTAATCCGACTTCGTTTTTGAATCCGTACGTTTTAAAGTAAGTTTGACGTTTAACTTTTTCGAAGGATTTTACTTTATAATATTTGAAAAGTCACACTTACTTCAGACTATGACAGTAAGTTACTCAGACTATGACATCTTGTGCATTTTTTGGAATGATATCAGATAAATTCTGCAGTAGTGTCAACTATACACAGAACTATATCTGTCTTTTTTCTTTCTCTTATGCACTGTATCCAAATTTTGAGCATAATTACCCTACCATGTCGGGCATTACCGCTCATTCTCTCATGTAGTAAAAAAGCGATTTTAAAAGTTAATACAATTTTATTTCGTTTAAAAAAAATATTGATTTTTTTCATACAATATTGTTTAACTATTCATGTTTACCCTCAAGTTGAGCTTCATATATTCCTACTTTCTCCTTACTCTACTAACTTTAAATCACCTTTTTACTTACATCACAGATTGAGTAGCAATGCCCGAAATGGTAGAGTAATTGTGCTCACAATTTGTATACATCACGTAAGATATGGTTCTGTGGGCAGTTCACACCTCTGCTGCCTTTATATGAAAATTCCACAAATTATACAGGATGTCCTAATCCGACTTCGTTTTTGAATCCGTACGTTTTAAAGTAAGTTTGACGTTTAACTTTTTCGAAGGATTTTACTTTATAATATTTGAAAAGTCACACTTACTTCAGACTATGACATTAAGTTACTCAGACTATGACATCTTGTGCATTTTTTGGAATGATATCAGATAAATTCTGCAGTAGTGTCAACTATACACAGAACTATATCTGTCTGTTTTCTTTCTCTTATGCACTGTATCCAAATTTTGAGCATAATTACCCTACCATGTCGGGCATTACCGCTCATTCTGTCATGTAGTAAAAAAGCGATTTTAAAAGTTGCTACAATTTTACTTCGTTTAAAAAAAATATTGATTTTTTTCATACAATATTGTCTAACTATTCATGTTTACCCTCAAGTTGAGCTTCATATAATCCTACTTTCTCTTATATCTTTATCAGTTATTTCACTGAGTTAGAAATCACATCTGCCCAAAGTCTCTCCTATATGTTTTTTTAAATTACATTATTACTATTTATATCAAAAGTAGATCAGAATAAAATCAAAAACTCATTTTATTGATCATAAATACATTTTTTAAAATTACAAACGCATTTTTTTTTTTTTTTGAAATGATGAAATTGAGTAAAAAAATTATGCTCATCATCAAATTTTCCTTAAATTATATTATATTTTACATAAAATTGTTACTCTTTTTTCTTTTGAACAGTTACAGTAAATCTTAACTTCCTTTGGAATGAAATAGGTATACTTGTTGGATTCGTTCGGAAAGATTTAACTTCGATTTTCATCCTGAAAAATAAAAGTATAAAAAATTAAGTACAAGAAATATTTCAAGCGCAAGAATTTAAAAATGGATTGCAAGATAGAGGAAATACTTTATAACTAACCTGCTCTGAATTTTACACATATGAATTATTTATAAATATACTGCAGAGTGGTTTTTTGAAATAGCATTTGCGATAGAATTTTACTATATACCTTCTCATAACTTTGTTATCTTTTGCTATATCATCTTTTGAGATTTAAAATAATTTCCTCTTATATATATAATAGCCGATGATCGTGTAACCCGCTTGTTTCAATGATGAAACTCGCGCCACGGCATGATAATTTGATAATATGTTTTGGTAATGTTTAACATGCAGGGAAAGGCTATATTGTGACAAGGCTGAACTCGATCCTGTAACTTAACTGTTTTACCGGTAAAACAGTCATTTCAGGAGAATGAAGAAACGGAAAAATTGTCAATAATGGACGCTATCTACTGCTGAAGTTTAGGGTTCATCCACTGGAGTTAGGGTTACAATGTCAACTGTCAAAATATCACCAAACAGGCAATGTTCATCATTCAAATGTTGAAGCAATTTTCACCCGTCATACCATGACGGGCGACTTTCTAGTATAATAATAAATCAGATTGCTGGTTATGTTAGTGTAAGCTGTTATTTTTATTTGGGAATTAGTGAATTAGTGGTACTCGCAAGGCTTTGCCCGTAATAGAAAAATTAAAAGGTCTTTTGGTTCGCTTGTATATTTACAAATAATGTAAGGTGAATTTTCTCGCCAATTGGCTTGTACCCATGTTACGGTTCCACGTTATGATAATTTCGTATCTCGCCAATTGGCTTGTGCCCATGTCACGGTTCCACGTCATGATAATTTCGTAATTTACTCGTTCATCTTATGATAATTTTGTTCTTAAAATTGGAATAGAAAGAGAACCGCATCGAATTTTCGAAAAATCCGCTTCGAGGTGCACACCCCCATGCTACAAACTAATTTTGTACAAAAATTTTATGAAAATCGGCCGAATGGTCTAGGTGCTATGCGCGTCACAGAGATCCTGACAGACCGACAGAGATCCGGACAGAGAGAGATCCTGACAGACAGAGAGACTCTCAGTTTTATTATTAGTAAAGACTACAGTAAACTCTCGACTACCTGGCTTTTGGTGTGGTGGAAAGGTAGGCCGCAAAACAAGAAATCCAGATATATAGACAGGAGTTCTATAAATATTTACTCATTTCTTACTCCGACATGATATAAAAAATACATATTACACATTTTAAGATAAATTTTAGGTACAGTCGACTTCCGCTACAACGCGATTCGACTTACGCGAAATGGCTATAACGCGAGTTTTTCCCGAGTAACGAATTTTAAAGCTAGCGCGATTTCCTCATCTGCAATACGATTTTTTTTTTTTTGGAAGGAAGTATGCTGAATTTCGTTATTGGATCCTAAATATTTTATCCCTATAACGTCACTGATAGCGGAAGTTCCCTTCACCATACAGGTCCACGCATTGCTTTTTTAATGCATCAGGTAACCAATCGGCGTCTTTCTTTTTCTTTTTTCTTTCTAAATATTAAAGTTGATGAAACAAAATGGCACCTTAGTGCACTGTTTCATGTAAAGTTTGTAAAGAAGGGAAGAAAAAGAAAGTTTCTGGCAAAAAGAAGAAAAAAACCGTTTAAGATATTCGATATGCTTGAACAAAAAAGTACGTTGACGGTAGCACGACAATAAGTATAAGTGATGAATGTACCATGTAGTTTTACGTCTTTCCCTGCCATTTGTCATTTATTTTGTTTATCTTAACAGTTTTTTATGTTGAATGAAGCAGTTTTTTTACTTTTTAAGTGCAGTTACAGTTCTTAATTATAAGAAACTTTCATGTATAGTTAAGGAATGCTTTAAAATAGTTTGAGGGGGGTTTATAAGTGTCTAAAAGAATTTGGTATGCTTAAAAAATAAATAAATAAATAAATAAAAATGTACACATACCCTTTTCTACAACGCGAAATTTCGACTAACGCGAAGAGTCTTAGAACGCATCCCCCGCGTAAGTCGGGACTCGACTGTATACAGTACTAAATAGCATGCAGTTTCAAAATAAGCAATATCGCAGGAAAAACATAAGTCCAAATATATAAAAAAGAAAGTAAATTTTATTTCATTATTAATACTCGAAATTTTATTGATGTATCTTTAATTTAACCAGTAAAAATTTCATTAACTTCCAACGTTTAATTTCTGGAATTATTTCGTTTACTTGATATGTATTGTTGCCCATTTTGTACCGACTTTAAAAAGAGGAGGGTCATTTTTTTCGTACCCCCCCCCCCTATTTTCTATCATCTTTCTTCGTTTCTTTCTTCTCCCCCTCCCCCCCCCCCCCTCCCCTCCTCATCAATACACAATTTCATTGAATATGCCAATTTGAATGACACATTTTTCGAAAAATATAAGGCAATCCAGCGTAAGTTCTCTTTTAAATTCGTAATGTTAGTTTATATGTTCGACCATATTTGTACTTCGAAAGAAAGTGGCTCTAAAATCAGTTACTTTTCACGTAACTAATAAGACTTACCTTGATATTTTCTTACGTTGCCAGTAACGTTAATATATGAACTATAATAAGAGTTTTGATTGAGTTTTTCCGACTACCGAAAAGAGGAACCAAAGTAAGTGCCTAAAGCTAACGCCGAAAGTCATTATTACTTTTAACACTTTTGAACTCGGCATAAAAATGTATAAAAAATTATATGTGACTGTAAATGAATTAAAACTGATGATGGGCCGAAAATTTGCATATATTCCTTCTTCAATTAAATAAGATTCGTATATGTTACATTGCTGGCAACATTCACTATCGGCAAAAGTATCGGACACTTTAAAAAGTTGATCCCCCCCCCTTAAGGAAAAATCTCAGATTATTTGTTCTGTAACTTTTATTATATAAAGATCATGCTTCTGCTAACGCTTTCCACCAATACTGTAGCTGAAGAAGGGGGGAGAGGGACGTTCCTCAAAATATCTGGCTTAGTATTGTAAAAATATTTTAAATTCAATTTGATTCTCTTCTAAGTATCCAATTTTTAATGAACAATCTGCTAATTGTATTAAAGCTGTCATAAGTACTCTAAACTGATCCACCCAAAAAGGGGGAAGGTCTTTTTTTTTGGCTATCTGTCAACCATGACATCTACAGGGCAGTCGAAAGCCGAGGTGGGACTCTTGTCAGTTTAGTTGTCGGGCCACCTCTCTCTTTTATACTTCTCCGATATTCCAAGAAGCTCCCGCTCCCCCAAAAGCCGGGTCTCTAGTTTCCAACGAGGCTTATATGGCCTCTCGTCACCCTAACCCTAAAAAAGGTACGAAGATATCCCCCCCCCCCCCCGATACTGCAGCACTTCTTTCGAGCAAAAATAAAATAGCGGCATTTAGGGGACTGGACACAAAAAACGGAAGAAGCGAGAAAGGTTTTTTTTTTATTATTATTATTCTACATCCCAAAAGCTCAGAAAAAAACTAAATTTCACCAATTTGTTTAACTTGCTTTGAACAATTATTGTAATTAAAGAGTCACTTATATTCAAGAAGATATAAGTATTCCTTTCCGAATTATCAGTTTTTTTGCTTAAGTTTTCAACTCCTTACCAAAGTTTTCCAACGAACTTGAGGAAATTTTCAAGAACAACATGCAAGAGAATCATAATGTATACTGAAATGTTATTTTAAAGATATTCCTAGTCGAACTTTTTTGAATGGTTGCCATCCTCATTCATTAATCCGGATTTTACTATCAAGTAAGTGTGGTAATTTTCACTCAACTCACTTTGCTTAGGGCAGCAAGACCACGTTCCATCAGTAGAAGTACAGCAATCCTTGTCGGTCGGACAGCTGTGGGCCCCATCGGGGCACACCCTCAGGGGCGTGTTGCCGTCCATGCGAGAGTTGCGGTCGTACTTGGGGCCCGCGGGTATCTCGGCGAGGACCTTGGCTTTTCCGCTCTTCTCGGCTCCAAATCCGACGCAGACTCCGACTCCGAAGATGCCGATGCACGTCTTGCCGTTCGGGCAGCAGCCCATTCCGTCCCAGCAGCAACTGGCAGAGGCGTAAGGACAGCAGAAGAACTTGCACGCCGTCTCGTACGGACCGCATAACGGTACGGGAGCTTCTAAAAGAATTGGGACTCAAACTTTAAATATATTAATGTAAAGTAGTAATTTCAAATTCTGAAATAATAAGTGCAAGTGATATTTAAACAGGTTTTCCTCTGCTGTACTAATATTCATATATATATATATATATATATTAGGGTGTCCCAAGATATAATGGCGAAAAAAAAATTTGTGAAATCGAATACGCATACCCTCCAAATTTTTTCCATTTCACCTCAGAAACATGAGAAAAAAGTGTCATTGCAATAAAATAACAGGAACCCGTGCCGACTTGAGGACAAAGTTGGACCTGAAATCCTGTATGGCGACTACAGTGGAAAGATTGCTAACTGCATAATTCCTTACGACACGCGCCATCAATTTATTTAAAGCAGATATTTACAACAATATTAGACTAAAAGAAACATTACTGCATATATTTTTAATTCAATGTTTGCTTTTTGCAGTCAGGATAGAGCTTCCGCTGCTCTTGAACGCAACATAACACAGATTGTTTTTGTTAATTAGCAGCTGTTAGCAAACCATGAAAGTCCTGCATAATTTTTACAGCTCTTTCAGCTGCATCGTTTACTGCTCTAAGCATTGAGACAGTCTTTTTCGCATCAAGGAATGAAATATTATTGACCATACCATAAAAGCTGGATGAATTTTTGTAGAGCAGCTTTTGAGATAATTGGGTCCACATTTTCGTACACTTTTATCAAAAAGCACAAATTTTTGTTGGGTGCTTTGACTGCCAAAATGCATTGAAGCCATGGTTTCAGGTATATTGTCACTACAAACAAGTAGACATCAAACAATGCTTTATTTTCCTTCGTATCTAATTTTAGTTGTGAACTAAATAAAATAGTAATAGTTTTAGGGAGTAAATCGCTCGAGTCATCCATCGAACTTTGTGCATGACTGAAGGTGGTCTTATTTTAAATTCATTTTCTGTATCTCCACCTAAAAATATGATACGCAATTTTATCAACCCTTGATAGTCATATTACTAAGCTTAGCACGGTAAAAGTCAAGTAAATTTTCCAAGTTAGGGTACAGTTCGGAACAACTCCGCAGCTCCTCCATAGCACTATTTTAGTGGGATAGATCAGTTCATATATATGACGGCGGCAAGCAAAGGAAAGCATTTCTCTATCAAATTTTTGCTCAAGAATAGCGCAAGAACCACTTAAAGGACCTGTTCTGAAAGCTGTAGTATCACAACAGAGAGTTTTAACTTTGTCTTCGAGATTCCAATCTAAAACTGCCTTTCAAACAGCCTTTGTTTGTTCTTTTCCTGTGGACTTATCCAGTTTAGACTCAGCAATGAGTTGTTCCATCACATCCATATAAAATAACTATAGATAAGCGATCTTCCTTTGATTTTTGAGCACTCAAAGCAGGCAACAGTTTCATATTCCAAGGTAAATTCACAACAGACGGTACCTCGTAATGAAAACCAATTTTTTTTCTTTCCTCGTGCTCCTTCCGCTTTTCGGTTCATATACTTAGAATTGAAGATTTACCTATGGGACATTCATCAATGTTACACCCAAGTGCGTCAATAGTAGCTGCAAGAATAAACACATAATCTCGTATACTTGGACACCTGTCCAATGCCAGCAATCGACTTTGGAGTAATAAAATCGCTCCTTATTACATATTTACTTGTTCCAGGTTCTGATAATACTTGTTCCAGGTTCTGGAATACTTGTTCCAGGTTCTAATATACTTGTTCCAGGTTCTGATAAACTTGTTCCAGGTACTGATTTGAATGTTTCAGGGAAATTTTCTGAATTAATATTTTCACTAGAGCTCGAAGAGGAATCGTCTTGTACATGCTCATACAAGTCCGAGGATGTTGAAGTGGAATCGTATTTAATGCGCCTGTTTTCTTCTTTAACAGCTCAAAGTCGAGCTCTTTCCTCTTTGTCGGCAAGTTTTATTATCCACTCCACCTAAAGTGACCACGTCGGCTGGGTTCTCTTTGGAGTTCCAAGAAAATTCCATCTTCCTCTACTTTGATTAACTAAAGTGCATCAGCATGTGCAATATTGAATGAATTGTTTAAATTACCCTAAAATTCTTGTTGGCGCTGCCTGAATACTACTTGCAGTTTTTATGCATTTCTTTTCAAGTCTCTCCAAATTTGATTTAGGTTTTTAAGTTTATTCACACAATTTGGCAACGATTTGGTGGGAATGCGTGACTTTTCCCAAAAGATGATGCATTCCCGAATAGCGAGATTTGCACTTTCACTGATGGTTAAATTTTACTTCTCGAATGTTATAAAACAAAACAGACAGAACTTGTCCGTTAGAGGGAAGTTTGCAAGCCCGTAGTTTGGTGTTTTACGACTCCTATTAAAAATATCTCTTTTTTCAAACTTTACAATTCCACTACCATGTTTCGTTCCCTATGGAAGGACTATACTGCGCTCGCTGACCGGAATGTATTCGTACTGACATGTTTGACGGTTTGCAAATTGCTACGGATAAGTCCCCCCCCCCTCCCCCAACATATGTTTTTCTGTTTTCATTTGTTTTCTATGCACAATTTACAGTTGTTTTGAGCTTCGCAAAGTGTCGCGTCGCCAGCGTTCGCTTGCTTATGAATACACGTGCTATTTACACGTTTAGGCCTTTAGGCGCAAGTCGGCACGGGTTACCCTGCTTCAAATTGCATGAAACTTTTTTTACAACGGTTTTGATATAAAAGGAAAAAAATAAGAGGGTATGCGTTTAAAAAAAACGACTTTCATTTTTTTGGGACACTCTAATATATATATATATATATATATATATATATATATATATATATATAATAGCCAATGATCGAGTAACGCTTGTGATTCAAGAATGAAACTCGCGCCACGGCATGATAATTTGATAATTTGTTTTAGTAATGTTTAACATGCAGGGAAAGGCTTTATTGTGACAAGGCTAAACTCGATCCGGCAGCTTAACTGTTTACTGGCAAGACTGTCATTTCAGGAAAATGAAGAAATGAAAAAATGGTCAACACTGAACGCTACCTACTGGCGTTTAGGGTTAATCCACTAGTGTTAAGGTTAAAATGTCAGCTATCAAAATATCACCAAACAGGCAATGACTTCGTTCAAATGTAGAAGCTATTTTCACCCGTCATACCTTGCCGGCGACTTTCTAGTTCTGAAATATAAATGTATTAAGTGTATAGTTGGGCAATGTTGTTCTTTTTAATGATCCGTTCATCAGAAGATTGTTCATTCTTTTGATCCGTTCAGTTAATTCGTTCATTTGAACGACTTCGTTCATTTAAAAAAGTTGCAGGTGATCTTTCTGCACGACATACTCACGTACATTCGATATGTTTTACTATATCAGCAATATTCTTAAAAGGAAAGATAACTAAAATTAATTTAAGGTATCAGAAAAATGAATCAAAAAACTTTATTCGGGTTTCGATGCATAAAGCAATTATAGTTCATTTTGTAAGATATTTCTCAGTTGTCGAATGGTAAGACATGTTTTCATTCCAAACATCACAGGTTCCATTTCAGCGGTAGTTATTAAATTTTTCCAGCTACAGCACTGTATATATACATTTAGTATTACAAATAGACCACGTATAACGAAAAAATTAACAACAAATACATCGGTAGCTCAGCCAGAGTACAGGATAACTTAATTTAAAAAAAAAGACTCACCTAAATATTAGGGAGCTTCAAAATTATTCCTCAACACCGATGAGAACAGAACAGAGGAAAAAAATAATAATTTGAGTTCTGAAACTTTGAATTCAAATTGTGTTTTCCGAAATCATGAGCTGCAACAGTACCCTACTCATTGGAGTTATTGTTTCTAGAAACGGCTCCTGTCCCCCCAAGCTTGCCCCTCCTCTTGGGCGGTTACGTGTGTATAGTTGTGTATGTGAAGGCTTGTGTGTGTGCGTCAATCTATGTGAATGCACGTTGTCGTGTATGTGTGTAAAGGCGCATGTGTGTGTGAGACTGTGTATGAGTGTGCGTGCGTGTGTGTAGGACATGGACGCCACCGACCAGGAAAAGCGGATTCCGGGGGACATTGCTCAGGACCGGAGGAGCCACGCCTGCAGAAGATGGGGTTGAAAAAGGAACCGGAACGTCAAGAACGGTCAAGTAAAAAGAATTAGCAATCGGAATTGTTCAAAAAAAAAAGCAACACTTTTTTATATGGGGAAAAAATTAGACTGCAATAATCCTTTATAAAATCTCTGGATAATTGTATGTAAAACGAGCTGATGTGTGCATCACATGACTTCCTTTTACTCCAATTTAATGTCATTTCTCCATTACTGGCAATGTTAATGTTATTCAATAGTTTACTCTCTAAATATCACCAACAGTGGCCAAATTAAAATCAGATTTTTAAAAGAAAATGTGAAATTTGTAGCCAAATTGGCGACCAAAAGACTGGCGATATATAGCCAAGTGTGGGGACTTAGGGGGGTTTTGTTAGTAGCCCAATCATTTTGTTCGTTGCCCAAACAAGTTGTACAATACATTACTAATAGATACATTGGAAAATTGCAAATGAACTGCAACGGTCAAAGAAAAATCTCTACATATTATAAAATGAAGTCTCCAAAAAGCGTCTGTTTGTGTAAACCCGCAAAACTCGAGAACTACCCGGCCGATTGCGCTGAAATTTTCACAGTGTGTTTGCTTTAGCACCGGAAAGGTTTGCAGACCGGTTTAAAAAAGTTCTATGAGTAGTTCTGTTTTTATTCCAATTTACTCCCAATTTTCACATAAGGAAACAACCCCATTGACTGGGAAAATATTTTAATTTCATGTTATCATTTTATGAAGGAAAATATCTCACCTTTATTTGCTAATTCTTCAGAGCTGCTGAGCATGGGAGAGGCTAATAAAACGAAGACAAAAGCTGCTGCAAGCATGTTCCTAAAAATAATAATAAATTAAAGCGGAAATTTAGCAACACGTGGATTTTGTACATACAATATTGAACATTATAACAACGATGGTATCCTTTGGTTACTAGGCGTATTTTAAAAAAGAGCACGTCTAAAGTCAGTAATTAAAATGTTAGAACTTTCACAAAAAATACGAACTTAGAAAATGCATCTAATTTCTAAATCGCACTTAAGTATTTTCTTATTAGGAGTTTCGTATTCTGAGTTGCATGGTTGCATTGAAGCATTTCGTATGAGAAACATTTCTCCGAAAATTATCTTTTTAACACGCTTTTATTAGTTTCACTTGTATGTTTGTGAGCAACTCTCCTTTGGACTAAGAGCTAGTGGCTTACTACTGTTAGTACATTCCACCACTTTATGAGCGTTCGTAGCCGAGCGGTCTAAGGCGCGGGTCTGCGCTGACGTCCACCTCCGGGAATCATTGGGCATGCGTTCTAATCCCGTCTACACCGAAATTAAATTTATAATCATGCAACTCAATTTTCGCTCACTTTTTGTGATCGGATTCTTTTAAAATTTGGAATGCAACATCAGACCTTTTGACAATGCAATATTCTATAATCAAATTAATTTATCAACGATGAGTTATTAGTTTATTTTAATTAACACGCTTTTATTAGCTTAACTTGTATGTTTGTGGGTTCAACTTTCCTTTGGACAAATAGCCAGTTGCTTATTAGAATTACAACGTACAAATCAGACCTGTGGAATGTAACAATGTTTGCACATGGATTTACCAAAAAGCATTCAAAATGTCTGATGCAAATAATGCAATATAGAATACTAAGATACATTCCATTATAAAATAATAATTTAAAAAACTAAAAAAAAAAAAAAAAAAAAACGCTTTTGCAGCAAAATGAACTAAAAAATAAAAAATAATAGTTTAAAAACTAAAAAAACACGCTTTAGTAGCAAAATGAACTAAAAAGTTGAAAATAATCTTTGGATGACAAGTATATAAAGTAATTGACCAAACACTTAATTTTACTGTAATAGAAAAAAAAAGCGTGGGGGCTTCATATCAGTTGTCTTAAATTTCTTCCACTTGTTATCCATGCAAAAATAAATAGGTAGCTCCCCACGCTTTTTTTCTATTACAGTAAAATTAAGTCAATTACTTTATATACTTGTTATCCAAAGATTATTTTTAACTTTTTAGTTCATTTTGCTACTAAAGCTTGTTTTTTTAGTTTTTTAAAATATTATTTTATTTTGTATATTAACTGTTTCGTAGGTACTTTTTTTGAAAATAAGGCACAGCTTTTTACATTTTAATTTATCAGTTTTTATATTTAAATATTCACAACGCTTTTTATCTAAGTGCTTGATTGTAATCTCTTTTAATCTAAATTCTTAAAGAATTTAGAAATGAATCCAAGAGTTTTTACGTGAGCTGTAAATAGTTAATGATTTCGTAGGAAACATATGGCATTACTTCACCATTTTTTAAAAACTGTTTGAAGGTTATAAAACTAAGTATGATAAATGATCCGCTCCTGGATAATAATGTTTCAAAAACAATATTTGCTCAGGCTGCAAAAAAAAGAAAAATAAAATAAACTACATATTTCATTTTTCTAACTAATATACGTTTAAAATATTTTGCTTTACACGATAAAAATAGGAATGTTAACATCGGTAAACCAATAAATATTTTGGAGCAATACTTTTCAAAACGTTTTCTTCTACGTATTTAGAATTTTATAGCCGAAATTATAATTTGCATTTTATTTATTTGTTTTAAGTTTTTGTTCATTTTTCAGAGAAACTTATTATTTACAACAAAATATGCTTATAAGACATTTATAAAAATTTATTAATTAATTTTATCATCACTTAAACGTACATGCCTCCAAAAACGGGATCAGTAGTGCTAAAGCTATGAAATGAGCTATTTTGGACAGTATTGAAGTAATTTGATTTATAGAGAATGAACATGTATATTTTTAAAGTTAAAGATACTTACATGGTTGACGAAATGAATGTGAAGACCTTTGAAAGGTTGTTTGAGAAATGATATCACAGAATAATAGACAGTGGTTAGAGTTGGGTATTTATAGTAATTGAAAAGTTGTTTCATTTTGCTTATCTTTCGTCCTCTCGTTCTCAACTCTTCGATTGGGAAAAGTGGGAGATTTCTGCCAATCGAAATGAAAGAGGAACTAAAGATATGAGCAGGTGCTTAAGAAATAGAAATTTGGTTGATTGTCAGTGCACAGCGGAAATGCTATTGAACAGATAAGATGCATGGACATTAGTATTGGAAAAGGAAGTAAACACTGAAGTGCAATCTCTTACAAATTGAATCATGATTGTATACATTTGTTCCAAAAGATTTCACTTTATCGTTGAGTTTTAATTCGTACACGCTTAAAACGCGTTATGAAAAACTTCAATACACAAAAAAGAAACTGAAATGTTTGGAATGAACAAACGTAAAATTCAAGGTGTATTTGATATTTCCAGTGCCGGATCTGGGGCGGGTGCAAAACAAAACCAACCAGTGCCCCCTCCAGGAGCAATTTCTACGGACGGCAAATTCAAGTGGTGCGACCTAACACGAATGTAAAAGACCTTTTTTTTTCTTTTCTTTTCTTTTTTTTTTTTTTTTTTTTGACTCGACGAGATCAATAAGTCAAAAAAAAAAAACAAAAACAAAATTCAGCCTGTAATTTTAAAGCTTTTTCATACCAGCCCCCCGCTTGTTACTTTCATCAAAGGTAACTTAAAATTTCATTTTTAAGACTTACATTTCAAAAACAATTCCGGGGCATGCATCCGTCCTCCCTTAACTTAGTCAAACATAGCCTAAAATAGCGTTTATGGGGCGTCAATTTCAAACAATTTCCTACACGAAACCTTCCCCAGCCCTTGGGTATTGTCGTCAATCGCGACTTTAGAATGTGTTTTTAGGAATGAGAACTCATCTCGAATCTCTCATCTCTTCTCCTAACATCAACAGTGACCTGAAAATTTCATTCCTAGAGCATAAACGTCAAAGAAATTCCGAGGACAGTATCCGAAATCTCCCATAGCTTCATTAAACATAATACATTTTAAGACCTTTAATCTCGAAAAATTTCCAAGAAAAGGTGCCCATCCTCTCTCACAACGCCTCAATTATACAGCTTAAAGTTGAGTTTGTGTACCTATAATATTAAAAAGTTTTTGGTTTCGCCCCTACACCTTGAACTTTCTCTTAACTGAATTAAAGGTAGCCCAAAACGTGCAGCCTTTTTCATGTTCATAAATTCTCCGGGGAGGGCTTCCAAAGCTCCCGACTTTTTCCCTAACGCAACCCTAATACCTTAAAGTTTCGTTCTTAGAAATTTCCACGGGTAGCTTTTGAGCATTTCCTTCTCAATGATATTCTGAAATTGACTTCAGTTTAAGAAAACAATTTCGGGAAGAAGCTCCGAACATCAAGACCTCCTTTTCCTATCGTTACCTAAGTCTCAGGTTGCGTTTTTAACAAGTCAGTTTTGAAACAGCTCTGGAATATATCCACATGATGCCAATTTTGGTGATGTTGGGCACAGTAGCGTAACTATGGAGTCTAGATCCACTGCCAAACGAAAGAAATTGCGCCTCCTCACCAGGGTCGCATGGGAAGTCCCTCCATGGGAAGTCACCGGAGGTCATTCTGACCTCCAATTTTTTTTGGGGGGGGGAGGGAGGAGGATATTTTGATTGATTCGGCAAACAGGAGACAGCATTGTTTTTTGTTTTTTTCTTATTTTCTTTTCTTTTAAATTGTTTTCAATGATGCCCAACGTTCCTTCTCGGTAGATGTTATGTATGTGTATTTTTCATGTATCCCCTCTAGCTCTTTTTTTGCAAGTTTTTTAGTTTTTTTTTTTTAATTTTAAAGCAATTTTCAAATTTTATGATTAAAAAAAATCTTGATTTTTTTGAGCAATCACGATTGTTTATTGTTCTCACTTGACTGTTTTGAATTCGTATCATTTTATTTTCCCGACAGCACCCTCTGCCAGCACCACCGTCGCGTCGACCGGCCTCACGATGCTGCTCCTCTTGTGAAAACCGTCTCCAGGTTGCGTCCATATCCTATGCACACCCTCATGCCTGCGCACAGACACAAACACACACTCCTACACACACACACAAACACACTCATGCCTGCACACAGACACAAACACATATGCCTACATACACACACACAAACAAACGAACGCCTACACACACACGCGCGCGTACACACACAGCACTGCATACACAACACGCACACACATGCATACATACACACACACGCACTCACACATATGCGCCTACACGAACACACACACACGCATTCATACAGACACACACGCTCGTGATTGCGAAAAACATAATTTGAATTCAAAAAGCCAAAAATTCAATTTTTTTTTTTTTTTTTTTTTTTTTGAGCAATCACGATTGCTTATTGTTCTCACTTGACCGTCCTTGGCGTTGTGGCTCCTTTTTCAGCTTGGACCAGGGGCCTCTGCAGCACCACCGACCTCCGGTCTTGAGCACTGTCCCCGATAGACGCTTCTCCTAGTCAACGGCGTCCATCTCCTACACACACGCTCGGTCACACATACACGCATCTTTACGCACATGCGCACTCCCACACACAAGCCGTTATACACATACACACACACGCCTAAGTGCATACACACAGGTCTAAGCGCACACACAAGCCTACACATGCACGTTCGTGCGCCTGCACACACGTACCCAACTATACACACGTAACCCCCCGGAGGAAAGGCAGGCTTGGAGGGGACATGAGTTGTTTCTAGAAACAATAAGTCCAATGAGTAGGTTCCTGTCGTGATTGCGAAACACATAATTTGAATTCAAAATTTCAGAATTCAAATTAATTTCATTCTTTTCTTAATTAATTAATTTTTTTATAAATCAGTTGAAATGCCGCTTCCCTGGCTGCTGCGCCCCTGGCGAGGGCCACTCCTGCCAACCCCTAGTTACGCTACTGGTTGGGCAGCTAGGGGATTCACCTGACGTCACTAAAGATCCTACACAACTGCGTTTTTCAGACTTCAATGCCGAAAAATTGGTAGAAAAATCAAGTGAACCTCGAACCTAGCTTATTTCCTAATCGTCACTAAAAATAGGTTAAACATTTTCTTTTAGAAATTTCCTTAGATGAGCCCATACATTCCCTCCCCCCCCCCTAAAGATGGCTTAAAGTTAACTTCATTTGCCAAAAAAAAAAGTTTTCACACTTCTGTGGTCACTAAACATGGCCTAAAATGGCTTTTATTATGAATTAAACGTTGAAAACTTTTCCGGAGGAGAACAGCCGTATCCCCTTACGTAACCGAAGTGTTTAAAACGGCTGCTTAAAGACGTTAATTTTATTGTTTTACCGAAAGAAATCACCGACATCCCCCCCCCCCCGTCTCTTCTCAAACGTTACCAAAAATTGCTTAAAAATGCCGTTTTTGACTTCAAATTTGAAAACTTCGCCGAGGGTAACTTTTCGTTTATATCTTTCTTTCAAAAACCAATAAATTGTGCATTAAGAATTTTTCCTTATTCAACCTATATTACGATTAATAAACTCACACTCAAATTCTAGTTCTGTTATTTTTTAATAATATTTTTGTTGAGTTAAAACATGATATATATAAAAGAAGAAAAATGGCGGAGAGTAGCAACTGAAAATCCGCGGGAAAATCGCAGATCTGGTACTGGCCTATTCTGCAAAGGGAAAACATATTCTCCACTTCCTCTTCATCAAATCGGAGCCTCAGGACTAAAATCAGCATGGTAAATCCCAATTAGAAGAATGCTCGCAACATAACTCAATCTTCTTTACTAATAATAAAGCTGAAAGTCTCTCTGTCTGGATCTCTCTCTGTCCGGATCTCTGTCTGTCAGGATCTCAGTGACGCGCATAGCGCCTAGACCATTCGGCCGATTTTCATGAAATTTGGCACAGAATTTGTTTGTAGCATGGGAGTGTGTACCTGGAAGCGATTTTTCGAAAATTCGATTTTGTTCTTTTTCTATTCCAATTTTGAGAATATTTTCCCGAAGTAAATTATCATAAGATGGACGAGTAAGTTATCAAGTTATCAAAGCGTGGAACCGTAACATGGGCAAGCCAATTGGTGAGAAATTCATCATACATTATTTGTAAATATCCAGGCGAATGAAAAGACCTTTTAATTTTCTACTACAGGCAAAACCGTGCGGGTGCCACTAGTTACTTATAATAAAGCTTATGGTCTCTCTGTCTGGATATCGGGATCTCTGTCTGGATCTCTGTGACGCGCACAGCGCCTAAACCGTTCGGCCGATTTTCATAAAATTTGACACAAAATTAGTTTGTAGCATGGGAGTGTGTACCTGGAAGCGATTTTTCGAAAATTCGATTTTGTTCTTTTTCTATTCCAATTTTAAGAACATTTTACCCAGCAAATTTTCATAACGTGGAAGAGAAAATTACGAAACTATCATAACGTAGAACCGTTACATTGGCGAGCAAATGAACATAGCAAATTAGCGAGAAATTCATCATCCATTCTTTGTAAATATACAAGCGAAACAAATAACCTTTTAATTTTCTACTACGGGCAAAGCCGTGCTGGTACCACTAGTGATAAATAAAACTAAACATTTAGTTTCATAGCTAAAATGCCGAAATTATTAAATTGCAATGTTTTTTTCTTCCAGTTTGTAAGTCTTCTTTTCTTTTTCTCGGGGTGGGGCCTTTTTGCAGCTTAATTTTTTTTAACTTAAAAATATTCAACATACTTTATAGTGGGTGGCGAATTCTGCATTAATCTAGGGTGGCATAAACCTACACAACGTCACTGTCTGGAGTCGAGCAACCTCTGATGCAGCACGCTGAGAGGTATTGATTTGGCATGGGAACTTGGAGGACTGTGTGACCACGAACATGTTTAATATGCCAAAGTCATCATTAGCGAACACGGAGGATCGCTGTATCGAACCTGATCTCCCCCTTTCACGATTCCGGCCCCTTACCGGTTGAATTACTTCCAACTTAAACTGAAGTAGCTGTGGAAGATACAAGCATGACTGCTAATTGAGTGTTGTGAAATATGTAATGTAAGCCAGGCCCGTCTTTTCAAGAGTTTCGGGGAAGGGGGGTAGCGAACATTTACTTAATATGCATCATATTTTTCTTTACTAATAATAAAGCTGAAAGTCTGTATGTCTAGATCTCTGTCTGTTACGTGCATAGCGCCTAGACCATTTGGCCGATTTTCATGAAATTTGGCACAAAATTAGTTCGTAGCATAGGGGTGAGCAACTCGAAGCGATTTTTCGAAAATTCGATTTTGTTCTTTTTTTATTCCAATTTTAAGACACTATTGGCGGATTTAATTCCTCTGCAGCAATACCGAGCGAATTACCATAACATGGACGAGTAAATTACCATAACATGGACGAGCAAATTACCATAACATGGAAGAGTAAATTACCATAACACGGACGAGTAAATTGCCATAACATGGACGAGCTAATTACCATAACATGGACAACGAATTGCTATAACATGTATGAGCAAATTAGCTTAGCATATTGCTGAGAAATTCATCATTCATTATTTGTAAATGTACAGGCGAACCAAATGACCTTTTAATTTTCTACTACGGGAAAAGCAGTGCGGGTACCGCTAGTGTATAAATATACTATGCAATAGTGTGTGTAATAGCTAAATTATGCGCATGCAAACACAACACCTTCAGGCTGTAGTGGCCTGAATTTAAGGTCTGGAGAATGAGGAGTCTAGACTGGGACTCACCTCGCGACTAGAGAGTCACGGTTTCGATGCCAGCCGGTAAGAGATCTCTGGAGTACATTAGTGGCTGGTGCACTGTCCAGAAAGATTTCAGAAGAACTTGACTGTGCCAGATCATTATGGGTATTGAGATCTTGATGTTTTGAAACAAAGGTGCATTTCTTTCATTTTGGTATTATGTTCTAAGTTATTAATTTTGATCGAGTTGCTTTCAATTATTCTTTTTATCTGTATCTTTTTAAATTTTTTATTTGCATTCTTGTCCAATTTTTCTTCTTTTCTCGAAGTTTCTATCTTTAATTCTCTTTCTTGTGAAACAATTATTTGATAGCTAATTCGAAAGAAATCGAAATTTAAAGAAATGGTACGGATAAAAAAAAAAAAGCTCATTATGTTTTGTCAAACTTGAAGAAAATTTTATGCTAATTTGACCAACCACTTAGAAAAACAGCATTAAATTTTAAACACACTCACTCACGTACACAAAAAACAAAAAATCTGTTAAAAAAATTAAAACCTGGGGCTGACTTACGAGCTTTTTAGAGCAGATATTATAAAACATATTTAATAAGGGGTCGTCTACAAATGATGTCACGCTTTGAGGGTTAGACAGGTTTCTGAAATAATGACAGTTTATGACAAGAGAAAGGGAGTAGGTAATATGAAATTCGAAACCAAACATTTTGATTAAATTTAAAGCATATTTTATAACAATATGTAAAAAAGGTGTGACAGTTAAAAAGAGGAGGGGTGGGGGGATAAAATTTGTTGAGAAAGTGTGACATCATTTATAGACAGCCACTAACATACATATGAGAATAAATGTTTCTAGGATTTTTACCAAGGTGTGAAAAAAAAAATCCTTGACACTTTTTAGAGGAGTGGAATTCTATTTGGTGAAGTGAAACATATGTTGCCCGTAGTGATCCTTTCCAGAAGCTAAAAATAAGAAATGTGCCCTATTTTGATTTTTAACATTTAGAATGTTCGATAGCATTATATAAAAGAACAAAACACTCTTGATTATGACATTTCAAAATTTTCTATCCCTGAATGTTTATCAAAAATACAAACGTAAAAATACTCTTTAATAAATTTTCAACAGTTTTCGAGCAATCACATTGCTTATTGCTCTCATTTGACGATTTTGATGTTCCTATGATTTTATTCCCCCCCCCCCCCGCCTCCCTCTACAAGCACCACCGTCGACCGGCCTCACGATGCTGCTCCTCTAGCGAAAACCGTCTCCAGGTTGCTTCCATATCCTACACACACGCGCATACATACACACACATACATACACACACACACACACACCTATACACAACCCTACACACACTTACACACACTTACGCACACATATACACTCACACATACCTTCACTCATACACTCATGCATGCACACAGACGCAAACACACATACCCACTTACTCGTGCCTGCACACACACACACTCGTGATTGCGAAAAACATAATTTGAATTCATGATGTCAAAATTCAAATTTTTTTTTTCGATTTCAGTCCGTGAAGTTTACTTGCAGGGACGTTAAAAATGTCTCTGTATAGGAAGCAAGTGGTACTCTAATATTTGGATTAGCATTCTGACGCATTTCTCTTTCTCCTTTCTGCTTGCATCAGATTCAAAATGTACTCCGAGCTATGGAAATAGTATTTTTGACTCGCATTTTTACTTCCTTTTACAAAAAAGGAAGTATTGTATTCGCGAAAAAATTTTCACTCAAAAATCGCCCTTAATTTCCATTTTGCTCACCCCCAAATGAATGTTGAGTTTTTTTTTCGATTCGACCACATGCGGAAAAGTGCCTAAGAATGTATAGACACGCGAAATATCCATTTTGACCATCACCGAGGTAATTACAACGACTTTTCTCGTGACGTCTGTATGTATGTGCGTATGTGTGTATGTGCGTATGTGCGTATGTATCTCGCATAACTCAAAAATGGTATGTCCTAGAAAGTTGAAATTTGGTACATAGACTCGTAGTGGGGTCTAGTTGTGCACCTCCCCTTTTGGTTGCTTTCGGATGTTCCTAAGGGGGTCTTTTGCACCTTTTTGGGGGGAAATCATTGTTAATTTCGATGTAAACTCAAGTGGCGTTATAATTTGTCGGACACTTGGCGATATATCGCCAGTCTTTTGGTCGCCAAGTTTTGTCGCCAACTTGGCGACAAATTTGGCGGAGTTTTTTTTTTTTTTTTTTGGTTTCAATTTGGCCATTGTTGGTGATATTTAGAGAATAAATATTGAATCACATTAAAATAGCGAATAATGGGGAAATGACATTAAATTGGAGTAAAAGGAAGTCATGTGATGCACACATCAGCTCGTTTATTTTTATATCTCATTTAAAACTAACTTTTAGCTTTTTTGAAAGTAACCTTTTTATTAAATGATGAATATTGCATCAGATCTAAAACAAAATACGACATTTAAAATTACAATTCAACGAAAATAGGACGTTTCCTTACCAACCACGATATTATTCCCGCAGTTCATCTCAAAATATGCTTAAGTTTAATGATTTCTTTCAAAGTTCCAATTTTTATATCTTCTTTTCAGACTGTTAAGGTTAAAACAGCTTGGAAAAATGCAAATGGTTTTTTTCCGTGCGAATTTGAATTCCAACTTCTTTTTCAGCATGTTGTAAATGAATAAGAGTGCACTAAAGTTCGAATTTTACCGAAAAATAGTTTTTCCAATATATTATAAAAATTCTTGTTTCAATTGAATTTGATCAATATCTCAATAGTGGATAAAGTAAGTCTTTATGCAGAAATACTAAATATTTAGCATAGCTTAAATTCTGAATAGGGCAACTGTAGGGCAGTAGTCTAGGGCCCCGAATGGCTAAAGCTGTAAAATAAATAAACAAAATTACTTTTAGAAAGTGTTAAAATTCACAGAGTTGCCTGAATCCTGTGTTTTAATAAATATCCCGATTTTTAAGAATCATGGAAATAACCTGATTTTCAATAAATCCTGAATTTTTTCAAATTTTCAACTCTTTACAAGAGGTGTGGTTTGACATTTATTTATTAGAAAGATAATATATGTATTTTTGCTCAACCGCAAAAACTCACAAAAAATCCAGATATTGAGGGTTAAATTTGTAAAATTGACAAGTTTTATTAATGCAATTTTTTTCTTAGTTTTCCTTCAGTTTGTTTCATGAATCAATTGATTAATCAATACTTCATCAAATTTATTATCTAAAATCGAAACATATATACTAAAAATGCTACAAAAGTATTGAAAAGTTTTAAAATACTCATCAATTATTTTGTGTAAATGAGTTTCGATTAAACTTGTGAACAAGGATGTTCCCGCAGGATATAATGCCATATACTCTCAAACATTTTTTTTTTCTCAAACACACACGCAGCGTATACCGTCAAGCTTCAAAAATTTTCATATGAGATAGTATGTTATATGATAGCATACACATAGTGCGCGTAATGGATTACTGAGAGTATACCCTGAGAAAAATTGATGGGAACATCATTGCTTGTGATGTAAAACATCAACTTCTAAAAGATCAAGCATTTAACACTAGAATTACGGAAGGGGTCATTTTGAACGCAAGCAAACTTCTTTTGCTAACTGCTCTTCTATATTTTTACTAAATTCTTATTCCTTTCTTGACTCTTCCTAAATCATTGTGCTGTGTGATACTATATAGATTTAAAGAAAAAAAAAGTTTTTTTTTTTTTTTTTTTTGAGCCCCAATCCGAAGGTTATACCTAGAATTACGGGAGGTGTCATTTTGACCCCTTTGAGAAAAAGTAAATTTCATCGCAGTATATTTTTGTTCTGTAAGCTATATTTGTTTTTGCCAACTAAGCAACGAACAAAAACTAATAAAAGGGTGTCTGCATAACATCACACCTGCCTGTCAATTGATTCGTAACACTGGAAATATACTTTCTAAAGGAAATAGAACAGTGAAAAGATATTATGCATAGACGAACATTGTTGGTTTTACTAGAGAGATTTTTTTTTTTTAATAATTCATTTTTGATAAAACAGTTTGTTTTATTTACGCGACTTTTTGTTTTTGAAAAAGTATATTATTGTCTCATAAAAGAGGGCTAAGGTAAGACGAAATTGTGAAAATGCTGCAAGAACTAGACGCTCTAGATTAGTGATGTGCCGGATCGTTAAAAAAAGTAGATCCGCGGATACGGATCATTAGTGTCAAGATCCGCGGATACGGATCTCAAAATTTTTTTACCCAATTCAACTATCCAAGTGTAAAATTTGCTACGGAAAGTATTCCCGTCAGAATAATGGCAGTTTCTTCAAAAAATGTTAACTGCGGCCAAAATATAATCAAGACTCATTTACTCTTTAAAGAAATCTCCGTTAAAATTGAGGGAGATTTGGAAGGAATGGGTTAGCGCTGCATTAATGCTTAGATGGAATGTGAAAAATTATTTCTAGCTTACTCGGTAGATGTAGGATACAGGAGCAAGAGTGTAAAGCTGCAACTGGACAGGCTAGAAATAATTTTTCGCATTTTATTTCAGCATAAATGCAGCGCTGACCCAATCCACCGAACTTACTCCGACCGACAAAATATAGAGCCGGAAAAACCTTTGCAAACAGTAAATAGAGAATTTAGTCTCACTTTTTTTGAAGAATTCCGAGAGAAACAAAAATGAAGGATAACAGAAACCCCAAATCAATAACGAAAACAAAAATAAAAATTAAAAAAAGGAAACAAAACATGTCCCAGAGAGTCGACCTCATATTAAGATGAATTTCGCGGGTCAGAACACACGTTTGTTAACAAATATGAACAGACAGCAGGTAAAAATTTTAAATCATTGAGCTTTTTCTCCTTATCTTCCGACTATGAAATCGCTACTAATCACGCGTATAAAGGCTAAGGATTGCATTTAAAATTTACTTAACAAGATTATAGCTCCTACTGTATCTTAGTTTCAAATAAATATCATACGCAGAAAACTTCGTTCTTTCAATTAGGGACAACATTTTTAACGTACGGGTAAATTTTTACTGCCATAATTGTGAAAAACGTTAAGTCGGTTTTTAATTAATATCTCCAGTAATCATCTGTTTAGGAGCTACGATGCCACAAAAAGACACACTGATACACACTTTTAAAACACTTATTTCCTCTTCCTTTTTGCAACGAGGGGGGGGGGGGGGTACAAATTGGCTTCTGAAATGATACCTTATAATTTAAATATTGAATAAAACTTAATTTAAAAGGAATTTAAGTTTTTAATTCAAATATTTAAAAAATTTTAGAACAGAAATGATCCGTTCAGATCCGTCAAAAAAGTAACGGATACGGATAGAGACCTTTATTTTCCCTCGGATATACGCGGATACGGATACGGATATCCGGAACATTACTACCCTAGATCAAATGGGAAGGAAATACTCCCTGAAATTCGCTCACGCGCCTCTGGCCAGTATATTATATATCTCCCACAATATTTTGGACTGAGCAGCTATAAATGCCTAAATTTTGTTCAGGACATGTACAAAAGAAAGTATCATCGGAAGGATTTTTTGATTACGTTTAGCAGAACTAGAACTCATAGTGGAACACATACCAGATATAAACAAACTTTTTCTAGCTGTAAGTAAATTTATATAAGTGCAAGATTCAGTGGAGTAAAAAAAAGAAAGAAATGTCAAACAAAAGAATGTAAAGGTAAAAAAAAAAACTTAACTTTGTGCCATTGTAAGATATAATAATCTATATGTCGATTTTGTGCATAGAAAATTAGCTCGTGCCAAAAATGCTACGCAGACGAATAACCTTGTAAGTACAATAATTTGCTATTTTCACTTTTAGTACAAAACGAGCTGATGTGTGCATCACATGACTTCCTTTTACTCCAATTTAATGTCATTTCCCCATTACTGACAATTTTAATGTGATTCAATAGTTTACTCTCTAAATATCACCAACAATGGCCAAATTGAAACAAATTAAAAAGAAAAAAAATCGCCAAATGTCGCCAAGTTGGTGACAAAACTTGGCGACCAAAGGACTGGCGATATATCGCTCCGCCGAATTATAACACGACTTGAGTTTACATCAAAATTAACAATGATTCCCCCCCCCCCCCCAAAAGGGGCAAAAGACCCCTTTAGAAACAACCGAATGCAACTAAAAGGGGAGGTGCACAACTAGAACCCGCTAGGAGTCTACGTACCAAATTTCGACTTTCTAGGACTTACCGTTCTTGAGTTATGCGGCATAAATACATACATGCAGACGTTACGAGAAAATTCGTTGTAATTAACTCGAGAATCATCATTATGGATATTTCGCGTGTCTATACGTTCTTAGGCACTTATCCATGTGTGGTCAAGTCGAAAAAAAAACCTCAATATTTATTCGGGGGTGAATAAAATGGAAATTAAGGTCGATTTTTGGGTGAAATTTTTTTTCGCGAATACAATGCTTCCTTTTTTGTAAAAGGAAGTAAAAAACCATTCATCTACTTAATTATTTGGGTTCAGAACTGTTTTCTGAAAAATTTGATAAATTATTCACTTAATTTATTGTAGATATCTAAAATGTTCTTCATGAATCAGAAACAACGCTAGATATTTCAATCTCACTTTAAAAAATATTTTTTAACTATTTCATCATATAGATTTAAAACTTCTCTATCCTCAAAAAAAAAAAAAGTAATTATTATAAATTAGTTTATTTTAACTTCATTTTAAAAAATATATGAAATTAT
Source organism: Uloborus diversus (assembly GCF_026930045.1). Lineage (NCBI taxonomy): Eukaryota > Metazoa > Arthropoda > Arachnida > Araneae > Uloboridae > Uloborus > Uloborus diversus. The sequence goes on from NC_072734.1 coordinate 166,757,910, forward strand.
GTAGGTAACTACGCCGATTTCTTTAGCGAAGTTCAAAATGACCCCCGTCGTATTTCTAGGTATACAAAATCTGCCGTAATTCTAGTGTTAAAATATACTAGAAATGATTGCATTTAGTATCATTTTGTCCCAGTCTATCCTTACCACCCACCCACACATTATATATATATATATATATATATATATATATATATATATATATATATATATATATATATATATATATATATATATATATATATATATATATATATAAAAATCTTTTGCGCTAGATAGTAATAGAAATATCTTTAGTAATAACATTTCGACGCATTTCACCTAACACGACATAAAATATAGCTACCTTCGTTAAACCTTCACATAAATTGATCAAAGGTTCATTGAATGTAACAAGAACAAAACTGCACAACAATATTAAACGTAACACATTATGAGTAAGGACAAAAGAGAAATGTAACTTTTTTTATATATATATACTTTGATATTAAGTGCACCTAATCAATTAGTTAGAAATTTTCTACGTACAAAATTCTTATTTTATCAACAAAGTTATAACAGCAGCTACCAAACTGAAAGTTATTTGAGCTGCCAGTTGCACTAAATGGTCATAAGAACCTGTAAAAACTGCTGGACGGCGATGACGAAAAATGCTGAGGACAAATTTTAACTATCAAAGAAACGTAATTTTCGCAGTCGAACAATAAAGAAACTTAGTTTCAAATTAGGATGCCTGAAGCATTATAAAAATCTAGTTTAGAGATACATTTTGGCGTTTTTATTTTTTGCTAAATCAGAAATTCTAATTAAGGACAATGGATGGTAATGACATTTTGGTACTTATATTAAGCCTCCATATAAATAAATATCATTTAGCACTGTTGAATACCTGTAATTTTGTTATTCTTACGTTGACAGACGTGGAGACCAGCACTCCTGCGTAATTTTAAGGGATCTGCTGTCTTATTTATTACTTTACTAGTGGTACTCGCACGGTTTTGCCCGTAATAGAAGAAATAAATGTCGAAAACTTCATTTAAACTTTTTGTTTTTTAAGAAATTTATTCATTAACGCTTTACAGATATTTTGTGCTTACAAAATTAACTAGTGGCATCCGCACGGCTTTGTTTGTAGTAGAAAATTAAAAGGTCTTTTGGTTCGCCTGTATATTTACAAATAATATATGGTGAATTTTCTCGCCAAATAGCTTGTACCCATGTTACGGTTCCACGTTATGATAATTTCGTATCTCACCAATAGCTTGTGCCCATGTTACGGTTCCACGTTATGATAATTTCGTAATTTACTCGTCCATCTTATGATAATTTTGTTCTTAAAATTGGAATAGAAAAAGAACCACATCGAATTTTTGAAAAATCGCTTCGAGGTGCACACCCCCATGCTACAAACTGTGACACATTTCATGAAAATCGGCCGAACGGTCTAGGCGCTATGCGCATCACAGAGATCCTGACAGACAGAGAGACTTTCAGCTTTATTATTAGTAAAGATTTTTTTTAATGCCCCTCAACAAATTTCAATATTGTCATCAAGTGAGTTTTTATATTTAATAATTACAGTGAAACCTGTTTAAGCTGACCACTTGCGGTGCACTACTTTAGTGGTCAATTTAAACAGGTGGTCAACTCATAGAGGAATTATATGATAAGATCTAATTCTGTGCCTGAAAATAGCGGTCAAATTAGACAGATGGTCAACTTACAAGGGTGGTCAATTTTACAGGTATTTATAGTTTGTGGAGTTTACCTGGTACTAAAAAAAATATACATAAAAATTCTGCAATTTTTTCTTTTCTTTAAACTTTTTTTTTTAATATAAAACCATATGTGTACGTAATACAAAGATTTTTAATAATTTCGTTTCCCTCATTAAATGCAAAATTTATTCTTGTTTTTCTCCTTATACAAATTACACAAATATTCCGCAATTTTCATTTTGTGTCTTTTTTACTCAACTACATAGACATTTGTCTGAAACACTGCGCAGATATTATTGCATTTTCTCTGAAAAAGGAACATTTTACAAAAGATGTTTGGCCCGGTGCCAAGCTAAAAATTTACTTCGGGTCATCAACAAATCACGCTAAATTGCACTTCATTTTTCTTCCTCGGCACCATTATAGTGTGGTTAGGAGAAAATAATTGAATTTCATCCGTCTACAGTGTATTCAAAAGCGGAAATTGACCTCGTTTCTGGAAAGGTTAAAAGCTTAAATATATTTTCACTTGCTTTTTTTTCTTTCTATTTTCTGTACATTATAAAAGAAGAGATTTACATTCCTGCTTTCGTTTAAAAATTTTATCTTGCGAAATGCTATAGAAATTGCTACAAATGTGGAAGGATTTAAAAAATAAGTAAATACATTTGAAAAACTTCAAAAAAAAAAAAAAAAAGTTTGAATATGTTGTAGAGGTATCAAGACTCTATGACAAACCTTTTTTGTACATTCTAATATTAAAATGCATTTTAAGGCAGAGTTACAGTCACGTTGTCGTGGCGAGTTTTCAAAAACATCGGTGCCACAGCCATTTCAAAAGTTCCGGGGAAATATGCTAATTCCGCCTAAATAAATAAGGGAGACCGCGAAAAATCAATAAACGTTTCATCAAAATTTAGCATAATCCACCGAATACATAGTAAAAGGCTAATTAATGACATTAAAAGTTTCATTAAAATGTGTTATAAATCCCTCTTTTCTCCCCGTGGTTTATCGCCTATCGACCACGCTCTATAACCGGAATTTGTTTAGAAGGTCAACTTCTATAATGAAAAGAATTCATCCGGCTTTCATAATCAAGTGTGAGTTAACTCCTCTGCAGGACAAATTATTTTTACAGCTATGGGTTATCGCGGTCACGATAATAAAGTTGTTGCTACATTCCAATAGTAAGAATTACCGGTGGCACCATAGCTAGTATTTCCAAATTTGTGTTCCAATTCATTTAGTGAAAACAGCATGAATTTGAACTTACGGTTAACTAAACGTTGGTGCAATCACAGAATTCGCATCACATTTAGAGCTTGAAAAGGTTACTCGCATTTTTCACGGTGTAATTACAGGGCTGTTAGCCAAGGGGTGTCATTAGAGAGCAATGCCCTACCTTGTGGGACTGATGCCCTACCTTTACAATTACATGAAAAGAAAAGGGGGAAATTATGGAGAAAGTTCCAGAACCCTACTCTATATTCTGAGATGTTGAATTTAAGAAACTTCAATTTCTAAAATTTTCTACAGAAAAGTATCGAACTCCATCCCTCCTCTAATAATGTCTTCAAAAATGACCCACATTTGCATTTTTAAGACATCCAGTTTCGAAACATTTCCATGGGAGTGTTCCAAATCCCACTTTTTTTTAGTCTTTTGGGGGGTTTTAGGATTCTAATGTCGAAAAATTTAATGAGGAAAGATTCCGTTCCGTAACTCGCCTCTTTCTAATAACATCACTAATGATGGTTAAAATTGCGTTATCAAAACTTCAATTTCGAAAAGTTAGCAGGATATGCTCGGAATTCCATTCGCTCCCCGAAAGTCAACGATGGCCAAAATTGCATTTTCCCTTCTGCGATTTCAAAAACTTTCCAGAGGGTGAGGATTCCCTGAATCTTTATCGCTGAATGTTATCGAAGATCATCTAAAGTTGCTTTTCTGAAAATTCATTCTAAAAAAATTACCACGGAAAAGTTTCTGAGCTCCATACCTTCCCCAGACTTCACCCAAGATGGCATGTAAATGCGTCTTTAACACTTAAATTGTGAAACTTTTCCCGTTCATTACGAAAGACCGGCTAAAATTGTATTTTGTAACTTCTATTTTGAAAATTCCGAGGCGGAGTTTCGAATCCCATCCCATTCCATTCCTTCCCGAAACATCATAAATGGAATACAATTTCTTATTTTAAAGCTTAAAATACGAAAATTTTCCGGGAGAGATCCCAGAGCCACCTTTTTATAACAACCTAAAAAAAATCAATAACGTTCCTGGTACATAATGGGAAACTTATGTGTCTTGCGTCTGCCAGTAACAGTAATATACCTGGAAAAGAACAGAAAGGTTTCCGCTAAATGTCAGAAATCTCCCTGAAATTAACCTGCAATCTTCCTGAAAAAATCAGGAAGATTTCCAAGAAAAATAAGATACATTTTTAGTAACTGCTTGACATCTTCCTGATTTTCCAGGAAGTCTCCTAAAGCACTTTAGAAAATGTGACAGGAGCTAAGGCCGAATTGAAGAGCAAGTACCGCGCGAACAGCTTATTTCCTGCAACCTCTTGGATAGGTACAGTATCCAAAGACTGCATTTCTCCCTCATTTAGGTTTCAGTCAATCTAAAACGTCCCGTAACAGAACTTCAGGCAAGACTCGTCAAAAATAAGATGAACATGAACATATCTCCTCACAGGTAGCTAAAAATATTTGTCACAGTTGTGAAAAGCCTGCATGAATGAAACTTGTAGCAATTCAGGAAACGCTTCGCAAAGATATTTGTTTTTCAAAGCAAACTGGTGGTAACCCGTGAAATCCTGGAACATTGCTGGAAGTAATATCTGACTTTCCGGAATTTTCTATTGTGTATCATCGCGAACTTGGTATTAAATTATATTTTTGAAGCATCATTTTCGAAAAGTTTCAAGTATAAAATTCTTGAATCGCAGCATTTCCTCTAAAGTTTCCAAAGGTGGTGTACCACCGCGTGATTAAGATTTCGGAAAATTTACAAGGAAGGGCCTCTGAACCACCCTTTCCCCTAACATCGCGGAAGATCTTTTCAAATTGGATTTTGGGCATGAAATTTCGGTTATTTTCCGAGAGAGAGCCCTCATATCGCCGTTTTTGTGAGAAGAATAGTTTATACAGGGTGCAGAGAAAGTTCCCACAATTTTGTTTAAAACGTTTTTTTGGCGTTAAAATCGTATTTTGGCGATTTATTTGGCACACATTGTTTATTAGTATTTAAAGTTTTTGAGGTTTACTCATTTGTTCGTTGTTAGTTCATTGAGTTAGTGAGCTATGAATCGTGAAAATGTGCGTGTTACTGTCCTTGAATTACACAAGAAGGGAATGAAAAAAGGGAATGAAAACAGCCGATATTATTCGAACGACTTTATTCAAGAGTAAAACAGTGAAACGCCACAAGGAGACTGGAGGGACTGCCGACCGTCTACGGAGTGGTCGTCCAACCACTGCAAAATGCCTGGAATGAGATAACGGGTGGATGTGTGAGCGAGCATCGTCGGTAATTTCAGACTGCGGCTCCGTAAATGTATTTGAAGCCCAAGGAGCCAATTTTGAACAATTGTTATAATTTTTTTGTTTAATGTTGTTATTAATATTGTTTCAATAAATAGTTTTTATTGCTTTAACTTTTTGATTTGTTGCATTATATGTTAGTTACAGCTAATTGAAATATCTAATACAATTGTGAGAACTTCCTCCGCACCCTGTATTGCTAATTCTCGATTCTCGAATATACACATGACGCAATTCTCCTGTTTTGTGGGCTCATGTTCTAGTAATGACCTCCTCCTTATTTAGAAGCTAGATCTGGTCTGTCCCTCTTTCTGAATACATATATATATGTTTGAAAAAAAAGGAGGGTTGTCAAAGTCCTTTATTTTTTAACCTTGTTACTGCCCTGAACCATGAATAAGATGTGTGAAATTCTTCTTCATGCAATTATTTTTTTTTTGGAGTGCTCTGCCATTCAAGACGAGTGCAAATCCATGCAAGACCTTATATCAGTGCCAATCTACGGACCTGTGCAAGTATGGAGGTTGTTCGGGCCTTATAGGGAAGTTTCTAATCACTATGCTGTGGGCTTTTGTTATTTTCAAGTGGGGGAACTTTTATCCTTAAATTGCAAAACTTCAATATTTCATGTTCTGATCGCATGATTTTTTTTCACTGATAAAAAAGAAAATTTGTTAGATGGGTAGAAAAAAGTTTCAAAGCTTCCTCGTTCTGTGTTGAAATTATAATTAAAATTGAGAGTTCTTGTTTAAGACTCCGAACATTTGCTTTTTACATCTGCAGCAAGACTTGATTTCCGATCTAAATAGCACATACTTGCAAGTTGAGAGATGGGGAAAAAAAGAAGTAGAAAAGAAAAGAGACCTTGAAGTTTTTGTTTTATAGAGCTCAAAATAGAAAATTGATTTTTAAAAATATACAGAAAAAAAAAGAGAGAAATGAATCACAACATTCTAATAATTGAATTTTTAAAGACACTTTTAGTTCTAAACATTTTTTTCTCTATATTCGTTGCAGGGTAATATCAGTTGATGATTTGCACAGATAACATTAAATTGGACAACTCAATAACATATTACATTATGCTATTCATTTTCCACTTATCTGATCAAAATCTATTACTTCATGCTCATTCTTGATCTATAATTGGTTTCAATCTCATTCGATCCCAACCATTCCTTTTGTTTTTTTACCTCCCACCACCAGGGATTACGTAATCTCTTTTAGAAAACGTTATTCTAACAAGAGCAAAATATCAGTAATGCAAAATTAGTTGGACTTGACTCAATTTAGAAAGAAATTATTTCCAAGGAATTCGTTTAATTCTTAATCTAGCTGGATCATCATTCCGATAAAGGAGATTACGGAAATCTGTTCCATCCTAATTTCTCTAAAAGCTGTCCAATCAAGCAGAGTTAATCAATCCACTTACCTTTTTGTTTCTTCTTCATTTGATTGAGAAATATTTCGGCCAAGCAAATATCAAGAAGTTGTTATCTTTACTAATAATAAAGCTGAAAGTCTCTCTGTCTGGATCTCTCTCTGTCTGTCAGGATCTCTGTGACGCGCATAGCGCCTAGACCATTCGGCCGCTTTTCATGAAATTTGGCACAGAATTAGTGTGTAGCATGGGGCTCCTTGAAGCGATTTTTCGAAATTCGATTTTGTTCTTTTTCTATTCCAATTTTAAGAACATTTTCCCGAGTAAAATTATTATAAGATGGACGAGGAAATTACCAAGTTATCATAACGTGGAACCGTAACATGGGCAAGCCAATTGGCGAGAAATTCATCATACATTTTTTGTAAATATACAGCCGAATCAAAAGATCTTTTAATTTTCTACTACGGGCAAAGCCGTGCGGATGCCACTAGTTAATTTTATAAGCACAAAATATCTGTAAAGCGTTAATAAATTTCTTAAAAATCAAAAAGTTTAAATGAAGTTTTCGACATAGTGGCGATCACTGGTTATTGATCCGACCATTTCCCCACTAGATGGCGCTGACACTTTAGGGCCTTGACAATTTGAGTTTGTGTTAAACTGATGCAACTATAATCTGATATGCATCCACCAATCAATGTCAATGTTTCATTGTTTATTTTTGATTGGACGTCGCTCATTTTGACCGTAAGAGGCGCTGCACGGAACCCCGCCCACCAATCAATGGCAACACAATAGAAAATTGGGGTCCACCGTAGCACCCTCTTTGTTGCCATGAGTTTCAGCGATTGACACGGCCTATGAGCATAAGCGAAGTTTGGTGAGGCCATGATTTGACGAACGTGTGTTTAATATTGTAATGACTCCTTTAGCGCATTGAAGTAAAACACTTCAAAAAGTATCTGCCTAACTTCTCATAGCTAACAACTCCTGAAAGTGAGAGATATGCCCCATTTTTGTTTTCTTTCTTTGTTATGTTTATACCTCAGAGATTTTGATATAACACCCCAATATAAATAAATGAAGTGAAAAAATAAGACATAACTTCAGCAATATTTGTAAAGTGTTCGATGTAATATACAAACATAAGTCTTCTTTTTATTTCGTCAATAAAATATATTTATTTAAAAAATTAAAAAAAGAAAAAGGTTGATTTTTCATAATTTGGGACACAATAATTCGAATAGTTCGGAGATGGAACAGACTAAAAATCTTCATCACTTTGCAGTGCTTTTGTGACCCACTCTATAAAACATATGTCCATGAACTAGTTAAATGACTGATCTTTACTATCAACATAGCTGAAAGTCTGTCTGTATGTCTCTCTGTCAAGATCCCTGTGATGTGCATAGCGCCTAGACCCATCAGTCGATTTTCAAGAAATTTAATACAAAATTAGTTTGTAAGCAGGAGGGTGTGCACCTCGAAACGATTTTTCAAAAATTCGATTTTATTCTTTTTATATTCCAACTTTAAGAAAAATTTACCGAGCAAATTATCACAACGTGGACGAATAAATTACCAAATTATCATAACGTGGAACCGCAACATGGACGAGCAAATGAACATAGCATATTGGCGAAAAATTCATCATCCATTATTTGTAAATATACAGGCGAACCAAATGACGTTTTAATTTTCTACTACGGGCAAAGCCGTGCGGGTACCACTAGTGTAAAATAATGTAAAACTTGTAAGATGCTAAATTCAGCCACTTATTTCATAACTTTAATTTTGAGACTTTTTTTGCGTGTGTGTGTGTGTGTGTGTTTTTTTTTTTTTTTCAAACTACTATTTTTACATTTAAATATTTTTTAAAGTAAGTCATTTTAAAAAAGTTACCATTATGTCGCAGATTTTTAATACCAAGTAAAGTTTTCTTTTCTTCCTTTCTTTTTTTTTTGGGGGGGGGGGGGGGATTCACCAGTCCGCGAATTTTCGTCATTAATTTTTACACGCCCTCCAAATATCTCGCAACGATAGCTAAAGTTTGGGAGCTCTTGCGCTTTGGTGAATCACCGCACGGTCGCATGAGGTACAAGCCTAGGGTCTCAGTAAAGTAGGGGGTTTCACGTTTGGGGCCCCAACCGAGGATTATGCAATATGAATTAAGAATATAATACAGGGTGTCCGAAACATGGTGTCCTTGACACATTTTTAAAATTCAAAAAAAAGAAAAAATATATATGAATATGCAGTACGTAAATTAGTTAAAAGCAAACGTAACATTAATTTCAGATGTAATTAATAATGAAAAAATTTAATTTCTCTCTTCTGCAAAATCGAATTGATGTGAATTGTTCCAGAAAGATGATTTAACTTTTCTCATAGTTAAAAATAAATAAAAAAACAGCAAAGTAACTGTGTTCATTCTTGTGCTTTCTGGCGTTTTAATTAAATATTTGTTATTCATAAATTTATTTTATAACTTAATTCTAGGTAAGTATTCAGTTTTTTTTTTTTAAATATTTTGTGCTCCCGACAATCGATAAAATTAAAAGAATGTTTGGACGCTTGTTAGAGTTATTGTATGAGAATGGTGGACCTTCGATCCTGGACACCCAAGAGACACCCTCCCCCCCCCCCTTCCCGCTTTGAGAAATTCCTCTCAGCGCCACTGCTGGAGAGTCAATATTTTCAGGGGTAGGTATGCATTCTGATATCTTAAGACGTTTACAAGATTGTATTATTTTTATTTAATGATTTTTTTATTAAGTTGTAAAATAAACTTCTTTAAAATGATAGTTGGTGTCCCAAACTATTATCTATTACTGCATACATGAAGGAATGATCAAAATGTTAAGTGTTCCAAATTAGGGAGGAGGATCCGTAACTTGTGAAAATAAACCTTTTTTTTTTTTTTTTGTTCTATTTTGAAAGGTACATATCTACAACAACTTATCCTGAGGTAAAGTACTAAGACACATCCTAAAAATAGAATACTTTGTTCGAATGGAAAACTTATTAATATGCTACTAAAGGTAAAAGATCAAAAGTGTCCCCAAGTATGGGCATTTGACTGAACTATAAATGATAAAATTGCAAAAAGAAAAAAAATTACAAAATTTGATGTTACTGCCCTTTACCTGCCAATTGCAGATTGTTCTCACACAAGTTTTAATGCAATTCAAAGAAAGGACAAAAAAAAAAAAAAAAAACAAGCACCTAAATATCAGACATTTTCTTTGCTTTTAAAAAATTGTGTAGGGGTCAGTTGACGAAAAGTGAAACATAATTTCAATGTTTCAATTTTAGATCCTTCCCTTTCTATTGGATAAACAGATTCATAATCATTTGTACATTGTGTTTAAATCTACTCTCTCCGAGAGCAACTGGGTACGAAAAAAATTAGACTTGTGTCTGTTTGTTAGCGACTAAAATAATGTTTCATTGTACCTTAGAGACAAAAACATCCCATTTATTTCGCCATGTGGTTGACGAAGGTAGATAATTGTAGATAAAGCTTGACCACGGAGAGATGGAGGACGACCTTGAAGCAGAAACATCATTTGTAATATGTAGAAGCAGCCAGAAAGCGCCGAGTAGTAAGAGGAGGGTTCTTCCTGATCCTATCTATTACAAAATGATAACCAACAACCAATTACAAATACTATCAATGAAATTTCCGCTTCAAAGGAAATTCGCCATCTCTCCGTGGTTAAGCGTTTTATAAACTGATTACGTATTAAAAAAGTTTGACATCAACAATACTCAATTTATGTGACTCGCAGGTTTCCCGCTAAATCCAGGGGTGATTGTGAGTTCATCAAAAAATACCTGAAAGTTTCAAAGCGAGATCGGGGGGGGGGGGGTAATCTTTGACCCCTTATTACTTAAGTGCACCTTTGCCATAGTATTAAATAGTTCTGAGTCAAAATATTGTGTGTACATGTGATTAAATTTTTAATGGGTTACAAAGTTACTTTTGAGCTGGTGTTATGCAAATTATCTTGACATTTATTTGTCCACCTTAAGGGATAGGTGTCCATCTTAAGGCTCTTGCAGGTATATTTGATGAGTATTATATAATTTAAAAAAAATGCGGAGGTAGGGAGATAAAAGCATAACAAAAAAAAACAAACATAATTCCGGTATTTTCGGACATAAAAATACCGGAAATACGTCCGAAAATACCGGAAATTCGGTAAAATACCGGAACACAATCACCCCTGTAAATCCTCCAAATGTAATCAGGTATCATTTAAAAAGGGAAAATCATACAAAAAATTGAACTAAGCTCTGAATTTATGCATAGTTTTCACAAAAGTGGAATTTATATCAAAATTTAATTTCCTTAAAAAAATAGAAAGAACGAAAAAATTGAATGTTTTCATTACCCTAGAGTACATTATCTAAATTGAACGTCGAAATTGCAGGGAAAATGAGATTCATATAAATATTTTAGTAATCTCCCACTTGATAAGAATAGCTAAACGAAATCAGTTACTTCGTATTTGTAAACCTACTACAAAAGAAAATTTAAGCTCACTAAACTTTGAACAACTTTTTTCACAATGTACTCTTTAAACAGCTATGACATCTACATAAACACTAAAGATTGAAAATATCCTCCATATGTTACCTAGTCTTCACTCGCCGACAATTTAGTAAGTTTAGGAAAATATTTTAAGTGCTACAAAATGAATCATAGTAAATGAATCGTTTGTTTCATAAACAGGGCAATCGGCAATGTGTCTAATTTTAAGGAAAACATTTATATCATACTAAAAATTATTTATAAGTAATTATAGTGCAGCTCTGGTTAGTTGAGCTGTGACCTTGACTATAATTACCTGTTATTGGGGAGTTAAGTGAAAAATAGATGCGTTGTTGGCTCGGATTTTAGTTGGAATATTTTTGAAAAACTACTAAGAAAGTTCAACTTAATTTAGCGCCAATTACCCCTCCCTTTTTTCCAAAACAGAGGTAAACATTGTCAGAGTCGGAGCTCAACTTCTCAGAGACTCACAATGCATCATTTTTAATGAAACAAATGTAACGGAATGTGGGGCAAAGTGAAATAGTTAAGAAAACGTACTTTTTTTAAAATGAATAAGCTAGAAATTTGGTTTAAAAATTACGATACATACAAAAAGAACGATTTTTTTTTTCCTTTTCAAAACTTGCATTAAACATTATTTTATTTCCTAGCAGAAAATTTGTGGGCAAAGTGTAGACTTTAAGAAAAGTGAGGAATTTACCTTTTTTTTCGTATAGCAAAGTAAAAAATTAAATACTTTTCTAATGAAATAGTTTCTATTTGATACTTGAAAATATTGCGGATCAAATTAAAGAGGAATTAAACGAATTAATAAAGAATGGATAGATAGCGAAACCACCCCCCCCCCCACCCCCAATAAAAAATAAAGTAATTAATCAACATACGAGAAAACATGAGTGAATAAGATTGTGAATAAACAAAAAAATAAATGAGTGAATGAATAAATATTAGAGAATGTATTACAATACGAGTATAAATTTTTAAAAATTGCTTGCATTATCACGTGCTTTAAACTTAGGATAACTTTTTCCTGACTAACATTAGACCATGTGTTATTATATGTGGTTAAAATATTACTCCAGATAGGCAACGCTAAAAACGAGGGAAATATATTAAATTTTACATTGCTTCAGATTCTTCTTCAATAAAAAGGCATCTCGTTCAGTTAAAAAAAACTGTTTAATCTTTTTCCGAAAAATTTTTTTTAAATTTTATGATATAAATGCTAAAAATATGCTAAAAATGATTCTGATGCGATTGATAAGACTCAAACTATCTAAGACCTCGGTGAAGAAAGAGAAAGAAGTTTTCTACTTCTGTTGTGTGTTTTACATTGAAATATCTACAAAAAAAAAAAGGTCGCTCATTTTCAACCTATTTATATTTTCTACATTTTATTACATTTAAAACCTGTAAGATGTTTGAAAAAGAAGCTGTAACACTACGTTTCGGGAGAAAGCGAAGAAAAATCGCTACGCGCATAGTCTTTTAAAGGCTCTTGCGCCGTAAAAACAAATAGAAAAAGTTACCTATTTTGCTGTGTTACTTTTAGATTAAAAGAGTTTTCAGCAGGGCTGTGGAGTCGGAGTCGGAGTCGAAGAGTCGGAGTCGGACTAATTTTGGGGTAAAGGAGTCGGAGTCGTTAGAAAACATGTCGACTCCGACTCCGGGCTTCTTTTTGTCTTTCATTTTTACTGACTCTCATTGCATTTTTTAAAAACTGACTACTAGCAATTGGTTCGATTACATGTATAAAAAGTTACTAATGAAAAAAAATAACTGCTACAATGGCAATCAGCTAGCTTGAGTGCTTATAGAACTTTCTGTAGCCGTCCCCTAGTTTGCTTGCTTTTTAACTTAACTAATATATAGCAACTGTCAGCAAACAGTTTTATCGCCTAACATTTTCAAGTAATCAATTTCAAATACAAATAAAAATATAGTGTTTTGTTCGATCTCAGTTATAAAATAGTAAAAGGGACGTAACAATTTAGTAAGTCGGGGCCCGTACCTCAGGTGGAAACTTTTGAGAGTGATCGACAAATTCAAATAAGTTCTTGCGCGAAAACACGAATACAAAAGATCCGATGAAATAATCTAATGTTTTTTTTCTTTATTAAGACTATTTCTATAAGTTTGGTTCTCACTAAAAAATTTCGAGCAAAATAAGTATAAATGATCTCTTGATTACAATACTAAATAATTGCAGTTAATCTTAAAATCTTCACATTAAGGTTAATTCTAAAGGAGCCAATAAAATTGAAATTAAAAATTTAGCGAAGAAGAAATATAGGTATAGTAAAAACTATTCGTATAAATCTGTATACCGCCGCATTTTGTGTAAAATTTGCTCCTGACGTATATGTGCCCTATTTTCGTTGAAATTTTATTGATGAAATATAATTTAAAATATAATCGGGAGAATTTTCAGAATTAAAGTATTAATACCTTTTATAAACTCTGAAATTAACTTTAGGTGTCACCTATCACATGGGTGTCACCCGGGGCAAACCACACCCTCTCAAGAACTTGGACTTCGAAAAAAAAGAAGCTTTTTTCCTCTCAAATTACAGCTTTCAAAAATTGAAAACACACGATTTGATCAATATCTATTTGTTAAATATTAAAGGGGGCAAGGTAATACTTTTAAATTTTTTTAAAGGAATTTTTAAGTCATTTCATTTTTAAACTCGTAACTGTTGGAAAATTTGATTTTTAAATTGAATTTCTAACGTTGTATGCATCTTGGGTTTACAAAAAAAATGCGAAATTTTCATAAAAAGGAATTAATATTTTAATCTCTGTTTAAAGGTTTCCCCCCTTCTCCTGAAGGGAGAGAGGGAATTGAAAAATACAATTAAAAAAATCCGGAGTCGGAGTTGGAGTCGGAGTCGGGCGTTTCAAAATCCAGGAGTCGGAGTCGGGGTCGGAGTCGGCCATTTTCCTTCCGACTCCGCAGCCCTGGTTTTCAGTACAAGTCTCTCATTGTTTTCTCATAAGAACCAAATATTTATTCATTAATAATAATCCATACTTTGGATTTTTTCACGTGTTAAAAGTTGGCAAGGGACAACTCCAATTCATAACTAATTACGCACATTATAATGCCATTGAAATTGGCTTCATAGAGGCAAATTGTAATATAATTTTGAAATCCTTCTTAAAGATTGTCTTTAAAATGACAATCTGTTTGTGATCACTAAAACATTTAAAAAATGTAGCTGTTCCCGTCTTTCACTGGGCAATAGGACTCTCTATTAATAGTAAAGATAAAGATTAACCTATAAAGTTGAAAGTCTGTCTTTGCCTCTCTGTCTGGATGTCTGTTCCGCGCATAATGCTTAGACCGTACTGCCGATTTTCATGAAATTTGGCACAAAATTAGTTCGTAGCATAGGGGTGAGCACCTCGAAGCTACTTTCAAAAATTCGATTTTGTTCTTTTTCTATTCCAGTTTTAAGAACATTTTAACGAGGAAATTATCATAACGTGGACAAGCAAATCACCATACCGTGGACGAGTAAACTACCATAACGTGGACAGGCAAACTACCATAGCAAATTGGCGAGAAATGGCTCATCCATTATTCATATATATACAGGAGAACCAAATGACCTTTTAATTTTCTACTACGGGCAAAGCCGTGCAGGTACCGCTAGTTCTCAATTAAGTTCATAAATTAATTTCAAGGCTGAACTAAAGTAAACATAATTGAAGCAGTGAAAAACAAAGGAATGTTAAATGGCAAAATTAAAAATTTGGAGATAATCAGTACAAATAGTAGAGGAATCTATTGAGATTTCACTATATTCTTGTTTTTTTTTTTTTTTTTTTTGAGCAATCACGATTGCTTATTGTTCTCACTTGACAGTCCTTGACGTTGTGGTTCCTTTTTCAGCTTGGACCAGGGCTGCAGCACCACCGTCCACCGGCGGCGGCGCGGCTGGTCCTGAACACTGTCCACCGGAATCCACTTTTGCTGGGCGGTGGCGTCCATGTCCTACACACGCATGCTCATATACACTCCCCTACGTGCGCACCCCTTTACACACATACACACGCCTACGTGCACACACGTAAGCCTACACACACAACTATACACACGTAACCACACAGGAGGAGGGACATGCTTGGGGGGGGGGGGAGCCGTTTCTAGAAACAATAACTCTAATCAGTAGGATCTTGTCGCAACTCGTGATTGCGAAAAACGTAATTTGAATTCAAAGTTTCGGAATTCAAATTAGAGTTAATTGGGGGAAGTGGGGCAGATTTTTTTTTTTTTTTTTTTTTTTTTCTATAGTAGTGAGTCGGACATTTTATGCTTTTGAATTCAGACTCAAGATAAAACTAGATCGAAACAATTCAGTTTCAGAGCTTTTATTTAAAGCACGTTTTCTTGGTACAAAAGATTTTTATCACATGTGAAAAAGCGATGAGCTTTAGCCGAACTAAAAACGAGTAACAATTTGTTTACAAATAGCAGGGTTGTTTTAACACAATCGTTTTTCCTTTTTAAAGGAAAAAAATTTAGTCTGTTTGTCTCGATCCCAACTCTGGTTTGAACTCTGGCTTAAGCTGTAGATCCCGCAGCTGTCCGTATGATCACATGGGAGGGTGTTCGCTCGATGGGTTGACATCAATGTGCGTAACGAAAACGTGCCATGATCCTGAAAAGTATGAAACAATGAACAAGAAATCTTGAAACAAAGTCACGCATTGCAAAAATCAATTGAAATGTACAGAATATTACTATTGGATAAAAATGATTTTAAAGTAGCAACTAGCTTTACCTTCCTGTTCACATGCATTTCACCTGAAAACAAAAAGGTTACTGCAGTCTTAACACTAAAGAGGGAATTTGTCGATCATCAAGAATTATTCATAGACAAGAAGAACACATTAATAAATTGCAAAAGATAAGTCACTACGCTTTTTTACTTACGCTTTTGAAAAACTTTAAGGAGGAGGGTTTCTTACCCGTTTATGTTTCCTCAAAATATGAACAGTCATTGATATGTTAGGTTACTCAGTTATGTTAAAAGAAATAAATAAAAAGTAAATAAAATGGTATGAGTAAGAAGTACAAATTTGCAAAATGCAGCATACGAAGCACAGATTTTCAACCTAAGAGTAAAAGCGTAAAGTGATACATTTTTGAAATTTGAGTGAATACAGAAATTTACAAAAACGTTTAACACCCCAAAGTAGTTTTATTCAAAATGAAGTAGTTTTTCTTACGTCTTCGTGGAGAACCAAAAACAAGTTATTTATATCGATCTAGAAAAGAGAATTTATAAAAACATAATTATTATGACCGCTTATAAAAATAAAAGCGAAATCTATTTTGCTTCAGTATTTTAACAACTGGAAGACAAACATTTAGAAAACTTCATACAATTCATATACACGCCACACAGTATCGAAAGCGGCAAAAGTTCTCCATTCATTGCTAAATCTAATGAACTCTACCATGTTTTGATCAAAATCGTGCATTTGAAAGTTCACATAAATTTTACCTCCAATCCTGAAAGAGAATAAGAAAATTAAAGAAAAATTAACGGGTAGATTCTAATAACGTTGCAAAACAAAAGTAATACACGATTTAAAGTTCCAACAGAAACAAAGGAGAGGAACAGTTGCATAAAGTTATATACTTATGCTTGCTGAAAGCAAGAAAGGTTATTTGACATTTCATTTGTAATTAACAATAAGAAGACAAATTGGAGTTGCATAATTTGCAACGATACATTAGCACAACAGTTAGTTCTGGCTAAGGGGATAAAAAACGACAAAAAAAAATCACATAATCTAATAAAATTATCGAAAATCTGGCTCCGAAGGGCACACCATCCTCAAAAAATACATCTGTATAACAATTTTTTTATAGGCCTTATCGCTTTCCGGGGAAAGCGCGCCAAACACAAACACACAAGCATACACACATCTTATTTTATTATATCTAAGAGTCATTTCTTATGTCGTATCATCAAACCTTTACACTGAAAACATTACAAAGTGGCAAGCCAAATAAAATGGTTATAACAGATCAAACCCTTATTTTCTTTTTCAATTTGATATCACATCTAAAAAAAAAAAAAAAACTAATAGGTATCACAAAGTATAAATTAGAGCTAATAGAATTTAAATATGGATTAAATAGTTTTCTACATCATCCAAGTCAAATAGCTGTTTTACAAATATTGGCATACTATCAAAACCTGTACGTCCATTTTACGCATACCCATTAACATAGCCTCAAAAATCAGCAATATTAACGATCTGAAGACTTATGCCAAGACTACACATGATTTTTTAAGAAGCTTTTATAACTTTAGTGATTTATTTTGATAAGTACCTCTCATAACGTCTAGGAAACTAGAAAAATGTTTTGAATTCCAGTTCAATCTCTGTTTAAGTGCCAACATTACCAAAAGACAAAAATGAGTAATACCAGAATTAGCACAAAGCAAAATGAAATTGCAAATAAGTATGCACAACGAAAAAATTCATTTTATGATAATTTTTATTAAAAACAGTAAAACAGTTTTCGAAATAGAAATTCAATCCGTGAAGAAAATGCGAAAAGGAGGGGGGGGGATGAAGGTCGGAGCGTACCTCTTGGTATGCACGTCGGGATTTGAGTGCACAGAATTTCGGTAAATGTAGATACAACACAAACTACCTTATTTTGTAAACGGTTGAAAAATACCAAAATGAAATTTTGAGCAGTAGTGGTTGTAACAGAAGTGCAGAAAAAACGTCTGCATTACCACAGATCATATTTTTAACCACTAACTCAATTACGAACCATTTTGTGACACAGAGTACGCTACCTAAAAATTGTGAAATAGATAAACTCTGGAATAAAACAGTATAATAAATAGAACACAATACTTTCATAAGTTGCACGCAAGACTTTCTTATCAAAATATTACCCATGTTCATTATTTAAAATCATGCAAACCAAAGTAAGAAACATGACATCCTACAACTGAGTTTCATGAAAAGTTACACAAACATCCGCAATTCTTTCGCTTAAAAAAACTTACTATTTTATTCATAAACAGTAAGAAAATAAAAACATTTCTGCCAATTGCAAAACAAATACATAAAACGTAGATATCTGTTAATGACGAAAAATGTTCGCATCGAATTCAAACATATGCATGAGTAATGCTATGAAAATAACATTTTATGTCTTATTTCCAGTTCTAAGTAAATATAAAGCACTTATCAACTTTCAAGAGATAATAATAATAACAATAGAAATGGATGTCTCACATGCTGAAAGAAAAATACACGATTTAAACTTAATTACACTGGTAGGCAAACGACAGATTTGCCATCTGATTTGCGTGAACCAGTATTTACAGCAAAAAATTTCATCTGTATAACAATTTTTTTTTATTTTTATAGGCGCCAAACACACAAGCATACACACATCTTATTTTATGATATCTAAGAGTCATTTCTTAGTCGTATCATCAAATAAAATGGTTATAACAGATCAAACCCTTTTTTTCTTTTTCAATTTGATGTCACATCTAACCCCCCTCCCCCCACCAAAAAAAAAAGAAAATAGATACCACAAAGTATAAATAAGAGCTAAAAAGAATTTAAATATGGATTAAATAGTTTTCTACATCATACAAATCAAACAGCTGTTTTACAAATATTGGCATACCATTAAAACCTCTACGTCCAAACGATTTACGCACACCCATTTTTGACATACCATCAAAACGCTCACTTCATTCGATCATTGATTATGATTTCAGTGATTCAAGATGTTGAAAAGTTCACCAACTACTAGCATATCATTTTGAACGCAAAATTTCGAACTATAAAACTTGAAAACCATTTGCATTTTTGCGCAAATGATCTGGAAAGGAAATATATTTAAGACAAAGTAATAGATTTTATGCACAAAATCTATTCACAGATTAAAAATCAGGAATATATTTCCACGAGAGTAACTTTTTTATTGATAAAGTAATTTATACTCATGAACAAAAATTACTTAGTAATCTACCTCTTTAATGTATCAAAAAGATATAAGAATAAAACTTAATTACATTAAGCAGGCAAGCGGCAGACCTTCCATTTGATTTGCCTGAACCAAAACTCTTAGCCAGCTCACTTCACTTGTTAGATCATTAATATATTTTCAGTAATTCAACAATTTAAAAAGTGATCCAACAGAACAAACGAACATCATATAATTATGGTGCACAAAATAAATTGAGTTTTCAACATTAAGAACACTTTGAACTCTACAAATCAAGTAACACAAAATGATAAACTGCGCAATAAACCAATTTATATTTCATGCAGCATTTTTGCTCAAGATAATAGCATAAGTACATCTGAAAAGGAAACATAGTAAGGTAACTTAAATTGTCGTTTCAAAAAAAAAAAAAAAAATCTCTTAACAGAAATGTAGCATCAAAACACCACAGCTCGAAAGTACTGCACACTTACGTAACTACTTGCAACTAAAATAAAGGGAGGGGGGTTCGTTTTTAGTTTCACGTAAAATTTTCCAACATTCATGAAATAACCATTTTTTTCTAGATTTTCACCCATTGGCAGAACTGGAAAATTCTTGTAAACTCATTGGCATCTTTGATGCAATAAACGCTAACGCATAATATTTAACCGGTTTTAAACAACTGATTAAATTGCTTAAACCACATAAGTAATATTTCTGCAAAGAAAAGTTAATTACAGAAAACATTCAAATTAATAAAGTAAAATGTACATTGATAAAATGCATGTCAAACAGAAATGAATGTTGAAAAAAAAAATAGCCAATCAACTTGAAATTTTTTGCACAAAAACTTCCTGAAATAAAAAAATTAATGAACATTCCTCTAAAATGGGTTAGATTTTGTCATTGCATGTACAGATTTGTACATTGCAGTATACAGAGAACTTAAAAAGTAAAATGAATTGAATAATTAATGTCACAAAGTGATTACATAAACATATGAACAAAACTAGAAAATACATGTTAGCATGATTACATAGAATTAAAAAGTGGAGCGAGACATAATACCAGAAATAGAGTTTCAAAAAATATTACAACATTTTGAAATTGACAAATTTTTTTTTTTCGATGCTCATTGTTTAACAGATCGAAAAAC
Source organism: Uloborus diversus (assembly GCF_026930045.1). Classification (NCBI taxonomy): domain Eukaryota; kingdom Metazoa; phylum Arthropoda; class Arachnida; order Araneae; family Uloboridae; genus Uloborus; species Uloborus diversus. Next base: position 166,778,267 of record NC_072734.1, read on the forward strand.
TCTCGAACGTTCGTTCTTTTTCTGGATGGAATGAACGTTAAGGCACAAAACACAGCCAACTTTTAAACATTTGACAAAAATTTAAAACCAAATGCTTAATGATTCTGTGAAGAAAAGTTAGTTACAGAAATAAATGCAAATCACAAATAAACATATTGCGATGAAACGCAAATTACGAATCAATTATATGCAATCAACTATTGTTCTAAAAATGGGATAAAACCACATAGTTTAATAACAATTAATTTCATAAAATCACATATATCAAACAATCACGATGAAAATGTTAGCTATAAAATAGAAAAAAACATTTCATAATCAAACCATTATATGCAAGTTTTATGAGAAATTCGCAACACGCAGAAAATGAAATCTTACCATTTTGCTTCCTTTCGTTTCTTGGGAGCCGAATCCGACTCACTGCACTGGTAGAGTAACTTAGTATATCAAAATACACTTATACATATATTCATCAATACAAGGTTTAAAATTTTTACAACTTTTCACCATAATTGAGTATGAAGAAACTCATAATTTCAAAATGAAATTCAGCATTACACATGAAGAAGCTAAAATGTCGTTAAATGACTCTAAAATAGAAACAAGTCCTAAATGTTCGCCATATGATTTTGTGCCACTAGGCGTAATAACCACGTCTCACACAGTTTCCCATTGATTCACAAACATTGCAAATAACAGCTCAATGAAAAGAAGAATATATCCACTATTATGCAACGCATATCATTTTAGCGTATATAACACGTAAATGCTGTAAATAAATTAAATTAGAAATCTAAATTACCTTTCATCAATATTTGTATACGCAATAAATAAAATGTATACTGGACACCCTAATTCATCAACGAATTCCCAAATGAGCTTTCAAAAAAACCCGAAGAAACCAAATGCCAAGAACATTAGGCAGTAAAACAAATAAGCAATATATTCATTACAAAATAAAGTATATGACATAATATTTTACAAGCAAACCATCATAACTATTAAGTATGAAAACTAAATATATGAAATTACCAAATACATCAACTAAATAGATGCAGTTACTATATAAAAAGAAAGAAAAGATTTCACCTTATCCTGGCTTATCCTCCAAGAACAGCATCAAAAATCTTTCAATGAATCAAGTGGTTCGTAGAACAGCTTTCAAGGATCGAAGCTCATTAGCCAGCGAATCCTACAACTATGAAAACATCCAGTTTCACATTTTAAGTTTTAAAAATATCACGAATTAAAGGGGGAAGGACTTTGTATTCTTCAACCTTTAAATAGGAAGGTTGTATGAATAATATTTTAGCAAAATAGGATAAATACTTATTAAACAAAATATAACACTTCAATCGTTGACTCATCATCATCAATCACAGTCAAATAGAGCCTACTCTGGTAGAATCTGCTCACACACCCATCGGAAGTAGGTAAATCTAAAATCCGTACTGATTTCTAGCCAGACACATCTTAGAAAACTATTCTTTTAGCTTTAAAAAGTTCTAAAAATAAACAAAGACAATGACTCACATATGCTTAAAACATCATGCAATAATGATCATTGAAATGACGAAATTCAAAAAAGCAAATAAACCGAACACTTAATTAAAATATTAAACTCTTTTTGGTTATCAAGTATGCACCGCTTGATAAAAGAAAAATATATTCACGTGATCTGCTAAAAATAAATTCTTGGATTAAGATTTGGACTTATTAGAAATCTTCCCACTTTAAACGGACATTATTCAAGAAAATTTCCCCCAAAGAAACATCAAGAAAGATTTTTTGAAGAAGCTGTACGCCATGAAGAGTCCTACAAAATAAAAAAGAACATTATGGAGCTTGTTTATATTCGCTGATAAAGTGTATAAGAACATCGTTCCTGCAAATAAAACAAGTTTACATAATTTGGAAATCTTAATTTTAGAAAAAGAGCTGTAGTTATATGTATAAAATTATGAACATTGTATTACAGTTTGTTCCACTGAGAGAAATGCTTAGTAAAACGATTTTGTCATCATACCAGCAAAATCTGCTTCAGTTTCAACAGTTAGTTAACAGCAGCCGAGATGTTGGCCCAAAAATAAAGATCCAGTCAAGGAGGGTTTCGCATACAAACTCTTCATCGGCCAGGCTAAATTCTGCAGGTTAAGGAATATTTTCCTTTAGCGTTAAGTAAAGACCTAAACTAAGGTAGAAAAAAAAATGACTAATGCTTATTGCATGACATCGTAAAATGCATTATCTTGCACAAAAATAATGAATTCTACTACTTTCACAGTTGATGACATACAGAGGAAAAGGAGGTCCACGTCTTTGCGGAGCTTTCGAAATAGAATTTGTCATCTAACTTGTCCTTGTTTTGTTTGCACTGGAACGAAACGGATCCTGTCCAAGGGGTTCTCGCATTCCTACCGAGAATCTGCTACCGTTCCAACATTTTACACTTTGACGTCTTTCAGCTACAAGCTAGTATCGTAAATAAAATGCTTTTCACCATAAAGTAATGCATGTATCACACAAAAAGAATAAATTCTACTTACTTCACAGTTACTGACAATGCAGAGGAAAAGGAGGTCCACGGGTCCACATCATGGCCGAGCTTTCGAAAAAGAATTTGTCATCAAACTTGCCCTTGTTTGGACTGGAACGAGACGGATCCTGTCCAAGTTGCCCTCACACCTATCCGGAGAATTGGAGAGGAATCAACCCAATTCCAACATTCTACACTTTGAGGTCATTCAGCTTCAAGTTAGTGTCCTAAATAAAACAAAAAAAAAGTGTTTTGCACCATAAAGTAATGAATATATTACACACACACACACAAAAAATTCTACTCTTTTTCACAGTTGCTGACAATGCTGAGGAAAAGGAGACGCACAGGTTCACATCATGACATCATCGCCGAGCTTTCGGGAAAGAATGTCATCAGACTTGCCTTGTTTGAACCGGAATGAAACCGACCTTGTCCAAGTTGCTCTCGCATACCTACCGAGAATCGGGCCCTCTTCCGACGTTTTACACTTTGACGTCTTTCAGCTTCAAGTAGTATCCTAAATGAAACAAACTGTCGTTACTAATGCTTTGCATCATAAAGTAATGCATATATTACACAAAAATAATAAATTCTACTCCTTTCACAGTTGATGACAATGCAGAGGAAAAGGAGGTCCACAGGTTCACAATATTGCCATGGTTTCGGGAAAGAATATCATCAAACTTGCCCTTGTGTGTGTTTGGACTGGAAGAAAACCGATACTGTCCAAGAGGCTCTCGCATATCTTCCGAGAATCGGCCACCCTTCAACGTTTTGCACTTTGACGTCCTTCAACTTCCTAAATAAAAAAATAGAAAAACAGAAGAGCAGTAGTTACTAATGCTTTGTACTTAGGATCATAGAATAATGCATATATTGCACAAAAATAATAAATTCTACTCCTTTCACAGTTGATGACAATGCAAAGGAGGTCCACGGGTCCGCACTACTGCCGAGCTTTCGGGAAAGAATGTCAAACTTGCCCTTGTTTGGACTGGAACGAAATTGATACTGTCCAAGAGGCTCTCGCATACCTTCCAAGAATCAACCTCCCTTCAACATTTTACACTTTGACGTCCTTCAGCTTCCTAAATAAAAACATAGAAAAACACAAGAGCAGTAGTTACTAATGCTTTGTACTTAGCATCATAAAATAATGTATATATTACACAAAAATAATAAATTCTACTCCTTTCACAGTTGATGACAATGCAAAAGACGTCCACGGGTCCGCACTATTGCCGAGCTTTCGGGAAAGAATGTCAAACTTGCCCTTGTTTGGACTGGAACGAAATTGATAGTGTCCAAGAGGCTCTCGCATACCTTCCGAGAATCAACCACCCTTCAACATTTTACTCTTTGACATCCTTCAGCTTCCTAAATAAGAAAAAAATAGAAGAACACAAAAAAAGTTACTAATGCTTTGTGCATGGCATCATAAAATAATGCATATATTACACAAAAATATTCAATTCTACTCTTTTCACTGTTGATGACAATGCAGAGGAAAATGAGGCCCACGGGTTCACATCATCGCCGAGTTTCTGGAAAAGAAGGTCTTCGAACGAGCCCTTTTTTGAACGGGAAGGAAACGGATCTCGTCCCACTACCAACGGAGAATAGGTCACCTTTCCAATATTTTTCACTTGGACTTCCTTCAGCTTCGAGTAGTGTCCTAAATTTAAAAAACCCAAAACACTATAGTATGAATGCTTTGTGCATGGCATACAAAAAATGAATATATCACATGAAAATAATAAATCCTACTCCTTTCACAGTTGATGACAATGCAGAAAAGTAGTAGATGATAAGTAGATCCACATCAATATCGAACTTCCACAAAGGAAGCAGTCCTTGAACGTTCCCTTCTTTATTTTAAAGTCCTGGGAAACTAATTATTAAATAATTAACTTTTCAGCACGACAATGTAAATTTGAAATGTTCGTGCGTACATACCGTTTCTTTTTTTTTTTTTTTTTTTTTTTCGCTCAATCAATAGTTAAAAAGAAAAAAACCTTTGCTTCCTTCCAAAAACTACCCATGAAAAGTCTTTCATAAGCTAGCCATTATAACACATTTCAGCTTTAAACACTAGTTTTGCTCGTTCTAATGCAATCTTTATAAAATATTTAAACATTTGAGGCAGTGAGAAGCAAAGGGATGCAAGTGGCAAAACTAAAAATTTGGAGATAGCCAGTACAAATGTTCTTAGGGCAAGAGATAGTACTAGTAGCCCTTGTAGGTGCTGCTGTAAGAAGGCTACTAGTAAAATAATTTAAAGAAAGTCAATCTAAGACATTATCTTCAAACGCGTTTTATTCAAAACTTGACAATGCCTACTTATATCCCTTTGTTTCTCATTGCCTCACTTATTTGATTATTCAAATTGTAGAGTATCTTAACTAAAAGTTTCAGAGACGATTTTATGAAATATTTTTACATTAGACACTTTTTTTTTGGGGGGGGGGGGGAGTTCCCGTGCCGATTTTCAATTAATCGAAACAAAATTATCCATTTTTCAAAAACTGAATAAAAACAGATAAGGTACGATCTCTCAATATTTCAAAGTACATAAAACAGTCCAACTAACCACGACCTAAGCGTTATCCAAAACATATCTTTAGTTGCTAATTTTAAATGAGTGCATCTGCAAAATATAGGTTTAGGAAATTCACACAAGCAAAAAGGCTTGTATTTAAAAAATAAACAAATAAATGAATAAAAATTTTAATGTGCCATTAGTTTTCAATAAAAGTTCAGTCAGATTTTCAATTTTTTCCAGGGCGTTTTATTTTTATGTAGCTTTATAAAATAAACTAAATTTAGCGCTACATACTACATATATTTTGACAAATTGTACATTATTACTACTATTATTAACACCCTTCAAAGCATTACTGAGTTGTATGGAAGCCGCGATTTCAATAACCATAGGTGAAATCAGATATATCTCAGGCATAGGCGACTCGTACGGAGGGGGGAAAGGTGCAAGGGGGGCAACTGCCCATTTTCTACCAGAAGTGATGGGGGTTACCCTCTCACTTTTAAAAGTTAAAAATTAACGGTTGTTTGAAAAATGATTTTTCACTTAATAAAGTGATTTGTTTAACAAAAACAAAAGCTAAAAAATCTAAAGAAATGGACTTTCCTCGTGTTATTTCAAAAGAACGAAACTTTGAAATTGGATAGTCTATTCGGTGACCATCCATTCTGAACTTTGAGACCATATTCCACATCTTTTAGAAGTTATTTAATCATTAATGTTAAAATTCAAAGTTTTAGCCCTATTTTACAGAAAAAAAGCTTTAGGAGCCCCATCCCGTAAACCTTCACACCTCATTTGAGCCCCCACTTTATTTTTGTGCACCAGCCACTCTAGGAATTCAGGTATCATAAATGAATTACAAAATAATTGGGATGAATAAAAAGAAAATTGCTCCAGTTGACTGGGAAGTAGTAGAAAAGTTTGGTGAAAGAACATCTTGTAAAGCAGTACACCAGAAAAGATCTATTACGGTCATTGGAGCAGCCCATTGTACACAATCAGGGGAGTCAACTCAATAAGCCCAAATCGAAATCGACTATCAAACGGCACCTGCCCACCTTGGGCCATCTAACTCAATATGACTATTCTCTTAACGCTTAATTAATGGCGCATGAGACCGCTATCGTAGCATTCCATCCCGACCGGTTTAATGCCACCTCCCTAGCACTGCCCCCAGTGGTCATTCAAAAGCATTACTTCATTGTATGGTCATCTGACGTCAGGTTAGTTTTGGACGTCCGCGCTTCCTCTTGCCATCAGGGGTCCTCGTGAGAGCAGTTCTTAGGATCTAGCTCTATATGTTGATGAGGAAAACACCCGAAGATGAAAATAGAACAGTGAGCTTCAAATTAAAAAATCAATACTGTCTACGAGTCTTGTACAGTAATCTTTATCCAATGTCCAATTCTGCTCTTTATCCCCGTCGACTGAAGCATTAGAGACCTGCAAAAAGAAATGCTGCTTTATTTGTTATTTTTCGTGGAGTCTGTTATAAAAAGAGAACGTAATTACTTACTCAGAAACTGGACACATAAAATGACGCTTGACAGAGCACTCCAGTGAAAACTGGAATACAAGACTGAGACGATTAGCTTACAAAAACGCAAAATTTTATCGAAAATACATTGCCCGGACACGCAATCAGTGCTGCAGCAACAAATGCCAGCGTATCAAAAAATATATCTAAAGTTACATTTCCTTTATTTTACCTTTTGGTAATAAGGAACAAATTTAGCACTGATAAAAAATTCAAAAACCCGAATCAATCGGAATATTAGATCGAGAAGGATTTAGTTTTAAATTAAACTGGACCAACAATAAGTTAATATCCCCCAATACTTCAATCCCAGCAACGGACGGAATATCACTTTCAAAAGAATAACGCATTAATTAGGGGTGCCCAACTAAGGAGGGGTCATGGCACAGACTGCGCGATTAAAATTTTTAGGGTAAGGGGGTGCTTTGAGGGGTAACTTTCTCATTTTGGGGGGGGGGGAGTCTTGCTTTTGGGGAGGTCTTCGGGATATTTAGGGAGCGCCCTTAATCTTATGGGGGTGGGCACCCCTGCATTAAACTAAAATCAGCCAGCAAGTTCTCTTAGTAAACTAATACATTGCTTGGTGCCCCCACCAAGACTCACAAAGCCCCAATATCGTCAAGACGAAGCGAGCGAGTACTCTAACTAGCGTCTGCTGCAGTAAAAAAAAACGTGCTCGGAAGAATTACTACAAACTGTGCATGTTTTTTTGTGCATGGGTGATAACTGTGTGTACCTAATAGTGTGTGGTCCTAACTTTAAAATTTCCTGAAAGATAAAAACATAGACCAAGTTAGTGGACAGGCCAAATCTACCAAAATTGCACACAGAAATGAATGCCCCTTCAAGACTCTGAAAAACTGAAATTCAAAACAGAAACAATTTAGCATTTTAATTTTAGTTTTGAAATAAGACAATCTTAATTTGCCTTCGCGACATCTCGCGCCAGTCCATTAACTTGTCGGGTCATGGGATGGTTTAAAATCCCTTTAAATCTCTTCAAAACGATCCCTTTAAAAAAAAATCTAACATTTCATTGCTTTGCATAACAGAAGGAGGTGTTTGCTAGATTTTAGCGTAAGGCCCAAAGAATCTAAGAAATAAAACGCGAAACATTTGTTGTGAAATAAAAAATCTTCAAATCATGAAGATCTGCTTATTTTTCCTTCAAATGTATCTAGCAAACACGACCTACAAAAGATCTTACACCATTGAAGCCACGGGTCACAACCGCCAGTCCATACAATCTGTAAGACAAACCTACACAACGCGTCTGTGCATGTATCTGTGTGTGAGTGACATCAGTGTGTGTTGCCTAGTGTTGTGGACCTAAACCTTTTCATACCTGTTCTGGGCTCCAATCTTGACTGCTCACGTGGCTTCTCCTCTTCAACCCTGAAAACACGTTAGGCACAAAATACAACTCCTATCATAACTTTCAAACAGGCTTCAAGATATAAAACACTTCACATACTTTAAAATCGTGAAAATAAAAATTTATTTAATGCATAACATTATTTAACATCGTATTTACTATTCAACTGCACATATTAATTTTATTATATTACACACAACTGCACTGATAACTTTACTTTAACATCCTTCTAATTATCTAATTATACTAATTATAAAAAATACAGCAACAATATTGAGAACTTCAAATTAATTAATTTTTAATCTCTTTTTAATCTTAACTTATATTCGGATCTCTGATTTTAATGCTGCATTTATTACAAGCGTAATATCGAAACTGAAACATTTTTCCAAAATTGAGATCAATTCCTAAATACTCATTAAAATAGTCTTTCAATTTTACTTTTAAATTTCACATTAAAAAAATATATACACCGTTCAATTTACTTAATTTATGAAGAAACATTTGCAAAGCAATGAAATGTAGTAAAGAACTAGGGATTGTAAACCTTCACCACAGCCCAAGCATACATACAGAGCATGAAATAAAAACCTTATATATAATACACAACATGAAATTAAAGCATAATACATGAAATTGATACACACAGTAACATTAATTTCATAGCATTTATACACAGAAAGCAAGTCTCAAAAAGTGAAATCTTTAAACTTTTGCTAGTATAGAACTCAACTAAACTTTGCAAAACTTCCCGTTCTTAACTTACATCTAATCATGCGTCCTATCAATAGCAATGTCTAAAGATTTTACTAAGGCTGTTACAAGCCGACATTTAATACTTTTTTTCCCTTTCAATACGAATTTAACTCATCGGTAAGATAAATAAACAATAATGCACTTTATCAGTAACAGCCTTGACTTTATTAGGTGCCCAAGAGGTGGGCTAAAGGTCTTGGTGGAAAACTGAGGCAAGTTATATCTTTAAAATAATACAAACACGTGCAATACTAGTTGGTGAAAATATACAACTCTGAGGAAAAAATCATTAAAATGTTAAATATAAAATTGTGATTACGTATTTTAAGAAATTCAACCGATTCAAACAAAATTCCTGTTTTAGAGAAAACTTTTAATTTTTAAAGGGACATTAGTTTAGGGAAAGTAATTAAGATTGGTTGGCATCTTTCCTTTGAAATAGATTGCCTCTAACCTCTAAATCTTAGTACTATAAAAATCTAATAACTCTCTTGCAACTGCCGACGAAATCATTGAAACGTTATGACGTTAAGTCGGGTTGAATTTCCTGATCGGTGTAAAATTTCAAACAAAGCTAAAATAGGTTAAATGCTCTAGTTTGAAATAAATTGAATTGCTGAGGCAGCACTGTTACACAAATCAGCGGCATATTTTTGCATCTATCCATAGAAAAGCAATTAAAAATTCAAGTAGGCGCCCAAAGTGGGAAACTTTTGGTACTTGAAATGTTAGCGCAATAGCCGATTTTTGTAAAGCTACCATTTTAATCTCACAAGACCGGCAAGGCCAAAAAAAAAATTCTCATTCCGAATAGAACTGTTTGCAGTTCCGGGGGGTTGGCGAGTGATAGAGAACCGAGAAGCGGACAACCCCCTAGTAACCTAAAACATTAAAAGTTGAGAACAGTTTCTCAATTCAGTTCGAGAACTCGAAACTAAACATTTTCTACATTTGCCTCATTATTCGGACCATGACCTTTAAATGAAATGAAAACTACTCACGGCACCCCATAAATGATGGTTCCAGATGAATCCGGAATTTCTCATTAACAGTCCAGAGGAAACACTTGTAACATGTAGTGGAAACAGTCCGTATGAGGTGGTACACAAGTCCGTATGAGGTGGTACACAAGTCCGTATGAGGTGGTACACAAGTCCGTATGACGCCACACACAAGTCCGTATGACGCCGCACACAAGTCCGTATGACGCCGCACACAGTTAAATTATAGACTGTCTTTACAAAAATTTCACTACACAACATGTTTCTGACGGCACCTTGTGGGATTCCTGTAAAATAATTATCAAATATAAATAAAGTTCGGTGCAAAAAAGTGAACATTTTCATGAAACTTTTTTTCTAGTTGGAAATTAATTACTAGCAAATTAGCTATCTCTAGGCGTTTTCAAAATTATGGGACTTAAAACCATGCCTATTTTCTTTGCGCCACTTCAAATGCTCCATTATATTTAACTGGATGGGGGCTCAGTGCTTGGCAGTAGGATACGCAGCTAATCGTATCACTGGACAATTTTGAAGTTTCTGTCCGGAAGCTAATTTTGAAGTTATTATAAGTGCCTTTCTTAAATTGTAACTGCTGTAATATTAATTAGTTTTGAATCACCTTTCAAGAAAATTAATGTCTTGTAAGTGGTACACAGTCTGATTACTGAATGAGTCAACTAGGCTTAAGTCGAGGTTCCCCATACGGCTGAAATTGTTTAAGCTAATGGCTAAAAATATAAGTTTCGACTGCAATGGGGGTCCAAAAAAGCGTTTGGCCTTGCGCCAGCCGATATCTTAATCGGGCCATGGATCAAAGTATTCTAAGCTAGCCTTTATTGACCTAACATAATCACCCCCCCCCCCCCATCTAAATAGTTTTACCCAACTACGGCACTGACTGTGTCTACGTGATATAGAACTAATCATGAAAATTTTAAAGACCAAAAGATTTGAATGAAATTTTTGTAAACCAGTATTAACCAAAATAAAGTAATTTTTAATGTAGCAGCAATTAATAAAAATGAGTCCATGAAGTAAAAAAAAAAACCAAGAGACGAACAACTTATTTTAACCATTCATTTCTGATTCATTTTTTGAAGAAAAAGTTGTCCCATAAAAATATAAGAATTATTTAAATGCACTTTTACGAGTCTCCTACTTTTCAAACAACCAAACATTTTATCCAACGATAAAAAAAATAAATAAGCACTAAGTTGCAGCCATTAGAATTTTAACCCTGCACGTTCGTATAATCCGCCATCTAGTAATAAAATGAACTGTTTCATCATGAAATAAGAATATTTTTAAACGCCATTTTTTCAAAAAGTTGGCGATTTTTCACTAGCGCCGATTTGAATACCAAAATGTAACAAACTAAATGATCAAAGTGCGTCGAACAGAAAGCACATTAAAAGTTATCTTTCGTTGTTTTTATTAGTGATACTTCTTTGACAGCGCTTAAAACAACAACGGATACTCACATTTAAATTGCCGTTTTTAAATGAATCATTTTGGCTTTTCACGAATGACTTTTCATCCAGAAGCTCGCACTTTTTTGCATTGAAAAAGGTGTTCTTGTAACATCGGAACACGTGTCCGCAATAACTACCAATTTTTGTGCTTCAAAACGTTGGTTAATAGATTCATTTAATTTGCAGCACAAAGGTATTTATTCGTTTTTTAGCTGTTTTTATTTTACTTCATCGGAGACGAAATGTTTTTTTTTTTTAAGCGGGCCAGATGGGTATGTTTATGTTGCTGTAATCTCTACGACGTCTGTTACAGTGACTTTTTTAAAGTGCGATATTTTTTCATCGTTAGACCGTATCAGAGTGTTATGTCGAAAAATTGTAATGCAGTTCTTTTCCATGATGAAAAATTACTTTATTCTGTTATCACATCGACGTAAAAAAAAAAAAATGCTAACCTAATTCTAAAAATAGCAGCTTATACGCATGAGTCTTTATGAAAAAAAAACTATTTTTACATTGAAAGAAAGTTTCAATGCTTTGCTATTTTTTTTTTTTTAAAGAACGCTTTAAAAACCATTAGTTGATCTTTAGTATTTTTTTCTATTAGCGCTGGCGATTTAAAGTCTGAACTCAGCTTAAAACACAGAGTAAGGAAAAGGATTGGTTTTATTCCTTGCTTTGGTTTAACTTGGATTGGTTCTTTTTATGGCGAAATTATTAAGTATTGAACTTTTTCCAAAAAGTAATCCCCATGTATAATAGGTTAAGTTTAGTCATAATTTCAAAGCAGTCTTGAATTGAAAGAAATAACAAATTTTCTAAATTATAAAAATATTCTGTGTATTAAATACATATCCAAAACCAGGGCTGCGGAGTCTGAGTCCGACGGATTTTGGGGTAAAGGAGTCGGAGTCAAAGGCTCTAAAATTCTTGAAGTCGGAGCCGGTATTTTACCTGAGACTCCGCTACCCTGTCAAAAACACACAGCAGCACTATTTTTGAAAAATTAATGCTTAATTTTGCTGACTGTACAATTTTGCAAAAGTATGAATACAAAAAAATGGGTAAAAACCCCGCTTTTCAAAAAATTTCTGACAACACTATCCCCCCCCCCCCCCACACACACACTCGCATAGGAATTTCAATAGAATTATTTAGAAGTTTCAGTTGGCGAGTAAAAAATAACGTAGTTTCGGAATCTTTTTTTCTCTTTATTTATTGAATTTATAAAATGCGTTTTCAAAATTGTAATTAATGCTTGTAAATACACTTCAAAGTATTTCAAAAGTGGTTTGCATTTAAGTTTTTTAAAATTATTTTTACTGAAAGTTTCAAAATTTTCTATAAAAATTTTAGCTATTCATTTATTTTTAAACTTCAAAAATAAAAGAACTATATTTAATGCATAATTAACACAGATAAATAACGTTCTAGTAATAAAAACACACAATAACGAAAAATTTCTCAATTTCTAAAATATTCCAGACATTCCATTCCATTAATTCAAAGTATGAGTTTAAATTCTCACATACTTCAAAATATAGTTATTAGTTAAAATACTTTCAATTAAACTTATTGTTAATAAAGTAATCCCGATTCCGCAACTATGCTTCTATTCTTTGCCTGTTCATTCAAACAAAGAAGGAATACAAAGTGAAACTGTTTTTTCAATTTGAAAAGTCAATGAAAAAACCGCTTAAAATTTTCTGAATGAAATTTTCCATAAAAAATATTGCTTGTCAAAATAAATTAATTCAACTAACTATAAATGCAGACTAAAAAACCAAAATTATTTGAAAGAATTCTATACTATAAAAGAATTAAACTTAAGGCTCCGTTTGAGCAGTCTGTACTCACCCGCAAGCAGCTCAGAATGGCGGGAATTCCGAAAAAAATGTTGTTTTTATACCCAAGAGCAGCAGACGATCAGCAACTAATGTCGGTTCAGTTCGATGTGTTTGTTTAACATAACGATAAATTATATTCTTTTTATACTTTTTTTTAAACAAATTTCTTGATGGAAACAACATTTAATTATTTTTAAAAATTATACAAACTGTTTAAAAATTAGTCAAACTGTTTAAATTTATTTCCTGAACATTTTATTATAATCAAACAAAAAAAAATGTTTCAAAATCTCGTCTGAGGCAAGAAAAGAAGTTAAAGTATTTTTGGGGAAATTTCATAGTTGAAAAAGAATTCAGCTGATACTTGAGATAATTATATATGATACTACTGGGACATTTTTTAATTGTTGATATCTGCATCATTTGATTTATGGATAGGTTCTAATAGAACAACCGGTTAATCGGTTGATTTGATGACGATTGATGACGTCAGTGGTTAGTGCGGTGCGGTAAGAATCCATTGTTTGTTTTCATAATACGATCAGCTAGCCGATTCGCAACTCCAACGAACTATAGGGGGCACTGCAGTCACTGTCTAATGGCGGAATTGAAAACTAAAACAAACGCATGTGGTAACGAAGAAAATGGTAAAAGTGTTGTGATTTTTGTTCGTATGTATGATTTTTTCGCTTCATTCGTTTGAAAAGATTTTTCAAAGTCTTTTGGTTATTCTGACCCATATAGAAAGAGATTAGAAACCAAAAAGTATTACGAAAGTAAACAATTAATGCAGAACACACAGTAAGTTGTTCTGAAGCAGCCATTTTCACGATGTTGAATTCGGAATTCATAAATTTTTGGTTCGCTTCGAACGGCATTTTCATTTTGTACCGTTTTTTCTATACATTAGTACATATTAAGTTCAGTTTCGTGACATTTCCGGCATTTGTTGACATTTTTGTCACATAGTGCACATACGTGGCAGACTGTCAAGAGTAACGTTTAACACTAGATAATTTATTTCTATGACTATATGATTGGATATCCAGAGAAATCATGCATTTAATTCATTCGTCATGGAAATGATTTACCCGATATGCGAAATCTTGTCAAGATACATTATTCTTTCACATAATTTTAAAACCATACCCCTATAAACAGATTTTTGGCGAACTTTTATTTTTTATTGTTCAAATTCTTAACGTTCTTTCTGGATTTTTCAATCTGTTCTGCGATAAATATTTTCAAGAAAATTTATTTGCATACTGTCTATTTCAGTAGGATACTGTAGTAACAAAGGTTATTTAAATCATTTATGTAGAATTAGGTTAAGTAAAAGTGTCCAGTCAATGTTGTTAAGTTCGTTTTTTTTTCATCGAATTGAAAAACTGATATTTATTCAAATTCACTCAGAACAAAATAAATAAAATGTGTACTCATAGTTTATATATGGTGGTAGTTTTCTTTTCAGTTGATTGACCATTATTTCTTTTTACTTATCGAATTCTGTAATCTTACTATCATTTTATTCCACTCATGATAAAAATTAAAAATGGTTTAACTAAAAACGCGAAAACTCGCCAAGGCTACTTTGCTTGCACAATACTAAAACTACTATAACCCTAAACAAATTTGGCGAAACCTTTCAGCTGAGAATAAAAGGAATAAAGTAAATTCTTTCTCGGTTAAACATTTTTCATTTTGTTCTACGATAATAAATTCAAGAAAATATTTTGCATACTGTCCATTCCAACTAAATGCTGCTGTAAAATATGATTAGTTTAATTAATTTAAGATTAAAAAAAACTCATATTCTTACAAATTCATACAAAACAATAAAAAATTTTACCTGGTATAACGTTATCCAATTTTGTTAATCCAGAGTTTTCTTTTTTATGCTTCCACCATTTAATACTTTTTTGAAAGAAATAATGAAAACTAACATTATTTTGATAAGCTCGAGAATACTACTAAGGGACGAATTAATTTCTGTAGCTGAAAGCAAACTAAGACACATCGATTGCGTTAATAAATACTCAGAACAAACTGACCGCGTTTACGTCAACAGACACACGTGATGCGCAACGTGGCAATGTTTTAGGTGCAGACGCAGTTTCAGAGCCGTGTCCAAGGGGAGGGTTTTAGAGGTTAAACCCCTCCCATTGGGGAGAAATAATAATCCAAGAGAATGTATATTTGACTTTTATTAATTTTAATGTGAAAGTTTGTGTGCAGTGCGTTAAAAAAGAAAGCCCTCCCCCCCCATTTTTTACAAACTAGAATGATATTTTGGAAAAACTATGGTGGAATAATATCTCAATGATTTGTCAAATAAAAATCTTACTTAACTGCATTAATATTACTTATGCATTAATGATTGTGTTTGGTAATTAACTTGCACCTGCAGTAAGCTCTTATTTAGTTGATTAAACATTATTTCAGAATGTAATACATGCTGCAATATAAAAGATTCTGTGGACAGTTTTTTATGCTAATTGCAATATACCGCGTAGTAAACAAATTTGATTTATAAAAAACGAACAAGGTTTTTTAATAAAACTGATAAGGTTTTATTAAAAAGAAGCTGTGTACTACGGTGTCACACTTGTGCAGCAAGAGTTATTCTTCGGAGCTTGGAGGTAGTGTGGGGGCAGAGCCGTTCTTACACGTAAAGAAATGCCATTACTGGGATCGGAAATTTTAGGTAAAAATTAAGTTTGTGAGGCATTGAACCCTCCCCCCCCCCCCTCAGATAAAGATTTAGAATTTTCAAAACCCCTCCCTTTATGAAAATCTGGACACGGGCCTGCGCAGTTTTATAAATCACCGCAAGGTAGCGTATTCGAGCGCTGGAGTTCCGAATAGCTATATTAGCCTAGTGAAGTTACCTGTGCAAGTGGTAGCTTTATTCGGAAATATACAATATTTTCATGCAATAGGATGTATATTAAATAATTTTTATGTATGTATAATTTGAGAATCATACTTACTGGTATGATTAGATGACCAAAAATCCTGATTTTAACTCTTGGTCCTTGAAACTTGTTTTTCCCCGCCATCACTTCGTTTAATAGTTGTCTGTAGTTGAATAATTGAATAATTATGCATTTTAAACAATTTTTACTGTACAGAAATGCTGTTGAGTTAAAAATTTATCCTAATCCGAGAGAAAATGGTAGCAACATATTTGAAACCATCTATTAGTTGAAAATGTATTCATATTTATGCATTTTGGGACAAATACAAACAATGTCGGACTTCAAACAAATTTAGTTACGAATAGTAATTCCAATTCACGTAGTGATAGGTCTACGAACTAGTCGAAGTTTCAATGCAACAGCCATCAATTGGATGCATCGCCATAGTATTGATAGCGAATTTTGAGTCTGTGAGAAGTTCAGCTCCGACTCTGACAATGTTCCCCGCTCTTTCGGAAAATAGGGAGGGGGTAATTGGCGCTAAGTTGAGTTGAGAAACTTTCTTAGTAGTTATTCAAAAACATTCCAACTGAAATCCGAGCCAGTAACACGTCTAATTTTCACTAAACTCTCCGTAAACAGGTAAACATAGTTAAGGTCACAGCTCAACTAACCAGAGCTGCACTATATAGTTTCTTTAAATCTTTGAAAGGAAGAACCTTTTTTTTTCTGTCCACTTTTTTCAACGGAAACGCTGTTTTTTTCTTCAATAATATAGTTTGAATGCAAAATCCTGAAAAATCTATATAAATAAAACCGAGAATATAGGGTAAAAGCTCCAGTTGTCTGCCATTTAAGAGATCGGTTGTTGATTTTTGTTAACCAATAAATTTCAGCTCTCAATTTAACAACAAAAACATGGAAAAATTGTAGGCTATACCTTTCTGATAATGATACACTAACTTGTTTCTGGAATAAAAACATTTTTATTTTAAAAACCAAGCTGTTGTTAATATGAGAAATGCTCCTGTAGTCGGCCATAGAAATCTAGTGCTTGGGCCATGTATGGGCCAGTAGTCGGTCGTTTCATTTTCATTACTCTTATGGGATGTGAGTGAATAAATTTAAATAAAACTGAATGTAAAACTCTTACAGCACTGCAGTGTACTTACAAAATAAATTCTGCATTGCATTCTGGATGTCTTTGTAACGTTCAGCTTTATATTATCTTCCAAACTGCTATCAGTTTGAATATGCATCACATGCAATAGTTTTTTTTATTGTTTATCTTCAACATCAGCGGTTCTCAACCTACGGGGGGAGGCAGGGAGGAACCCTAGTGGGTAGCAGAAGAATGTCAAGGGGGTGAGTTAGGGTATATCAAATAAAATAAAATTTAAAACAAACAATGACATGCCAATTTATGGTCACATGTAAATTGTAAATAACAGTGTCATCCCTCTCATTAATGTTGTGAAAGTGACTAACGTGCTCGCCAACCTCATCTGGATCCTAAATCACCTCAAAAAATTGTATTTATTTCATTTCATCTTGGATTTTATATGTTCTAGTAATAAACTGTTCAAAGTAAAGTTTTCAACATTTGAGTTAAATTTTGTGTGTGAAACTATCTAGATTTTTTTCTTATTTACTAGTTTTCAACTATCCATATCAGCTCCAGTTTCCTGTTATACTGTTTGCATCAAGCAATTACGGAGGGAGGGGGAGGGGGTGCGGAGCTTGAAAGCTTGAGAACCCTTGTTCTACATTATTAACTAAAATGATACCATATACTGCGAAAGAAGAAATTTGATGAATTCAAAAGACCCGGGTCAAACCGGATTTTTTTTAAGGAAAGGCAAATTGAAAACTTTCAAAACATGGGAATCTGGACTCCCCCCCCCCCACGACACAAAAAGATTTCTGTTTTGTTAACATTAAGACTGAGCAAAAGAGTTGATAGAATTCATGACCGATAAAGAGCGAATTACTAAAAGATATGATTGATATTTGACTGGTCTAAGTTCATTAGAACGGAACTTCAACATACAGAACATAAAATTAAAACTGTAGTTTTGGAAATGATTTCAATTCAAAACAATGCAAGTAAAAATCCGTTTTACTTAAAAGTTTAGCAATCAAAGTCACGTCTAAAGCAAAATTAATAATAAAAAACAATTACACTTGTTGTGAACGAACTACAGTAAGATGAATTATATAGGATCGTCCGTATTTTCAAACCTTTTCAGGGGGGGGGGGGGCGAAGAGTATGAAAGTTAAATTAAAGCACGCTGCTTTATTTTCAGTTCGAGGAAAGTTGGGCAAAACAGTATCTTAAAGCTTCGAAGTGAAATTAAAAACATTTAGAGATATTACTAGGATAAAAACTAGTCAACATACTTCCTAGGCAATATTCTGACTTTATGATTAAGGTGAAAAAACAACGTAAATAAAGCACAAATATTCGAGAAAATACAGCATATAGCTATTTCAACTAAGCACTCTCGTTCAGTTCTCTCGCAACTTCTGGTTGTGTTGGTGAGCTTTTTACACTGATGAAGAGGCTCCATTGTAGCCTTGAAATACTATATGCTGTATTTTCTCGAATATTTGTGCTTTATTTACGTTGTTCTTTCACCTTAATCATATTGTAGCACAAAGCTTATATGATAATTTTTCATTTAATATTCTGACTTTTTAGAAGGCTTAGTGTATGCAATTATTTCAATATTGTTTTTTTTTTTTTTTTTTTTTTTGAATCTTTGCAAAATGACGATTTTGTAACACGGGTAGGGCAAAACTATCATTTTGCCAATTATAACCTATAGAGCTATATTTGTCGTGGGCAGGTAAAGAGCAGTCTCAGCAAATTTTGATTTTTTTTTTCGTCTATTGTACGTTAACTTTATTGTACATGCTTGCGTACTTGGTTTCCGCTGAAAAAACGTTAAAGTCCAGCATTTCCCGATTATTAATAGTGAATCCAACACGCGTTTCTTTAACTGCCTCAAAAACTCATTTCTGCAGATACTGCCGATAATCTGCCCGAGGCAGTCTCCGGGAAAATATGTAAAGTATGCAATTTAATAAATTTAATCAAATTCTTAACTCTCTTTTGGGGGGGGGGGGTGCTGGCTTCATGATTATTTGTTTTTATTCAGAAAACGTAAATTATGTCTTTACTCCCGGCTTTGAGGATGCAGCATTTCAAAACTTCTTCAGCTGGGGTCACTAATTTGGGGTTTCAGTCAGGGGTGCCCCCCGGGGGGGGGGAATTATGGCGTAAGTTACGCCATCAAAAAGGGGATTTTTTTAATTTTTAAATTTAAATTTATTTATTCATTTATTTTTAATTTAGATTATTCATTTTATTTTATTCTGTTTATATTTTATTTCATTTATTTATTTAGTTTGTGTGTGTGCGTGTGTGTATGTCATTGGCGTAGCACAGCACTTTTCAAATAAAATAAAAATAATTTAAAATAAATAAATTAATAAAAATAATTTTAAAAAATAAATTAAATAATAAATATTTTTAAAAATTAATCAAATAAAAAAGGGGAGCGAAAAATAAAAGGGGGGGAGAGTATTGAAATTGTCTTAAGGGGAGGAGAGCATTTGCACCAGTGAACCTGGGGGGGGGATTGGCACCCCTGGTTTCAGTTCATTTCCCTTTTTTGAAGGAATCAAGTTTGCTGTTTGATGAAAATCGCTTGAGAACGGGGGAAGAAGCTCTGCTCATTTCAGGCAGTTTTTTTGATATTCAAAGGATTCTCATGTACAAGGGCGTGCACAGAAATTTTGGTGCCCGTCAAAAATGACTTTTACGCCCCCCCCCCCCCCTTCATCTCGTTTACTCCTAAGTCCCTACATTTTCACTAATCGTTTAAAAAATCTCGGGTCCTCTTCAGAATCGGAACCGGGACAACAGGTGTCCCCCTTTGCACGCCCCTGATCATGTATAAACACCCCAAAGCATGGCCCACGCATTTATAGCAGGGTCGGGGCTGCTTTGTCTGATGGTGCAGGTTCCTTCAATTTTTGTTAATAGACGTACAAATATAAGTTTTTAATACTCTTTTTTCATCCCGGGTCCTTTTACAGGCCGCGTCTGACCCCAATTTTTCTAGTCCCTCCCGTTTCCACAATATGGGAGCCATGGTCCCAAGGGCTCTAAAAACTAGAGAGAAAGTTGATAAGAAAGGTAAGCATTCGCACGTGTGGACTTTAGCTATTTACTTTGGTCCTCAGGAAGGGGGGGGGGGGGCGGACCTGTTTAAAAATGCTTTTTGCGCATAGAGTAAACAAAGTAAAGTTTTTTAAAAATTATAACACTTATAAAAATGTTAAGTGGGAACTTGAATGGTATTATCTTCAATAACAAAATTGCTTGAAGTAGTCCACTCGGCGGTTGGCCCAGTCGGGGATCCCCGACTAGCCGACCTGGCCAGTCCGCCCCTGCACACGCCTGCTCCTACACACACAACTGTACACACGTAACCGCCCAGGAGGAGGTGTAGGCTTGGGGGGACAGGAGCTGTTTCTAGAAACAATAGCCCCCAATGAGTAGGGCGATGTCGCAACTCGTGATTGCGAAAAACATAATTTGAATTAAAATTTTGGAATTAAAATTAATTATTTTATTTTATTATTTTTTTTCCTTGATCGTGCGGTTTCCTGGTTCAGTCTCGATCTAGTCACCTTTTGAACAGAAAATGGATTGTTAAAATAGGTTCATCTGTTTTAGAGCTACGGTACTTTTTTCAAAATTGAAGTTGAAAAATGTAATTTCAAACGGTTTGGAATGGCGGAGAGGCGGAAGGCTCCCCTTTAAAAATTAGAAATTTTTTCACATTGAAGTCTCAAAAGCGCTTTTTAGATCACCATTAGTAACGAGAAAGGTGGTTCAACAGGTTGCATGTGCCCTGAAGACGGCTCAGCCTTTTATTTTTTCTAGACCTGGAATCTAGAAAACATTGATCCAGCACACCCAGAGGTATTTATTTTGAACGAGAACTTAGACTTTGTGATCACTACAAATTCAAGTTGCACCAGTGATCGTTAGAGTAAACAGAGGATCTTCGACCGGAGCCTAGATAGGTAGGCATTCTATTTCTTCAATACGGTTCGCGTATAAATCGCTACATTACACTACAGGGTCCACCTTACCTATCACAGCTGTGGTTTACCGAACAAATAGAGCCCTGGAGATAGTAAAGCATCAGTTTAAGTTGCTAAAGCATTTGTTACAAAGAGTGGGATTATTAAGACAAAATTACTGCGGAAATACATTCCTTTTGTCTCTATTTTTTTTTTAAACAAGAAGTTCCGTCTAGAACTATACGAGCCTACTTTTCCGTATACCCATACTACTTTCTAGTACCTGATCAATATTCTCAAATATAGCTAAAATCGCAAATTGTTTCAAACATATTTTTCCAATATTTTAAGCTAATTTCTAGGAATAAAATATTCCTCACTCATCTAAAAAAATTAGATGCGTAAAAAAACCGAACAAATAAAATAGCAGCACCTTTTAAACAAAGCAGCTAATACACTTTTCTAAATTAAAATAAAGTCTTTAACAGCTTCAAAACGAAAAAATAATAATTAAAATTAATAAGCTTATTAAAATAAATACATCATATAAAAAAGAATAGATTCTTTTTTCCCTGTTGCCAAAAATAATTTTTTAAATGAATTAATGCACTTACCAAGATAAATAAAAACAATAAAATGTCAACTTAAAAAAATACTTTTCATTGTCAAAAAAAAAAAATCGTCTGCGCATATCTTTATGTAGAAACATACTGTTTGACCACGGATTGTATGTAATTTGACAATGTGCCAAGTAAAGACGATTCCATCTGAATGGATCCAGCAGGGGAGAAGGGAAAATAACGATGGGATTTTTATGCACACGTTTTATAATGTTACTAGTACCTTATTCATTCATTGCATTCTCAAAAATAAGGGGAAACAAAAATAGTTACCATGGAAACAACAAAAAGAAAATAAAATATTTTCATTTCGTTCAGGAATGTAAAAGCAAAATGGTAAGCTCAAGACTTAGTTGTGAATAAATAAATCATGTAATTTTTTCCGTGAGAATATAAATCAAATATACTTGAGATTTAAAAAATGTTGTGGTGAGCAAATTTTCATTTTTACAAAACTAAGGCTAAATAGTACAGGCAAAAGTGCGCATCTGAAACAAACCAACTAACATCCCTATAAACTAATAGATACGTCCATTTCCGCCTATAAACCGGATATTAGCCGTTCCATGTAATCGATGGTCACACAGTAAATGACTTCGAGTTTATTCACCGAAAACTGAATACCTAAATTAAAACTTTAGCGTTAAAATGAAAACAAATCATATCAGCAATAATTATTTCACAGTTAAAACCATAGCTGCGGAGTCGGAGTCGGAGTCAATCTCATTTCGGGATAAAGAAGTCGGAGACGATTATCCAAGAATCGGAGTCAGTCATTTGTCCTCCGTGTATAAATTTTTGCCAAAGCTACGAAGTCAGAGTCAAAGTCGGGAAGTCGGAGTCCTATTAATTGTCGGGCACAGGAGTCGGATTCGGAGTCAATTGCCCCTAAATTCTCGGAGTCGGAGTCTGGAATTTGGCGTCAAGAGCTATTTCCAACAAAATTTGTTTGAATTAAATCCGCCTTCAAGTACGGAATCTACATTGACTTTCAGTTTCCCCGTAGGC
This sequence comes from Uloborus diversus, assembly GCF_026930045.1. NCBI lineage: Eukaryota > Metazoa > Arthropoda > Arachnida > Araneae > Uloboridae > Uloborus > Uloborus diversus. The sequence continues at coordinate 166,800,988 of NC_072734.1, forward strand.
GCTAATGTTAACGGATTTGAACTGTTCAAAATTGAACGGAAAATTGTTCAAATCAAAAAGATATTTTATGTACAAGTTTTTCATCAAAAGCTTTTTCCTACAAAGTTTGTTTGAAGCAAATTCGCCTCACAGTTCGGAATTGCCTTGAATTTCCCCGTAGGCGCCAATGTTAAGTTTTTTTGAACTGTTCAAAATTGAACAAAAAATAGTTCAAATCAAAAAGTGAAATAAGGGAATTAGGTGTTCTGGCCGAGATCTTTCGAACAAAAAAAAGTTTGTTTGAATCATACTATTCATTCAAAAGTGATTGGGGGGGGGGGGGGACAGACCGACAGACATTTTTCCCCATCTCAATACCCTACTTTCCAATTTTTAATTTTTCGATATTTATTTAATTATTTTATTTATTTTTGACTTTTTTTTTTGTTTTTTGTTTTTCGAGACATTTTTAAGATGGATTAAGCCTTCTTTCATGCTTTTTTCTTCTTTTTCTGACTTTTACTGGGAAAGTAGGCTAAAAAGACTGAAGAAAATTTAATTATTAAATAAATAAATCTCATAATTTGCTAGTGAACAACAGCATGTAATCAGCTTCATTTTGAGATTTTTTGCCTTTCAGCTGTGCTGCGGTTGCTCTAAAACTGACGAGCCCAAACAAGGGCACAACTGCAGTCTCTTGTATGCTGTAACGAGTAGTTCAGTATTTGCTTCCAAGCAGCGTGTGTTGTAGAAATATACTTACGTACTTGTAGTATGTATATTAATCTCATAATATGATCTTTTTAACACGCTTTTATTAGCTTCACCTGTATGTATGTATGTATGTATGTATGTATGTATGTATGTATCTTGTAATGGAATCTTGCAGCTCAAATTTCGCCCACTTCCTGCGATCGGATTCTTTTGAAATTTGGCACGCGACCTCAGACCCGATGACAATGCAATATTCTATAATCAAATTAATTAATTAACTCTTTTAATTGTGAGTTTCCTCCAATTTTAATCAATATTTTGGCATAAATCCAACAATGTGAAAAAAGAAAAATTTAAAAAAATACATTAAAAAATACTCGCAAAAATTATTTAAAAATATCTACAAAAACCTTTAATTTTTCTGCATCAGACAAAATTTGTTCCAATGTTCCAAGGTAATTAGAACATGAAATATAACTGTTTTTAACTAATTTCATGCCAAAATTGAGGTGAGCCTTCAATTGGAAATTTATTGCTGATGAGACCATTGTTGAACAAAACTTTTATTCAAATGCATCTCAAATTTTCAAAGTAATATAAATATGATTTCCGCAAACATACATCGATGACTCACAGTAGCTTCCCATCGGGGTGCCCTTGTCTTAACTTTGAGATATTACCTCGCATTCGTTTCATAAATAATTTCGTCAATTAAGTCCCAATCTAATTCAAATTTTCATATACCGCACAAAAAAAAAAAAAAAAAAAAACTTTGCCTGATAATTCTCCAACACAAGACTAAAAAACAGAAAAATAAAATAACAGTTTAAAAAACTAAAAAAACACGCTTTCGTAGCAAAATGAACTAAAAAGTGAAAAATAATCTTTGGATGATAGTAGTTGACCGATCACTTAATTTTAATGGAATACAAAAAAAGCGTGGGGGGCTTCTTATCAGTTGTCTTGAATTTCTTCCATTTAATGTCCAAGCAAAAATGTAAATAGACAGCACCCCACGCTTTTTTTGTATTCCATTGAAATTAAGTGATCGGTCAACTACTATCATCCAAAGATTATTTTTCACTTTTTAGTTCATTTTGCTACGAAAGCGTGTTTTTTTAGTTTTTTAAACTATTATTTTTAAAAAACTATTTCTATTTAGATTTTACCGTGCTGTTTTTCATGATGCGTCCCATTAATTATGTAGCACCTGTAGAAGAATTTAATTCTCAATTTTAAAAGCAGTGTTCGCCGCATGTTGAACGGCTATTTTGACTAGTTTAGCAAAGTACCAGTCAGGCACCCCATTCGTCGATCGAAGCATTCGATAAACGAACAGCAGGATTCAATCTCTCGTTAAGGCTGTCTGTATAAATTATAATTCGGCTGCTTAGTTTATCATTTGAAGATAACCACTTGTAATACATGAAAACTATTAAATGCTCTAAACGTATTAAGAATTAAAAAAGAAATTAAACCTACACAGAATGTTTTTAAAAAAACTTTTGTTTATTATTGAAAAATACAAAAAATCTATCACTAATTAACGGAAACAAACAGGCAAGTTCCCCGAAAAGCAACGGACGTCTTGTGATGAAGACGCAAGCAGTATTAAGATCTTGTGGTTACAGACGATCTAATTTGAAGATGTGTTTGGAAAATAGATGAAGCGCTGACTCCTTCCTGACTTGGAGAAGGAGGCAAGATAGCCAAAAAGAGATGCGGATCTTCATTTATAGTCCATCGGTGATAGCAATCTGGAACAATAGACGATCCAAGCTGAAGATGTTCTTGGAAAAGTCAATGAATTGCTGACTCCTTCCTGGCTGGAGAAGGAGGTAAGAGAGCCAAAAGGAGATGCTGATCTTCATTTAAAATGCATCGTTCAAGGCATGATGTACTCTGGGAGTTATCTGGGGGCCGCAGACGATCCAGGCCGGAGTTGTTCTTGAAGAAATCGTTGAAGTGCTGACTCCTTTCTGGCTAGAGAAGGAGGCAAGAGAGCCAAAAGGAGATGCTGATCTTTATTTAAAATCCATCGTTCAAGGCAAGATAGAATCTGTGAGTTATCTGGGGGCCGCAGACGATCCAGCCTGAAGTTGTTCTTGGAAGAAATTACTGAAGCGCTGACTCCTTTCTGGCTAGAGAAGGAGGCAAGAGAGCCAAAAGGAGATGCTGATCTTCATTTAAAATCCATCGTTCAAGGCAAGATGGAACCTGGGAGTTATCCGGGGGCGCAGACGATCCAGGTCGAAGTTGTTCTTGAAGAAATCGTTGAAGCGCTGACTCTTTTCTGGCTAGAGAAGGAGGGAAGAGAGCCAAAAAGAGATGCGTATCTTTGTTTGAAAGTCATTGTGAAAGTTAATCTCCGGATCCGGAAGTCGCAAAATAGTCGACTCTTTGGCAGACGAAAATTTCTCGGCTGACGACAGGTGAGATGCCGCAGGAGAAGAACAGTTTCTCTTGAAGAAGATGCATCACTTTCGTTATAAAAGTCTTTTCATATCATTAAAATTTGCTTCAGGTAGAGTTGTGGTTTTATTTAAAAATATTTCTAACAGAGTTCAAATTCACAGTAAAAATCAAGTTCTTCAAAAAGGACCTCAAATGTAGTCTCATCGCCTACTTGAATTTAAACAGAGTTCAGAATAGCAAATGTAGGGTCGACTTGTTACTCAGTTAAAGATTTTCATTTGGGTCTAGTCTTGCTCGAAAATTATTCAATGTGGTGCGCATACTTCGCACAATTTGTTCACTTGACCGCATTTCTACAAGCGGAACAAGAAGATAGTCTTCATTCATGATTCTAGCACTATCATAGTTGTTTCGAATATCAAATGGTTCCTGTGTATCATCATCACTGCAATGAAATTTATAACATAAATGAATTGCCATAAATAAATTTTAAAAAATGAAATTGATAATTAGTATGAAGGCTATAAATTTCGTCCTAACATAGTTTTCGTGCTTAGAATCTTGATTTAGCCTTTTTCTGCTGTTAATAAAAAGCAGGGCATACGAAGGGTTTCTAATTCTCATGGCAGGTGATGCCAAATAATTGTTAGTTTCACATCACCATTTTAAAAGTTTTGCGGCGAATAAATTAAGCTACATTCTGAAGCATTTTCAAGTAAAGTGTGAATATAATAGCAAAATACAAACAGGGTTCGTACACTCCTTCAAAACTCCTCTACTAGGAAATTTTTTTGAAGGGCCCTTCATTTTGGCATTTTTTTCATTTTGGCTTTAACTCCTTCAAAACTCCTTCTTTTTAAATTCAAGACTACATAATTTTCCTCGATGACAGTAACTTAAAATACTTCGATCGACAACTTAACGTCGCGTCGCCTCAGGGACGAAAGTATAAGGACGATTTTGATGTAGTAATTTCATATAGTTATTTTTTTTCATAAGGATGTGATTCACAAATTGATCATAGAAGCCGTAAAAGTTGAAGGTGAAAATATTATTAGATGACTAAGACATTTCATGCGTGAAGTAAAACATGCTTAAATGGTGCTTGGCTATTTTTCAAGTTTCATGATTATTGCTTTGCCCTCCCTCAAAAACTCAGCAGCAAAAGTCAGTTTGTCTAACTATTATTTAAATATTTAAAAATGCATAAGTAGATGTACTATATTAAGTGATTGTGTTAAAAAAGCAATTATTTAGTAAATTGCAGTTATGATATTACAAAAAGAGTCATCCACATCCGCAAGTGATGTCATGACTTAAGGGGGAGACAGGTTCATGAAATAGTGACGATGAGGGAGGGGGGGCGGAAGAGAAAGTGACCTTACAGTTATAACAATATGTTCAAAAAAAATATGGCATGTGACAAAAGGGGGAGTAAGGTGACACTTTGACAAAGGGGAAGGGGGTCAAATATGTTGAAAAAGTGCGACATCATTTAAGGACAGCCCATCAGTACTCCTTCAAAATCTCATTTTACTCCTTCGAAACTCCTCCAAAAGTCCTTCATTTTTTTTCTGAAATTGAGTACAAACCCTGACAAAGATAGGGTGACGCAGTGGGAGGGGGGGAGGGGAGAGATTTAACTCCTCTTTAAAACCCTTGTTTTTAAGTCATATTATCAAAGCTAGTATGTTAATACTCGTACTTGTATGGATTACGAATTGCTATCGTTCTCCCCCTCCCGCAACACTTAAGAAAAATTTCTCCGTGCCATTGCATTTAGGAATACTTCACAATGTTAAACTAAATTGTTTTGGCACAAAATGGCAGTTCCTTAAACTTTTAATGAGCAAAAAGACTATCCTTTTTCTGAGCTCATTTGTGTCTAATAATAAGACTAAAAAAAGTGGGGTGGGGAAATTTATTCCACATCTGCTTTTTTAAGTAAAAGAAAAAAGAAGTATTTATAAAATGTCAGGACAAGCTTTTTCGCTTTTGATGGTGAGATAGAAAGATACGTACCAGTTTTGCTTCCATCTCTTGTAGAGGTATGCAACCGCGGCCGTCCCGGCAAGAAGCCCGGCCGAAATCAAAGCAGCTTTGAAGTAGTGCATTATCTGAAAATATAAAATTTTTTATTCATTTATACATCAGTCAAAAATGTTCATGAAATAAGAATGTCATTTATTCAGCAAAAACATTGACGTTCCCCCCCCCCCCCCCCAATAATATTATTTTTCTATTTGTTTCTAATTTTCATGTTTACCTTTGAAAAAAAGGTAAAAATTAATATTAAACGTTACTAGTTAGCCCGAAGACTTAATCATAAAATTTTATATTATGTACTAGTTGCATATTTTTCGAAAGATTAAAAAAAAATTAACAAGTGTAATGTCCGCCCTTGTCACAGTTCAAAAATAAATAAAGCATTTTCTTGATTTTTTGAAAAAGAAAAGCCTTATTTCAGATTTTGATCACGTTGGATAAAAGCTCCTTGAAATTCAATACAGGCATATATTTTTAAAAAAAATGAAAGATAAATTTCATTATTACTGTAATTAGCGGAGTGTTCAGATAATTTCTAGGAGATAATTTTAGCCAAAGAACTGCAAGTTTTTATCCATTTCAAAATAATAGAAAAATATATTGTGGACCCAACGCTACTTCCTCGTACGCCTATTAAATTAAATTGATGTTTTAAATCTACATATATAAAAATGGAGTTTGGTAAATTTGTTCCCTAAGATCTCAGAAACTACCCGGCAGATTTGGCTGAAACTTTCACCGTTTGTTCTTTTTGGTACTGGGGAGGTTTGTAGACTAGTTCGATAAAAATCCGATTGATAGTTCCTTTTTTATTCTAATTTGTCCAAATTTTCGCATAAATGCCCCAATATGACGGTTAAAAAATACGTGCACATATTAAAATTATGTGTCCATCGAAAGCGCTTATTTTTCTGCTGAAAATGGCATCTGTTAGAAAGTTCTAAGTTGTATGAAAAACGAGTTATGGGCTTTTTTTGTTCCATGTTCGAAGGCTTTCCTCAACCCATTTCATTATTTAGTGTATCATCTCAACTCCCAGTTCATAGTTAGAATTGTTGAATGTTTTTGTGTTTCGTCTGACTGTTTGAGGCTTTTCTCAAGTCAAATCTTAAAGTAACGTTTTTTCCCCAAGATTGGCTAATAATAACTATAGATTTGGTTGATTATTTTCCATTTAAAGGGAACTTTAGTGTAATTAATGGGTTTTTTTATTATTATTTGTGCTGATTAGATTTTTTAATCATTATCCAATCTAACAGCAGAAACCTCGTCAAAATTTATGCGGAAGGATTTAAGTAGTGGATGCATTTGGCAGTTTTTTCAACTGTCACGGTTTTTGAAGTCAAAGACTACGTAATAATGTTTTTCAGCTTTCACCATGTAAACAAAATATCGTCAATCAAATAATCTTTAAAGACTTTTTTTACTGTAAAATAATCCAGCAACTAAATTAGGCAAATCCATAAACAGCACAAAAACTTCCATTAATGTGACTTTGTGCACAAATTCAAACCATCGCCAAATTTTACTACTTATTTTGGAAACATTACGGATGAAATTGTTTAGCGCCATTTTATGGTGACCAAAGGTATCTTAGCATATGGCGACAATATCTCTTTAACAAAAATTAGTAACTTACAAAGTAAGGAGGGGGAGCATTATCCAAGGTATCCCAAAACGATTCCTGCAAATTCGGTAATATTTTAAATCGCACCTAGAACCCACAATAATTGAGATTTTCCAAAATAACTAAAGCAAGTTTAAGGGGATCACGGGCGCGCGACTACATTTTTTTAAACAGTTCGTTCTTCAATAAACATACAGAGAAGGTAAGACTCAATGTAAAAAAAAAAGTACTAACTGATAAATCTTTTTAAACATGTGAAGTTTAATTTCATGTTTCGGAAATTCTTCAAATTTGTATACGCTTAAATTTCGTGTTTTCGTTTCTAAATGAATACTATTTTGCTCTTTTTACTTACTGCTACTTTAGTTTTATGAGTAAGGAAGAAGCTAGATTTTAAGTCACGTCAAAAAGGTGTGTTTTAAGTTCTTTCATTTAAAACAGAAAACAAATGCAAGTAACGATTGTTTCTGATAATTATTGCTAACCCAGGCAACACCGGGTATTTTTGCTAGTTTCTTATAAAAATAGAGTGATGTATTCATGCACGCACATTAGAAGTGATATTTCCTAAATGCAATTTTTTATAAAGGAATTTTCAAGGGATATTTCATAAATATTTTATATGATTAAACTATTTGTTCATCGTGAACTAATGCAGAAATACATTTACAATTTGTGTTTTTCTAAATGTTTTAATAAATATCGCTAATTTTCCCTCACTTGCTCTTGATTCGATATATCATTTACCTAATTTTTTACCAACTTAGCAGTATGTCGCCAAGTTAGCGAAAAATACTTGACGATACTTCACAACATAGTCGCCAATTTATGACATTATTTTAATGTGCATTCACTGTTAAAACTATAGGTTGCATTTGGCACTTTTCGAGGGTGAAAAGCTTGTTCACCAGCGGCACTCTTTACGGTACCGAAATTGCACCCTTAACACGGGCGAAAAACCGGCATCCTTCACCCAGCGTGCACCGCGGTGAAAAACGGAACCCTATGGCAGAACATTGGCACCCTCTGTTTTCTGTTGCTGAGCACCCCCCCCCCCCTCGGTTTTGTGTGCATTTCCGTAAACAATTGTATACATTATTATTTATTGTTTTGAGTTATAAAAAGCTAAGTCTTGGTACATTTTCCACATTGAATAGTTCTGAAAATGATTAAAACTTGTACTTTAAGGCATTTGATCACATTTCAACTTTCGAACATAGTTTAGAAGTGTTCATGACTTAAATTTGTCTGCCGTGCACTAATTTTCGTACATCCACTGGGATTGCTCAGTAATTTTAATATGTTATTGACATTTACTGCAGCACGATCGTACCGAAAATGAAGAACGTAGGTACTATTTGTAAATCATTTACACGAACAATAAATATTCAATTATGTTGCAATCATGGAAAAATAAAACCTTTCATCACGTTCGAAATTTTAATCAAAGAGCACCATATTAGTACGTACGTATATATGATTCGACATTTGAATATCCGTAAAGAATATAAAAGAACAAAAGTCTTTCGATAAATTAAAAGCCAAAACAAATTCTAACGAGTTATTCATTCTTACTATTACTAGAGTGACGAAAAAAGTTCAGTCATTCGCTTTAAGCAATAACGCCGAAAAAAGCTAGTTAACTTAGACACGAGATAATAAATAAATAAAAAAAATCGAGACGGAGAAGAAATTTCTTTTTCTCAATCCGCTTTCCTTTTTTTTTTCGTGCTTTTATGTTTTTGCTATTTGCATCATCGTAATTAGAGTTTCCGTTCACTTGCTGAGTGCATCACATTGCTAACAATGAATCTCTTAGTTAAAAATCCACAAGATTGTTGATAATACAAGCAAGTAAAACCACATAGTCAAAATTAATAGTTGAAATAACTTTTCAAATATCATCTAATTTAAGCGTTTTGATTATTAAATGTTACTTATCCGGTGCTGATAGCTATTTTTAGGTAAAATTTATGCATGATAGGAAAAGCAAATGTATATAACGGCTAACTGAAGAATCAACGTACCTTTGAAACAATTTTAAATATGTTCGAAAGCCTTAAAAGCTACACTATGATCAAATGCATGTACTTACGCGAAACTTTGAAGAGTAAATCGCAGAAACTTATAAGTTTTAATCCAATTTCGTACTTCATTCAATGGGAAAGTGCATGTGCGTAGTTATTCTTGCGTCCGCCGTTGATTGTGGTTGAATGATGTCAGAGCGGAGAGCGCATGCGCCAGCGTTTCACCCATGCATTTAGGAGGTCCGTTTTCACATTTATTAGCGTCATTCACCTTGATCACACTTCCTAGCCTCTACTGCACCCTGAAGCCCGGTGTTTTCACCCCAGGGAGCCAAATAGTTAGTCAAAGGCACCCGTAGTTTTGACAGTGTTGAAATTAACTACGAAAAAATAAATCCGTTTGCACCCCTATTTTTGAAACAATCGGACGCAACCGAAAGGAGTGCTGCATAACCAGATCGTGCTCTATCTATCTTTTTCCAAAAACTCAACCTTTTGCGACAGGATGTTTTTTATGTATGCGCGATTTATGCGTACATACGCACGAACAAATGTACGTACGCTAAAAAGCATTCTCAAAACTGAATTTAAAAATTCTGTGGACAAACTGGTTGACTGTTTTCAACGTTGTATCGAGATAACTGGATCCTACTTTGAATAAATATTTTTTTAAAAACATATTACCCAGATTTATTTTATTCTATCACGAAAAAGTTCGTTTCTTTCAGATCACGCTGTTCGTAAGTACATGCATACTCGGAGGTAAAAAAAAAAATTTGAATTTTGACATCTTAAATTCAAATTATGTTTATCGCAATCACGTGTTTGTTTTGCGTGTGTGCAGGAATGTATCTGTATGTGTGGGTATGTGTGTGAGTGTGTGTGTGTGTAGGTGTGTGTTTGTGTGCAGGCGTGTGTGTGGGTATGTGTGTGAGTGTGTGTGTAGGTGTGTGTTTGTGTCTGTGTGTAGGCGTGTGTGTGTGGGTTTGTGGGTATGTGCGTATGTATGCAGGCATGCGTGTGTAAATGTATGCGTGTAGGATATGGACGCAACCTGGAGACGGTTTTCTCTAGAGGAGTAGCATCGTGAGGCCGGTCGACGGTAGTGCTGGCAGAGGGTGCTGGTAGGAAAATAAAATCCTAGCACGCCAAAAACAGTCAAGTGAGAACAATAAGCAATCGTGATTGCTCAAAAAAAAAAACTGTGTAACTATCATTCGGGAGTGAGTAAAATCAGACATTTAGGTCGAAACTTTAGGGATTATGTTTTAGGAAATACAAGACTTCCTGAACTCGTAAAACTAAAAGTGCATTAGTTTACAGCATATGAATTGAATAGTTCATACAATGTATCACGAAACTGTAAAATGTTTTAAGTTTACTTATTTCACTATTTGGAGTAAAATTATATAGATGAATTTGGTAAGGATCAAAGCATGGTAATTCTTTTAACATTATTTCATATACTAAATTTAATTGCCAAAAAAAAAACTTCTTAGTCTAAAGCGTCGTTGTACAACGCAAAGAAATATAATGTGGACCCAACCCTAAATAAGTTTGTGAGACTATTAAATAATCTAAAAAACAAGTGCGTGTAATATTTAAGTACTTGCGTTATAACTTAACACAGGGAATGGCACCTTTGAATGTTAAAGTATGAGGTGTTTTTGTTAGGAACAACTATCATCAACTGCGTAGAAACTATATGGAACGTGTTACAGGAAAAACTTTATAATAATACCTTAAAGAAAGCTAAAATCTTACTAATATTATATATGCGAAAGTTTGTCTGTATGGATGTATGGATGTATGGATGTTTGTTACTCTTTCACGCAAAAACTACTGAACGGATTTTGATGAAACTTTACAATAATATAGCTTATGCATCAGAATAACACATAGGGTAGTTTTCGTCCCGTTATGGGGGGGCAAAACCCCCATAGGGGGGCAATAAAACACAATTTTTGTATAAATTCTCTAATATTGGGATGAAAAAATACTTGCACATATTTACATTATATGTCCATCGAAAGCTCTGATTTTTCTGCTGAAGATGGCACCTGTTCGAAATTTCTAAGTAGAATAAAAAACGAGTTATGAGCTTTTTAGATCCATGTTCGAAGGCTTTCCTCAACTCAATACAGTATTTAGTGTATCATCTCAACTCCCTGTCGATAGCGACAATTGTTGTATTGTTGACTTTCTTTGCTTTTCGTGATTGTTCAAGGCTTTTCTCAAGTCAAATCTTGAAGTAAGATTTTTGCACAAGATTGGCAAATAATACATGATTTGGCTGATGATTTTCCATTTAAACGGAACTTTAATGTAATTAATGGTTTTTATTATTATTTATGCTGATTGAACACTTACTCATTATCCAAACAACCAGCAGATCGCCAAAATTTTTGCAGAAAGATTTCCGTAGCTGATGCATTTGGCAGTTTTTTCAACGTTGCTGTTTTTGAAGCCGAAGACTACGTCATAATGTTTCTCAGCTTTCACCCCATGTAAACAAAATATCGCCAATCAAAGAATTTTCAAAAGACTTTTTTTACTGTGTCAAATAATCCAGCAACTAAATTAGGCAAATCCATAAACAGCACAAAACTTCCATTAATTTTCCTTTTTGCACAATTTCAAACAATCACCAAATTTTATTACTTATTTTGGTAATATTTCAGATGAAACTATTTAGCGCCATTTTATGGTGACCAAAAATATCTCAGCATCTGGCGACGATATCTCTGTAACGAAAATTAATATCATATCGTTTTACAAAGTAAGGAAAGAATGGGGGAGCATCATCGAAGGTACCCCGAAACGACTTTCGCAAATTCGGTAAAATCGCACCAAGAGCCACAATGATTGAAATTTCCCGAAATAACTAAAGCAAGTATAAGGGGATTACGAGCGCAGCTACTTTTTTTTAATCACTTCGTACTTCATTAGCCATACAGAGAAGGTTTTAGACTCCATGTTAAAAAAAGTATCAACAGATTAATCTTTTTAAACATGAGAAGATTTATTTCATGTTTTTTAAATTTGTATATGCTTAAATATAGTGCTTTCGGTTCTAAATCAATACTACTTTGTTCTTTATACTTATTCGTATTTTAGTTTTATGGGTAAGGAAGAAACTCGATTTTTAATCACGTCAAAAAGATGTGTTTTAAATTCTTTCACTTAAAACAGAAAACAAAAGCAAGTAACGATTTTTTTCAAATAATTATTACTGACCCAGGCAACGCCGGGTATTTTTGCTAGTATATTATATTTTCTTCCTAAAATTCTCGCGAACTTATACAGAAAAATCCTTTAGAGATTCCTTTTTTCAAATTTCAACGTTGATTTAATAAGGAGCTAAATATCGCCAATAACACCAAATTGGCCTCAGATTCAAAATATCCTTTTTGTCGCCAAATTTGGCGATATATCGCCAAGTTGGCGACACAAAGTTGGCGACCAACACTTGTTGGTGTCGCCAATATACGTTGGCGACATTGTCTACTTTGTCAGATACAATGTAGACAGTCTACATTGAAATTAACACCAATTTACCCAATACAATGTTAAAGCGATCCTTTTGCAACATCCAAATGCAATCGTAAGGAAAGGTGCACATCTAGATCGCACTTTGAGGTTACAAAATATCAACCTCCTACGGATTTTTACAAAATGGTTTCAAGAAATAAAAATTTACCTCAATATCCAATAGAAAAATCTCAGAGAAATCACTTTGATGTTAGCAACTTAAAAGTTCTTCTCCAAATGACGCATAACGATTCTTGAGAACGAAATATTGTTGAGGTAACAATTGAATACCATTGTTATAAGAAGAGGAAAATATTATTATATTTTTCAATGTATCCAACAATAGGAATACAACACTGTTTACTGGTGCGGATTTGCTAAAATTTGTGAAAAAAATTGAAAATATGGAAAAAAAAACGATGAAAATTTTTAAAAATCAAAAAATATCTGAAAGTGTTAATTTTTTTTTAAATTGAGAAAAAAAACTTGCTCCAGTTTTTCCTGAATTTTAAACATTGCTTAAAAAATAGTTTTTAAATGCAAACTGCCGTCAGAATTAATAAGTCACGTAAAATATTATTTATCAAACCGTATATTGTTATAATGAGTACAGTGCTCCCTTCGTCACTAATTACTCGCTACATTTGGGTCAAACACATTGCAAATTTACTACATTTGAGTTTTTCTGAAATAAATATTGAAACAGAGATTTTTATGATTTCGTTTAAGGGTTTTTCATACATGTCGAGTACACAATGCTATCAAGGAGCAACATTTAGGTACCAAGCATACCCTAATTAAATTAGTATCAAATTAGTTTCAAAAACCCAGGGTTCACACACTTCTTTTGTTAGATCAATTCATTAGAAACTAGCAGTACCCGCGCAGCGATGCCCTTGCTAAAAATTTAATGGAAGTCCTTGAATGAAAAAAAAAATTGAAAAATTAATTAAATTAGATTTACAATTGCTTTAAAACTCAATTTAGCGAGTGAAGCGGTTTTTACTACAATTTAAAATATTTCGCCAAATAAACAAAAAAAAAAAAAAAAATATCAAATAATATCTTTCAAATGTAAAAATAGTTCCGCAACTTTATTGTTTATCGCCAAACTCGCCCAGCAACCACGCTCTCATAATCCATCCGTCTAACGAAAAAAAAAACATCCAGTGGAACATTTAAAAATCATCGTTAAAAAAGAAGAAAATGTCATACATTTCACTCGGATAAAAACAAATCAAAAGTTTTTTTTCTTCCAAAACAAATCGCCAAAACAATGAATTACATTTACGGTTGCTTTAAAGATATAATCCTAGACTGAACCGCTCAGCGCCTAACGCGCCAAGCGACCACGCTACAGGAACCCAGCCCTTTTGCAAGTGAAGCGGATGTTTTTTCTTTGGCAAAAAAAGAAAAATGTAAACTATATCACTCATTATATCATATACAAGTAGATACAACGTAGCGAGACAGAGTGAAGCCCGCATTTCCTGAAAGCAACGATTTTAGATCCCGTTATATAATTTAAAGTAAAGTACTGGAAGGTTCACGCAAAACGTGTGTTCTGTCGTCGTAGTTAAACTATGTGATTGGATTGGTGCCACTGGCGTATATATGTTTTTATTTTGGAGGGGGCCCATATAACCAAGATTAGCCCCTCCCCCACTTTTTTTGTAATTTCAATTTTTTTTTGAAGGGGGGGGGGGCAACAGTGCCCTGATTTTTTTTTCGAGGTGAGGCAAGGACTTCATACTGTCACCCATTGGCGCAACCAAAAAATAGTGTTAGGAGGGCACTCTTAAAAAAATTCTCGCTTTCGGTGGGAGGGGTAGAGGGAGGTCCGGGGGTTCGCCCCCGGAAACTTTTTTGAAATTATAGTCCTAAGAACGTTGTTTTAGACGGGTTTTGGTAAAGCTACGAGGAGGAAAAATTCCGGGGGGGGGGGGCAGGGCCGGACTAATAATCTGTCAGTCCGAGCCCCGTTACGGGCCAAAAAATTTGACGGGCTCAAAATTACCTAATCAAAGTAAGAAAGTATCACAACTAAGTTTCTGTAAAAATAAAATTTAGGAAGGGGGAAAAAAAGCGGAAAAAAAATCATTAAACAAAGTCCTAAAAAAAACTATCTAATTCATACATGACTAAACAGTTTTCAAAGTTTCTCCACAAGGAGGAGGAGGGGGGCAACGTTAAAAAAATATAGAAAAACGCTTTATAAAGCGATAGTGGAAAACATCTACAAAAAATCCATGTATAAAATTGCTCATTTGTATTCATAAAAAATGTTTCTACAACACTTTTTTTTTTCTTTAATACAAAAAAGAGTAACAGAAAGACGCCTTGTATCCACAGATGAAGAGGTCGCTCAGTGAAACCTCCCGATCATTTGCTCTAAACTCAGTCGTTGCCTGAAAATTGTATGTACAAAAATATGTTAGTTCTTTTGTAATTTTGACTAATTGCATTTATTTAAAAATCATTTTATAGACGGAGAATTGTCGGTAGGGCTCTCACAAAAAGAGAATGCAGGAGGTGGAGTTCAGTTTTCAGAGCCAGTCACTCAGTTTTTCAGAGGAGGAGCCCCACTCTCCAGGGCAATTTCATTCAACAGTAGCGTATACGAGATATTATAATATACTCGTATATATATATTATCTATATATATAGTTATATATATATATATATATATATATATATATATATATATATATATATATATATATATATATATGTGTGTGTGTGTGTGTGTGTGTGTGTGTGTGTGTAGTAAAAATTGATTCACATTATCATTTAATACATAATCTTAAAACTAAAGTATCTTGATCAGCATATTCACACAAAATAACAAAACTAAATTCCACCAAAGAAACTTTTCCTAGCCTAGTGTAATAAGAATACTGTGTTTATTTTCCTGTAGCGAATTTTTTCTAAGGTATTTTAATCAAGCTCTAACACAAGACTACTTGATTTGAACGTTTTTTGTTTATTATTATTATTTTTTTATTTGTGTATTTTGAACATAGTTAACCTACTGAAGCATAATATTGACTCAGAAAGGGGGGTTCAGGGGTTTCTCCCCCGGAAATGTTTCGAAATTATTCTTCTATAAACTCAGTTTTAGACAATTTTTGGTGATGTTTGAGAGAAGAAAGATTCGGAGCCTCTCTCTTCATTTTTTTCGAAATTGAATTTTTAAAAACACAATTGTCTGCCATGTTTGGGAACAAACAATTTTTTGAAATTGAAGCTCCGGAAAAGTTGAATCGAGATGACTTTCGATGGTGTTGGAAAAAGAAGTTAAAGCTTCTTCCTCAAACGTTTTTCGAAAGTGGAGGTCTGAACACGAAGTTTTAGACGCTCTTTGGTGCTATTAGTACTAGGGAAGGTTCAGGGGATATCTGGAATATTTTCAGTTGAAGCCCTGAAAACGAAAGTTAAGACGATCTTTGATAGTGAGGAGTAGGTTTTTTTTTCTTTCCGGGTTTGCGGTGAGGGCGCTCTCCTGGAAGTTTTTCGACATTGAAATTCTAAATACGTAATTGTAGGCTATCGTTGCTGACGTTAGGAGAAGGAATGGGATTCGGATACCCTTCCTTACTTTCAAAATCAAAGTTTCAAAACACAATTTTAGGCTACCTATGATAAAGTAAACTGATGGGATAAGTTGTGAGGAGTGTTTTTTTTTTTTCTACCGAAACTATTTGAACTGCTTTGGTTTCTGTACAGAAATTTTCAATTTCCAACCGGATAGTTTATTTGTTTGAAATACGTCTGCGACTTCAGTAAAAACACTTTTAACATTTTAGACTAGTGTTTACACTGATACTTCAGGTCTATTTGTCTTTACTTTATTTTAAATATCATGTCACCTGAATATCTTAATAAAGTTGTGTTTTACTTTTTTTTTCTTACATTCAAGCGCTTAGAACTTCTTGTGTGATTATTCATTACAACATTTTAAATCTCTCTAACTGTATTTCAGCTTTTTTTCTACTTAAAAGATCTTTCGGTCGCCCAGGTAAGGTAATCTAATGATACAGAATCTCGATGTTCCAAAATAATATTTTAAGAATGCATTTAAAAAACAAAAAGAAAAGAATTTTTTTTTTTTTTCATTTTTATTGTATTTGCTCCTTTATCATCTACTAGTTCATTGTTAAGACTGCGAAAGGGTTTTACTTTTTTTTTTTTTCATTATTAAAATGAAATTGGAGGGCTAAATTCTAAAAACAAAAGGGGGCAGAGGCGATTTGGTCTTCTTCACCATTGCCATGTCTTTACGGCTAATCCTTGTCTTGCGAGCAGATCCGTCATTTAGTGCTCCCCTAGTTTTGAAGAAATAATGTATTTACATGTTAGTGGGCGTGGTTATTTTTTTGCATAATTTTTACCCCCCCCCCCCCCAACGTAAAAATTTGAATGAACAGACTTGCTTGCGAGGTAGTTTAGACTTCTGAGAATAATTAGCAGCACTTCAGCAGCAATCCTTTGCTTCTAAGCTTTCATTGTAGACAGTTGATTCTTTTTGTGCTAGCGAAGTTCAAACATTTCACAACTGCATTTACATAATAAATTATATGTTATGTAACTGTGCATTATCGTCCTTTTTTGGAATTAAAAGTAATAAGTTCCCCCAAAATAATGAATTTTATTTAAAAAAGTTCCAATTTTTGTAGGGGTCCGACTTTTAATTGTTGAGGGGGTCCGGACCCCTCGAACACCCCCCCCCCTCGACGGCAGCGACGCCCATGGGTTGAAATTTCGCGTTGTGAAAAAGGGTATCTATACAATTTTATTATAAACATACCAATTATTTTAGACAGTTGAAAACACCTTTCAATCTGGTTTAGCCCATTTCTTAGCTTCCCATTACCGAATTTGAACATGGAAAACTGAAATTTTACTGTACAGTAAACAAACAACTGTGTTATTGTATGAAAATACTGTAAGGATGCACGAAATCTATGAGAGAGAACGACATAAAATGAAACAATACGTTACGTATAATATGTAGCAATAATAAAATGCAGCACTGCAATAGTACTGTACAATAGCTACAGTAATTATATTCGATGCACCTTTTAGTTAAAGCATATCTAAAACCTTTACATTTCTTTAGTTGTCAGAAAGTTTCTATTTTTCCTTCGTTTTTCAAACTTTAGACAAACAGCTCGCTTATGTGAACTTATGTTTCATCAACTTCATATTTAGAATAGGGAAGTTGCAACCTATTAAATGTTCATATTTTGGCTATTGGATATTGTTAATTGACCCTCAAAACTAAAAAATTCACCATCGCCGAATTTTAAAACACCGTGGTTGATTTTTAATGAATTTTTAAAAATCCACGCGCAAAAGTGCACTTTTCTGAAACGTCACGAGCCTACGTCACAGGGTGCGAATGGGCAGCCTTCCGCCGAAGATCCCTTGTTTTCGCTAGGAACATTTTGAGCGCGCTGATATTTTTATTTTTTAGAAATTCAATAATCCTTTTGAACACACTATGGAGACCGGATTCGTTAAAGCACAATCTAAATAATCTTCCTCATGTAACATCAATGATGATATTCGAATATTTCCGAGAGGATGAGAGGTTTAATGTTCCAGAAACACGAGGAGTTAAATGCGAGGAGATAAGCCTTTTACGTTTCGTCCTCGAAGTCGAATGCGTGACCTTCGGCTTCTCCCCTACCGGAAGAGCTCATGACGTCACTTCCTATGCCATTTGACGTCACAAGTGCTTGAACTTTAAAAATTAATTTAAAAAAAAACTACTTATTGTATCGCAAAAATTTTTTCACCTATGATGTTCATACATGTTACTCTATCATGTAAAAATAAAATTGAAAAATCGAAAACTTCTCTATTTCTTCCATCCCAAAAATTTAATTTACAGGTGCCATTACGACTCAAGAGTGAATAATATTCTAAAAATTCCGTTAACTTGTGATCGTTTGCTCTTGTCTGTGCTAAAAATAGATCGCTAACGAGTTTCTCCATATAAATTATTTTTTTAGAAACTAGCATTTTGTTCCATTCACATTTTGTACCCTATTTTTGCTCTGTTCGGCTGAAAAGCAAAAAAAATGAAATTAACAGATTTAATGCAGTTTCTGTAACATGCTCGCGAAAAATATCAACTGAAAAATTATCAACTTATATTTAAAAATTAATTTAAAAAAAAAACTACTTATCGTATCGGAAATTTTTTTTTCACCTATGATGTTCATACATGTTACTCTATCATATAAAAATAAAATTGAAAAATCGAAAACTTCCCTTAGTACGGTGTGGGAAGCTTCCACTTTCAGTGATGCTAAAAGGGAAAAATCATTCACTAAACTAATATTTAGTACCCAATAAAGAAGTGATACTTAAACCCTGCGATTCCATTCCGAAAAATTTCGTGTTGCGGGTGAAGAATTCGCGTCAGCTCCAAAATTCATTATTAGAGAAAAGCTTGCTATTTAGCCATTTCGCGAAAATTGAATCGCGTTGTAGTCCGAGCCCAATGTTGTTTTAAATTGAACATTGAAGTAAAGTAAGCATTTTTAGTTATGTTTCATATTTCGGATAATTATTAATATTTGATTATAAATACTAGTACCGTTTGGGATATTTTTCCTTTTTTTTTTCTTTTTTGCTGATTGAGTGTTAATAATAACAGTCAGTTATTAAATGTTGTAAGTTTTTGACGTTATTTGGTAAAACTGAAAAATGCTTTTATTTCATTTTGTTAGTGGCGTAAGAAAAGAAATGGTGTCCAGGTCCGTACTGGACCCCTAGCTTGAAGCTCAAATTCAATAGTTCCTACAAAGTTATTTCCTTTAATGAAAATTAAAGTTTCTCTTTTTTTCCGTAAAAGATGCTTTTCATCATTCAAATCAATTTTATATATATGTATGTCTGCGTAAAATTTAAATCGAATTATGATTATCTACATTTTTAAGTAACCTAGTTGCATTTCTTGAACTAAATATTCACTGTCAGGAAAGGATTAAAAATTTGATGGTTGAATTCTGTCAACTTTTAAATCCTTTTTTGCTGCGAATATTCGTAAAAATTGTAAAAAATGTTTGGTTTGAAAAATTGGCTCAATAAAGGAAGGAAATAATAAATAATTTTTAGTAATATTCCACGCTCAAATAAGCCATTTTATTACTATAAAACATTTTTTATATTTTCTCCTCCAATCCTCTAACTGTGTGTGTATGCTTTTTATTTATTTATTTTTTAAAAAGAAGCGAAGTACGCTACATGGCAAAAGAAGCTTGTAGTTGCCAAATTTTTAAAAAGTAGTTGTAGTTAACTACATTTGCCTCAAAGTAGTTGTAGTCGCAGTTCACTACAACTTCGCTACAAAGTTCGCTACAAAGCACTATGAGCATCACATGGTATTTAAGCCGGCGTTGTGTTGCCATAGTAGCAAAAAGTAAGTGGGTATGTGTTCTGTACGAAGATCTGGCAACGGTGTTCTTCTTCCGTCGGCTGTCCGCATTGTTTTGTGTCATGTCAGGGAACGTGGATTTGGATGTTAGCAAAATGAATATAGGAGATCAAGAAAAGGCATGAGTACTTGCTGATCATATATTTATTATGTTTATGTTCATATCTATCAATGCTTATTCTTTTAAGGCCTGTCCTAAAATTGAGGAGGACATGTTCACAACTCATTGGATCATGCCGAATGGTTTGTAGGCAGAACGTTAATGTGAATGTTGTTTGTTTGGTTTTATTTAATCGTTATTTTTTGAATCGCTAGAACTTTTAATAATAGATTATATTTAAGTAATCTTTCAGAATTAAAAATTTAGAAAATGATATTGTGCAAACTTATTTTGAATGATGCAATATCTAAGTACGTGTCATGTCGTATCATAAAATTTTTTTATTGCTGGTTGTTGTTCTTTTACGAAAGCACCTGTTTCATTTAAGACATGTCACAAATTATATCCGAAAAAAAATATTTAACAAGCTTTTTTTTTTTTTTGCAGTTTTTGAAATTCAAGTTATTAAATTACTTATTTTTTATGTATCGTTTTTACAGGTTTCGCAGAAGTCTGAGAAAAAAGTAACTGAGGTATGTTTTCGAAATCTTTGAGGCATTCATAATGTCCGGATATTGATTGATAACGTTATTATTATTATTATTTTTTGGATAAATAAGTATCGTTGATACAGTGGACGCCATTTAATTGAATCAACCGCTTTAATGAATCAGATTGCCAAAAACAATAAAATCCAGCTTTATTGAATCAGCCCCTTAATGAAATCAAAACTGTTTAGAACCATTGTGATTCATTTAATTGGCAGCCATTGAAATCTAATTTTGTTAATTAGGCCCATTTTGTTTTAGAAAATTTTGACATTGGTGTTGCAGTTTTGATTTTGCATTTATGCTATATGTTGCAATTATGTTTCCTGCTGTTAATTTTATAGCTTCATATAAATCCCTTGTAAAATGCTGGGACATTTTTTTTCCTTTGGAAGTAAGTGTAGACAATAAAATATAATATATAATAAGGAAACTACATTGTTTAATTAACTAATGTTTAGAAAAGAAATGGTAATTTTCCTCAGTGGGAAAAAGTGCGAAAAAGGCAACAAAATGGAAAACTCGAAAATAGGAACAAAAACCCAAAGTTGAATGGAAATAATGTTTAAAAACTTGTTTTTTTTAAATGCAATTTGGAAAGAAAAATGTATTCTACTGTTAAAATTTCAATTGAATTTAATAAGGGTCAACTATTTTATGCAACTTTTTTGATTCCTATTTGTTTAATATGAGCCCCAAAGCAGAATTACTACTAAATTTGCTTTGTTACGTCACAGAACATATGCCTGAACTGCAGAACAATTCTATTAAAATGAAGCAAAAACTGCAGATTTTCTGCAAATGTCTTCCTAGTAAAGATTGCACAATTTCTAGATTTCTTCCAGGGTATTTTTTAGATTTATTCCATACAAGGAGGGGGGGGGGGGAATTCTTAGGATTCACCCCCCCCCCCCCCAAAGTAAAAGTTTGGTTTGACATTGAAATGTACCTTTAAATTTAAAAATTTTCAAAAAATATTGTTCCAAAACTCAAATGTCTTTTTTATGTATATTAATTGCATAAAACGCTTTCATAATAGATAAACCAAGGACTTGAACATTAGCACAAATAGCGCAAAGCTCCGCATTAAAGTTTTTAAACCCTCCCTGAAATTACTTTCTGGTTACAGCCCTGATTCTTCAAATTAGAAGTTAATCTCAAATTATGCTAATTTGACTGAAAATTTGCACAAAATGTTGTTTTTTATGCATTATTTGCTAAAACTTTGATTTACTTAAATTTTGAAGAAATCTGCAAAATTTCTGCAAAATTACACCTTTATCTAGAAGATATTTCCACAAAATCATCTTTGACAGTTTGTACCTGCTTAATGCCCCATAAACTCCCTGGAAGGCAAATCTATTGATTCGCTATATAAGGTAAATATTTTCCATTCATTATGTTTGTGTAGCCATTTCATCATCACACTGTTGGCCATGGCTGTTAGTCTGAGGAAAAACATTGCTTTTAATGTAATAAGATACTGGGAACAATGTCAGAGTGCTCCGAACTCTTCAAAGGTTTGGAGGAACAAAGGTGGCACTTTAAGAGACCAAGAACAGAGACGTAGTGCAGGATTTTGCATTTTCTGTCAAGAATGTGTGCCTGAAATTTCAATTTCATGCTTTCTTCTGCAGTAAGAGTGAATATTAAACAAGAAAATGAAATGTTCCCTTTATATTCCAGATTTCAGTATGAAACTGTTTTTGCTTTGAGATCAAGATTTTTGAAAAAGGTCACATTTCTCCATATACAATTACTTTTTTCGCCAGTTTACGTATTTTATAATGTTCCGAAGCTAAATTTGTAATGCATGAATTTATCTTGCAGAATAATTTTAGTCTAATGTATGTTGCAGAACATCATAAAGTATCCTGCTTTGGGGAATATGAGTTAAATTAGTTTTTTCTTATAGTTTGTATATTTATTATAGCTTGTTTCCTTTTGCCCTGGTAGCATAGAAATATAGCATTATGTTTTTTAACTAAAAGCTAATAATCGTCCACTCACTAGTACAGGTCAAATTTACATTTTATTGGAGGGGGGGGGGGGGGTCCATAACAATCCTTCCATGAAAAAAATAGTCATCTCACAATAACTTGAAGTTTTTTTTAAATATATTTCCTCTATCTCAAAGTTTTCAATGGGTGATTTGTAGGTTTTGGATGGTCCCTTGGGACTTCAAGCTACTGACTGTCTACTGTAGGTATGCATACTTGCCAACTCTACTGTTTTTAACAGGAGACTCCCGTTTTTTGCTTCCATCTCCCGATTTCCCGTATTTGCAGTTTTTTCAGTTAATCATCAAAAAGTTTCACTTTTTTTCTCAGTAGATGGCGCTCTTTTCTAGTCTACCAATATTAGGGAAGAGAAGTTTTTCCAATTATATAACTCATTTAGTAATTTTTTTTCGTAACTTTCCGCATTGTATGTTCAACAAATCACGTGCTTTGCCAAAAATTGCAGCTAAAGAGGGTAGGGGTTCGGGGCTCTTCCTGCTTGTGTCCAGTTCCAGATCCTTCTCTACCAAATTTTAACTATTGAATCACATCCAGAATTATTGTTAAGACCAAAATTTCATAATGTTGCAGTGTTTGTTTTCTTAAAAGTATTGTCTGTTTCATGTGTAAATTATATTTTAGCTAAAACCATGGCCATCTTATATCAACGATCGTCTTCAGATGTGGGATAAACTGTATGCTGATTATAAAGCTGAGTTAGAAGCCAAAACACCTGAATCAATAAAAATTACTTTACCTGATGGAAAAGTTGTTGATGGCGAATCATGGCGTACTACTCCTTATCAAGTTGCTCAAGGTATCAGGTATGTATTAAAAACAAAAATTTTTTTTTATATTATGCATGTTTTTTAAAAATTTGTTAAAAAGAAATACATGAGTGAAAATTGATTTGCATGTTTTAACTAATTTGTATAATATGGGCACTCGAATCACGTGCAGTAAAACTACTCAGTCGCAACTACTTTTTGTTTCAAGTGCAATTGATCTTCAAAAGAGAAGTGTCAGTACTGATATTAGGGACGAAAAACTTCCACAGATTCGCAATTTTCCTTTTTTTTTTTTTTCATTTCCCGACCAAGCGTTTTCAAATCTCTCTCTCAACCCCCCTCCCCCACCGGGATTTTTGTTGACTCACTTGTTCTTTTTAAGGTAGAAAGAAGAGAGGAACTTTGTTTTGTGGGTGGGGAGCTTGAGAATGATATAGCGAGCATCAGCTTTTATGCATTTCGAAATCCGATTGCATCCGCTTCCATAACACTCACTCATTTTTGTCTACTATGCCACCCTACCACTTAGACATTTATAACTTTTTGTGGACTATTATTTTTTACCCCTTCTTGTACTTTATTTTTTTCTGAAGACTTGTACGCTCATTGGCTCATTGTTCATCACATTTCACATCCACTTTCAAGAGATCCATCCGATCCACACAAATACCCCCGCCCCTCCCTTCTACCTCGACCTTTCCCATCAGGATTCTTGCTGAGGCATTTGTTCTTTCTTGAGTAGAAAGAAAGAAGGAACTTTTTGCTGTTGATCGGGAGAGTGAAATAGGAGTGGAGAAATGCTGGAGTGTGACGGTGCAATGGTTAGATATAGCTTTTGAAATCTGATTGCATCCGCTTCTGTAATACTCTATCATTTTTATCTGCTATGCCATTCCACTGCTCTGACATTAATACCTTTTTACAGACTAATATTTTCAACCCTTCTTGTATTTTTGTTTTATGAAGACTTCCGCACCCATTCAAAAATGTTTATTCTGTTCCATCTGAGTTAAGTCCATTTCATTCCTCAAATTTAGTTTTAATGCTTATCAGGCTTACCAAAGATATAGCTCTTGAAGTTATTAATAAATTCAAATTTATTTTAACTATACTGTGCTATTTTATTAGGTTAGAATGTAAAGATAAGAAATTAAAGATACTTGTATCCTCAAAGCATGACGCATTGTTTAAAACTGCTTTATTAATTTAAAAATAATTATTATTATGCTAGTTTAAATAATTATTATTATGCTTAAAATGACCATCAAAGCTCAAAAACAATTTTAGTTTGGTTTTAGTTTTTTTTAATTAATTTTTATGCAATTTACCCAGCTGTTTCACAAAATTTTAAAATGCTGCACAAATTGTTTCTCCAATGTTAGTAACTGTCATTTTGTAATTATGGTGTCTAATGATTCAGCTTGTATCAAAGGGTTTAATTATATATAAGTTTTATAGCATTAGATGTCACATTATAAAGTTTAAATTTTGCTTGATTTGTGGGCTGTGGGAAATTGATAGTGGTAAATGAAATTGAAATATCTGTTAAACTCTTAAATAAATGCAACCTTATCTTATTAATTTATTGTTTTCTTTGCATTTCTATTAGTGTGGGAAAATACATTTATCTATTAA
Organism: Uloborus diversus; assembly: GCF_026930045.1. Taxonomy (NCBI): domain Eukaryota; kingdom Metazoa; phylum Arthropoda; class Arachnida; order Araneae; family Uloboridae; genus Uloborus; species Uloborus diversus. The sequence goes on from NC_072734.1 coordinate 166,825,845, forward strand.
TATTTAAAAGACAGTATGATATCAATATAGTTTCACATACAGGGTTGCCACGCACCGGGAAAACCTGGAATTGTCAGGGAAAATGAAAATGGCCAAAAATCAGGGAAAATGAAAAATTGCATAAACGACAAGAAAAAGAACCTTCAGCCTTGTTTCTTCCGCCGCCATTCTCTTCCCATTGGTCGTTTTGTCATTCCCCTCTTTCTTCTTCCCCCTGCAGTTCTTTTTATCAACTCTCTGCCATTGGTGCGTGCGCCATTGCAGTCTGCGGCGGACATGCACAGAAGGTACTTTCTTCCTCCCTCGTTTGAGCGGGCTCTGTTTAAAGCTGCTTGTTTACGTCAGCAGTTCTGAAGTTGTTATGATGCACAGCACATTGTTTTGTCTGCGAGTGGACTGAAGTTTTTAATGAGCTACAATAATCTTTTCATACTTTATATTATTTCTTTAAATTAATTAATGAAATCGTATTATTCTAAACAATTTTGTTCTGTAAATTTAGTTCATTGGAAAATTTTAAACTTAGAAAGTTTCTTTTTTACAGAAGCATCGCTAATCTTTTAGTATTTTGGTAGTGATCTTTAAAGACTTCCAATGCGCTTCTTTCTTTCAAAATAAAAGTAATCCGATTGTTAAAAAAAACCTACGCATCAGAGAAGTTTCTGATCAATGCTCAAAATTTAACTTCATGACAGGGTGCCCAAAGGAGTGATTATGGCGCAAGTTGCGCCATCAAAATTTTTTTTTTTTGGGGGGGGGGATTTTTTAATTACTTATTTTACTTTATTTTTATTCAAATTATTTTTTCATATTATTTTACTTTATTATTTTCATCTGTGTGTGTATTTTATTGGGGAGCGAGCACACTTTTCTTTCAAAACAATAATAATTAAAAATAAATAAATAGGTAAACAAATAAAAAAAGAGGGTTAAAAATAAAAGCGCTAAGGCGTTCAGAAATATTGGGGGGGGGGGGGGGTTGTGCCATTGAACTTGGGGGGGAGCACCCCTGTTTTATGAGCAACAAACAGGGGAAATATGTAAAGCTAAAAGATGCATGATTTTTTTACAGGCCAAAGTCTAAAAGCGCTTTGAGTTCAATGGATTGGAGTGGTAGAAGGCAATAATTGGAAAAGTTTAGGTTTCATAAGTTTTTAGTTCAGATTATTTTAGCAATTAACTTTATTTTTGTGATACAGATGTCACAATTGTTAATTTTGCAATTCTTTCACTTGATGTAAGGCAGTGACTCCTCGCTATTGAAAATAAGATATGCTACATTTACATTAATTGTTTATTACAGTAATTTGCTTCACTTGTGTCAGTACATTAGGGTAGTTCAAAAATACACTTTAAAAAAAAGGTTTCTCCTAGAAAACAGGACACCACTCAATGTTTTTAGACTTGTGGATAGTAAAATACTGGAAGAATTTTAACTTCCTATTCCAACTGAAAGAGGGTGCTCGACCCCCTCCCTCAAAACTTCATAAGTATGAGGAGGGGGTTAAAAAAATACATTGAACTGAAAAAACAATGTTACATACTATAATCTACACGAGTTGTATACATATTCATTGCAATAAAATAATTACTTACATAAAAAAAAACAGCTGGGGAAATTAAATGTTTCTAAATTTGTGACTTTTTCTATGCTAGAGCTAATGTTAAATTAAGGGGTCATTGAGCACCCTCTTAAAATTTGAGTAAGAAGCTAAAACTTTTACAGCATAATACTATTAGTAAGTCTAAAAAAAATAAGGGGTGTCTTGGACTCGAGCTGAGAGGAAAAAAAAAATGAACCACCATTAGTACATATTTTTGATTATTTCAGCTTGAGAAAATTAAATTTGATAACCATTGTTTGTAAAGTTTGAAAATGAGATAAGGTTTATCAAAATTTGAGATGTATATATTAATGTTGCAAAATGAAGGTGGAGATCGATAACCTGGAATTTTTCTCAAAACCACCTGGAAAACCTGGAAATGTCAGGGAATTTCATTCTTGAACTTCCGTGGCAACCCTGCACATAATATAAAAACATATATATTCAAATTTTATTTTTCCTTTTTTTTTTTTTTTGACTTTTGGCTGTTTTCATTCCTGCATACACTTAAGCAACTTAATCACAATGTTGTCTGCTGTCATGACTCATGAGTAAAATTACTAAAAATGATAGTAAATTTATTTATTTACTGGGTGGTCCTAAAAGAATGATGCTAATGAAACTACTTTTATACTCTAAATTGATATCAATAAAGTTTTGCTTTTTAATTTATTGTAACCTTATTGCAGCCATTATTTTTTAAATGAGCTCTAGTTTCTGCACAGTTAATTATATGAAAGATTGGCGAGTTCGGTATTTCCTGCACTATCGGAAAAATTAATGCCTTCTTTAATTCATGTCCATGCAGTATAAAGTAGAATCAGAATGTCATTATTTTTTTCCTCTTTTTCTTTTTTTAAAAAGTTAAGCTAAAATTGGAAAAGGACCCCCCCCCCTCCCCTTTTGAGAGAGAAAGATTGTTTGGGATTTGTTTTTGTTTTTTTTCTCATTATTATTGTTTTTTTTTTTTTTTTTTGAATTTTTGTCCTGCCAATATTGTTATTGAATTTTAGTATAATTTATTAAATTGTTGACAAGGAAATTGTACTGATATAGCAGTAAATCCTCTTTTTTTTTTTTTCTTTTTTTTGAAACATGCCCACATTGAACCAGTGGTTTAAGCTGAGTTCAAAAGTTCTTTAGCATAAAAGCTAAAATTGCAAGAAAAGTTTTAGCAAGATACTAAAATGCTACATATTTTCATATCTTTCTTAATGCCTCATTTTTTAAATCTCCAGTTAAAAATAGAATAAACATCTCATTTGTGAAATCTTTAAAGAAATAAATATAGACAGCTTTTTTTTTTAAATTTAAAATGAAAACAAAAAAACAATATTTTATTAGTTTTTAAAACGTAGCTGTCTCCTCCTAGTGAGGGACATAATGCCGGATAAGACCAAATATTATTGAACTTAATAGTAGTAAACATCTTAGCTAAAATTTAAAAAAGATTAAGTTGACTACAGTTATGCATCTCTAGGATCATATATATATATTTTTTTTTTTTCAAATTATTTTTATTTGAGCAAGAAGCGAAAATGCATTGCTTTATTATTGTTAGTCTAAAGCTTTATAAGTGACATACCTATAATGGAAAAGAACCATTTTATTTGTAATGTGTTGATAAAATATTTTGAACTCTTTTTTATTTTTATTTCAGTCAGGGATTGGCTGATAATGTTGTGATTGCTAAGATCAATGGGCAGTTATGGGATCTTGACCGACCCCTTGAAGCTGATTGCAAACTTGAATTAAAAAAGTTTGACAGCGACGATGGTGAGTAGGTGAAATGTCTCTTTAGTTTTCTGTGAAGCCAGGGCTTAATTTCTGCCAAAAAAAAGTGTAAGAGCTCTACAGTCTTCAGATCTCATTTTTAATTCAAATATTCTCTATCCCCCATCAAATATGAAAAAAAGTTCACCTTAATTTGAAAAGAAGTGCTGGAGCTAAACTTCATACAAATTATGAAATACTGTGAATTTTTATTTAATTATTAAGAAAAGCATGTATAAGGACACACAATGATTTTATCTTAACTTCTTTTTTCTACATTGAGTCATGATAAGGACTATCTTTGCTAAAGTTTTTAACAGGGTGACTTATAGGTCTCAGAAGTCTTGAAAAATAAAAAGAATTAGAAAGAAAAATGTTCTGAACTGCTGAGTGATCTGCAACAACTAACAGATTTCAAACTGTTTGGCAATGAAGAGAATTGTTGAATTATCTGTGAATTAAAAACTTTTTAAATTTTATTATTATCATGAAGTGTAATAACAAATAAATACCTTTGTGCTGAAAATGAAAATAATTAACCAACGTTTTGAAGCACAAAAATTTCAAATATGGTGCAATATTTGTTCTTCAAAACGTTGGTTAATTGAATATTTTAACCATGAAGTGTATTTGATTTCATAACCTCAAATGTGAAATTGGAAGTTGTTTGTATTTTTAAATTGAATTACATCTTGAACATAAAAAAATTGGCCTATTTCTTGAACAACGTTTAGTGCTATTTTTTTGGAAAAAGAAAAAAAGAAAACGAAAGTTGTTTTAGTATTTGTCTTGTTATGCATCTATAATGAAGTGATGCATTTAGAGGTATTGCACTTTTTATGCAGAAATTTTATTTTCATTCTGCATTGTAACACAAGAATTTCTAAATGGTTTCTAAATTTAAAAAGTGCATTTTAATGGAATGAATGACCATTAATAAAAATTTAAAAAATATATATGCAAATTGCTATTTCAAAGTTACATAGAAAGTCATTTCATCAATGCAAAAATGTTCAACATACCGTACTACCCCTATATCAACCAGCATGCCACATAACTCATGGTTCACAAGGTTTTCAATTACCCTTTCTGGCATGCTAGAAAAATTGATTAAATTTCTTCGCATTAGAGCAACAGTAGGATATCTTACTGTTATTTTTGGGACTAGATATCTTACGGTTGCTCTGAGGTGATAATTTAGTGTACTAATTTTAACGTAAAAATGATGTGAGTTCTATTTTTAATATTGTTCATAAGCCGTTCAACTTCTTTAAAAATTAAAAAACAGTTATTTTCATTATTCTGTAAAGAAAAATCTGATTGAATGATTACCTAATTTTATTTAAAAAAATTAATTAAAACAGGGCGAACTTTGTAATCCTAACATTATCACAATTACATAAAAATATTTTAAAAAAAGTGCATCTTATCTGTGCATCTCTCTAATTGGAATTGAAAATTATTTATTTAAAAATATATAAATTAATCAATGAGTTACTCATCATTGGCATCTAACTAAACCAGTAATAAATAACCTCCATTGATAATAAACACCTAAATAAGAAGGTTTTTTCAGTTAACTTTTTTTGTGTGCAAAATGAACCCCACATTATCTGGCATGAGGGAAAATTTGAATTTTCCTCGGGCTGGTCAGCCTTACTAATTTCCTGTATGCTGTCCGAAAATGGGACAATTACTAGAGACTTTTTTTTTTTTTTTCAGTGGGTTAGATTGGGGCTGAACCTATGAGAATAGAGAACAAGAGGAGAAAGCAAACAATTAGAAGCCAAGTTACTAATCAAAAATGAGAAAGAAAAAAAATATATCAAAGAAATGGTTATCTTGCATTAGAAAACTTGAGATTCTTGAAAACGATGTTCTCTTAATCTGACTGGTTTTTCACACATAAGTTTCTTTTACTATCACCAATGATTTCTGTGTCCATCCCCTCCCGTAGGGCGATGGTTTTATTGCTACGGAGCACACACAAGAACAGGACAACCTCCCAAAATCAGATAGCCCTGAACACCCCTCTAAAAATTTCAACAGTACAAGCATTCCCCCCCTCTCCCCACCATGAGTGGTCCTGCCATTGAGTCTAGGAGATACATCAAATTTTAGCAAATATAAATACTATGTAAAGTATGTTTATCTGCTTTTGATAAGTACTGAAATTTCTTAAAAGTTCAATACTTACAGTGGTATTTGTCAAATTATAGCATTTTGTATATGAGGCAGTGAGAAGCAAAGGGATGCAAGTGGACATTTTCAAATTTTGAGTAAAACGCATATAAAGATTACGTCGAATTTTTTTTTAAAATCATGCTGTACAGCAGCACCTACCAGGTCTACTAGTACTATCTCTTGCCCCAAGACGGAGGAGGGGTTCACCTACCATTTGTACTGGTTATCTCCAAATTTTTAATTTTATCACTTGCATCCCTTTGCTTCTCACTACCTCGTATGATTTTTATTTTTGTGTTTCAGGACAGCAAGTGTTTTGGCATTCCAGTGCACACATGGTAGGAGAGGCGATGGAACGAGTGTATGGCGGTTGTTTATGTTATGGTCCACCCATTGAGAGTGGCTTTTATTATGACATGCATTTGGAAAATGCTTCTGTTTCAAGAAACGACTTTCCTGTACTTGAAACTCTTGTTAAATCAATTACAAAGGAAAAGCAACCATTTGAAAGATTAGAATTGCCTAAAGAAACCTTGTTAGAAATGTTTAAAGTATGTGCTAGAGTTAATTAGTTTTGCTTATTATGCATTCTTAATTAATGAATGTACTTATATTATTTTTTTCCTTCCAGTACAATAAGTTTAAACTGAGGATTCTTAATGAAAAAGTAAAGACGCCAACAACTACTGTTTACAGGTATTATATTTTAAATCATAGTTTAATTCCTTGTTCTGTCAGTCAGTCCTTCTCATGGGAAAAATAATCCCCTAAGATTTTATGCTTTTCATATTCGTCAACTGCGATAAATTCAATTACTTGTTTTGTTATACTCTCTTTTAATGTCTTGTCACTTCTTGGTTAGAGCTGTAAAGTTAGAGTAAAAAAAAAAAGAAGTTTATGTTATGGCTTTTCTGGACAAATAAAATTTTGAAAATGTATGTTAAAAAAGGAAAATACTTATGGATGATCTGACCACTGATAATCGGAGATTACTGTATATTTTTCAAATTTAAAAAAAAAAATGTATAACACCATCCGCATAAATCTAAAAGACTTAGTTCATATACGTTACTCCATTTAACTGTTTTCGAGTTGTAGAAAAGAAGCTTCAGTAAACCTTGAGAAAGATACTTTAGCCCTCCTAGTGGTTTGAGTATTTGTATTTCCTTTAAAAATGTCACAACTAAATCTTTGTTATTTTTTTCATACTACTATTTGGTTGAACCTTTGATCCTTCACTAATTATTGCCAATATTGCTTTGTTATATTTGCCGAAGGAAAAAATAGTTTAACACCTGGCTCTCTCTTTGAACAGATTAAATAATTGTCAGGGTTCGTACGGGTCATGGAAATCCTGGAAAGTCATGGAAAAAAAATAAACAAATTTCAGACCTGGAAAAGTCATGGAAAATTAATATTTTTAATATAAGTCATGGAAATTTATTTTAAGTCATGGAAAAATGTCTTGGGCAGTAAAAAAGTAACAATAGCTAAAAGAGCGCTAGAAATATCGAGTGATTTAGTAATATTGCATATAAATTGAACGATCTCAAAAACAAATCCAAGTTTTGAAATCCAATTTCATCTGCTTCTGTAACAGCCGCTTGCCTTTTTTTGTAATGTAATTTTACTACTGGAGCGTCACTAATTTTGAATCCACCATTATTTTCAGCACTTCCTATATTTTGTATTCTGTACTAGTGGACTTGCACATTCTTGATTTTGCCGTGCTCCCTCAAAAAGAGTAATTCAATTGCATCCAAGTTTGTTTCAACTACTTGTAAAAAATTCATTATTAAATTTACCAGAATTTATCTTAATATGTTGAAGGCTTTAGAAAATGAAGACTTTAGACTTGCAATAGAACATAGAAATAGGGGAATTCTAATACTCTAAAACAGTAGTGCCCTACATATAGCTCTCAAAACTGATCCTCGTGGCCAACTGAAATATCTGGTTTAGGAAAAGGAATTTACTGAAAACGTAGCTTTATTTTAGTGAACGCATATACTGTCAAGTCACATGGATGATTAGATGCACTATTGACACCAAAGGACAATGTTTTTATGAATTAAATTTATTTTTGGAAACTTAGTAATGACTCATTCAATTTTTGTCTCATGCATTACTATATGGCCCTATTTTGTTAAATATTTGTTAGACATTTAAACATCGGTGTTGCATTCACTATTTTTTATTTTGCTTGAATTTGTATAATAAAGACAAATAAGAATAATTAGTTTCTGTAGTGTGCACTGATATTTTTTTAGTTACAAGTAAGTGCTCCAATGAGGCAGTGGCACTCACGTAAAAAATTTTCTAATGCCCATTTCCGGAAATTATTAAGTTTTACATTTAATAGTACTATTCTGTTCGTGTGACAAGGTCATGAAAAACTTTATGAAGTCCTGAAAAAGTCATGGAAATTTTTTATCCAAATTAAGTATGAACCCTGAATTGTTAAAACTAACTGTTTCGAAACTTTTATTTCAGATGCGGAAGCCTGATTGACTTGTGTAGAGGCCCACATGTTCGACACACAGGAAAAGTGAAAGCTCTCCAGATTGTTAAAGTGTGTATTTTGTTTTCCTGCAATGTTTTATTGAATAATTTGATGTATTAAATGCGTTATTGTTGTCATAAACTCTTGAAATGTTACTTGACATTTTGAAAGTTACTTCTAAGTATAGTGTACAGAATTTTGGTTACTAAAAGTTTCTCTATGTTAGTTAATAGATATTAATAACTTTCACCTCAAAAATTTCGATCTTGAGCTCAAATTCACTGATGTGTTTTATTTCTAGAATTCTTCAACTTATTGGGAAGGAAAGGCTGATGCTGAATCTCTTCAAAGAATTTATGGAATATCATTTCCTGATAGTAAACAATTGAAAGAATGGCAGAAATTTCAAGAAGAAGCAGCTAAGAGAGACCACAGAAAAATTGGCAGGGTTCGTAAAATTAAGAAATGAATAAATACATTTGTACTCCTAAGTAAAAGTGGTACAGAAAGTTGAAAATGTGTAAATTAGCGAGTAATTGCAAACACATGTTTTGGGATTTCAAAGATCCCCTTTTTCAGTACAGAAATGTGCTCTTTTGGATATAAAGTTGTTTAACAATACAATGTGTGCTTGCAATCAGTTGCTGATTTGTACATTCTCAATGTTATCCTATTTATACGTAATATTAGTTGTGTATAGGTAGTATTATTCATATGTCTCCTGCATGTCCTTTAAATCTTCTGGATCCCCCCCCCCCACACACAGCATGCTGGAAAACTTTTAAATCTTGGTTCTCTCCTAAAATACTGGTTTCTAACCAGTGGTGTAGCTGTAGTGTTTGCCGCCCGGGGCGGTTCCTCAATTTGCCGCCCTTTTGTTGTGAAATAGCTTTTACATAAAACTCAAAGTTTTAAACTAGAAAATTTAATTGAAGAAAAAATAAGGCTTAATTATTTTCTATATAATTTCAAATGAAAAAAAAGGGGAGGGGAGGGATTAGGGCCCACACTTGGAGAAAATTGCTGAATTTAAGTCAAAAACCGTTATTTGAGTAAAGTTGTTAGAAAGAGCGCGTTGGGCTTGCTCCCGATTTTTTACAAAATTAGTATCTTTTAGGGAGGCTTTTTGTTGACTTTAGGGGATCGGTGGATAATGAAAGAAAATTTTACGATTTTAAAATGCAGCTTAGGCTACTTAAGAGAAGTCATGGAAATCGGGATTGGTCAGATACTCAATGCGAAAATTTTAAGCTCGGGGAGACAGGGGCGCTGAGGTTTCTTACTAAAATGTTTAAAAATTGAAATCAATTTTAAGGAAATCTTCGGTGGTTTGGTTGAATTCTTTTAGAAATCTTGATTATTGTCAAATTTTCAAACAAACACTGCTTGATGTTTGATAATACAGTCAGACCTCCATATATCGAAGTAGCAAATTTCTTGAAAAAAATTCGATATATAGAAATTTCCATATATAGAAACGATCTTATTTTATCCTACAAATCTCCTAAAACCATAAAATTCAAGCTAATTTTCCTGTATAAAACCCAATTTCTAATTTATAGGAGCATCGGATTAAATGAAAGTTGAAAAATAAAAAATTAACAGAAATTACACTTTTGCGTCGTCGTACATCTTCATTCTTCGGCAATTCACTTGATTCGCAACAGTAGGGAGGTTTCGTTTTGACAGTGTAATCGAAAGAAAAATGAAAAATCAATCTATTTGACTTGAATAATTTTTACTGAAGCTAAAAAGATTAGGAATAATAATCATCAGACAAAAAGGATAACTTGAAACTGATTTTACAGTGCTATTGGTTACAACTTAGATTTGAAATAAACTTGAGGAAATTTAAGAACTACAGAACGGAACAATGACCTATCTACACAGTCCTCAACCCCAGATTCCTTATGAGTTTCGTAGCAACCTTTAGTGAACATAATTTTCTCCCCTAATTTTCATTTTACATGAGACAAACAGTCTGAAGTGGAAAAAAATATACGAATGTCTCAAATTTTTTTTCGATATATAGAGATTTTTTCGATATATAGAAACAATTTTTCTATGTAATGAACATAGAAATTTGCTGGGATTTCGATATGTGGAAGTCTGATATATGGAGGTTCGACTGTATTTCAAATGTGGTATATGTAGTGCAATTTTCGCTATTTGTTTGTTATAAGTAGCTATTTTGTTGTGAAAAATAATTTGTATTTAAGTAATAGTTTGTAAGTTTTTTTTTTCCAATATTAAATTGCAAAATGGAATGGTTAATGTACAGTAAATTGCAAATTGCATAATGTTGCATTTAATGAAAATAAAATACTTAAGACTGAAGATGGATCCCCCCCCCCCCCCCCCCCCACACACTACATCCATTTTCACTGTTATTGCTATTTTCAAAGAAATAAAAATTCCTCAGATTCAGATTTGTCTGATTTATCAATCTTTAGGGTTTCAGTCTGAAGTGTTTTCATTTACAATGTAAAAACTATATTCAAACAATTGTGTAGTTTAATGTTATTTTTCAACCTAGAGGTTGTGTTCAAGTATAAGGGTCGCAATATGCCTAAAAATGTAAGATGCTTAACATACATAAGATTACATGAAACTTATTTTTCTTCTTTAAACAGAGTGATAAGTTAGTAGCAAATGTTAAGAAATTCAGTATCGAATGCAAATAAAAAATATGATAATTAGGGCAAGGCCATTGACTTTTTTCTGGCTTTTATGGGGGACGGGGGGGTGAGAGCAATAAAAAAAAATTCAGAAACATTCCTTTACATTTCATTTTAATCTTGTTGGAATATTACATTGCAAGCATTAACAGTCTTCCTCTGGGCAAACTTTCAAAATACAATTTTTTGTTGAAAAATTAATTTAGATTTTGATACTTTATAAATACAAACTAGGCATATTTTATTATGGTTATTGGTATGGCAATGACATGAACATGACCTAAAATATCTTAAAATAACATAAAGCCTGAAGTAAGATATTTTGTTTGATTAAATATTTTGGAATCCTCTTTTTTACCTGAGAACCACTAAACTAGAATGTAAGATTTTAGATTGAAATGTTTTCTTATCTTTGTATTGCATGCTTTTGCCTGTAGCTGTATTTGGTTAAGAAAGCATTTAAAATTACAATTAGATTTGAGGAGACAAGAAGACAATGGTATGAGTAGCACGCTATTCAGTCATCATTTCAATATAACTAATCTGTGAGAGAAAAAATTCAATAGTCAATTAAATTCAAATTAAAGGAGAAACCGTTTCGAATACTCTTTCATTTTATAAAATTTTCAACCTCCATTCTCAGTGATTAAAGGAGAAATTCTGCCAATCATATGGATTAATATGAATTTTTTTCCTTGTTTTCCTGAAACTGTTGAATTTTATTCTTTGTTCATGAAATACAATTTTTATTTATTTTTTTTAACTTAAAAATATTTGTCTGCTAGCCTCTGTCTGTTTACCCAATATCCAAACTTTTACCTGCACTTCATCTGCACAAATATTAAATATGTATTCAACTGCTCTTAGTATTGAAAAGTAAATTATTTTTCCCCCCTCTTCTTTTAGGAGCAAGAGTTATTTTTCTTTCACGAACTCAGTCCTGGCAGTTGTTTCTTTCAACCAAAGGGTGCTCATATATACAATGAGTTAGTAACATTAATGAAGGTATTTAGACACGGTATTTTTTCTTACGTTATATATAGTGCATTCTTTGTTGTACTTTACTTTATCTTTTCTTATGTTAAAACCCATACAAATATCATTTCAGAATGGTCAGTTATTAGTTTTGTTGTTATTGTTTAAGCATTTTGTGTTACATAACTGCCAATTTGTGTGAATTTTCTTTACATCGTACGAATTTATCGTTAATTATATGATTCCACTTAAGATCCGACTCTGACTTCTTAGAACATCTAGCACAAACTTTATTTGGTGTTCCACCCCCATCATATTGCTTATTATACTGTACTGTAAAGTAATAAAATATTTTGATGCTTGCTTATTGTCTCTAACAGGCTGAATTTGATAATACTGTCGGCCCTGCTTAAACTAATACTATCAGTTCCAAGAAACATTATTCGATTAAGCGGGGAAATTTTCTTTAGTTTCTAAATTGACAACATTTTTCTTAAAACGTTGTAATAACAAATCAGTAGTGATACAAAAGATAAAATTAATGCTTTGGTTCAATGTTCTGGATGTTGGAGTAAAAATTTAAGTCGGAGCAACTAATCTTAATCATTTCACTACCAATTGTTGCAGTATTTTAGTATAAATCCTTAAAACAAGGCATCCCTTAAAAAATTAATCTCTTTCGTCCTTCATCATTCTAAAAATTTAAACATAAGATTTTTTTCTTATCTCTTCAGATCCTCATATTTTTTATCTGCAAAACATCATTTTCTTGTCTGCAAATTTTTTCAGTAATATGCAAAATGTTTACTATATTCTAATTTCACTTTAAACTCAATTTTTTTTATGCATTGCGTAACTTTATCCAACATTGCAAAAATAATGCGCAGTTTTGAAATATGTTTGAAATTTTTTACGGGTCCTTAAAAGTCTTTAAAAAGTCCTTATTTATTGTTTCAGCAAAAGAGTACAAAACTTATCATTATCATTTTTAGAAGCATATATGACAGAAGTCTTCAAGAAGTACACTTTATTTTTTCAGTGTCTTATAATGCAATCTGAATGTTGCTCTTAATGTCAGCAAAGTTGATTCAAAAGGCATAAGTTTGAATATCATGATAACAGTTTACAAATACCAGGATATGTTTAATGAATTCCCTTCATCAAGACTTAGTCTCTGCTTTATTTATTGTGGGGCATGATTTGGATCCATTGTGGATTAAGTAGAATCATAGTTCAGTAAAATGTTCCTAAAATGTGATATTCCCAGCAGATGCAGTTCAGCAAGAATGAAAACTACATGCATAATGGAAAAATTGGCTCAGGAGTATTGTGAGATTGTCAGAAAGGTTGCTAATAATCCAATTTGCAGTCGCAACTTCTCTGCTTCTCTATTTTAATATCTGATATGGTCAATGATAAGCATACTACTCTCATTCTTAGAAGGATATGAACTAATCCATAGGTGGTGATGTTATCAATCATTTGCATTTACATTGCTAAATTTGGGAAGAAGCATGCTTCTCACAGCCTTACTGCACTACACTCTATGATCTCCTGTACCTACCCCTATGTGTGGTTTAAATGGTTGGATGGGGCCCTGAAGACGGCTCTTTTTTTTTTTTTGCTCTTGACCAAGAGCCAAGCAGCACCAGATCCATTACCCCTTAGGTATTGATTTGAAATCGGAACCATGAGGCCTTTGTGACAGCAACGTATTTAACATGCTGCAGCCAATCATTAGTGAACATGGAGGGTCTTCAATCCGCTGTCATCGAAACCCGGGACTTTCCGGTTATGAGTACAATGTCGTACCAACCAGCTTCAGTTGCATATGTGTGTTTGTTATTATTATTATTTATTTCAGATTATGTGAAGAATCTCTTGCTAGAAATATTTTTATGAGAAGAAAATTAAATTTGGATATTTATTAGAATCATTCAAACAATATATTGTTGTTAACCCTACGGAACAAATAAATGAAAAATGCAATCTGGATGCAAACTCTTTGAAGTAGAGCTAACCGTTTTATTATTTTTTGTTAGAAAGATATTTTTAGTTGAATAGGGAAGAGTTTTTTTTTTTTTTTTTAAATCTCTTTTGCATCTTTTCTGAGCATTAAACCCTTAAAGCTTTTATTGCATTACTTGCTTAATAGTCAAAATCTCTTACAAACCTTGTTCAAAGATTCTCCTGGATTAGAAGCATCATAAGTAAAGGAATAAATAATTTTATTTTCATGCGTTGTCAGTGAACAGTTATGAATGCATATATTTTATGTTTTAATTGTGTTTTAATCTTAAGGAAAAAGAATATTCTCCGTTGTACACCAAATTTCAACAGTGAAGAATATCTGTGTTAGAACTTCTTTTGTTGTAAGGTTGTTTTATGTGTGTATGTTTGTACATATATATAATGTGTTGACAGCCTGTCTACTTTTCTTTTAGGAGGAATATAGGAAAAGAGGTTTCCAAGAAGTTGTGTCACCTAATGTATATAACAGCAAGTTGTGGGAAACTTCAGGACACTGGCAACATTATTCCGTAAGAGCAAAATGGTTTTCTGAAAAAATTATGCTTTCAATGCGTCTGAAAATTGATTTAAAATGCTTTGGCTTCAAAGTATGAGTACAGTAAAAAAATAACGTCTGTAAAACACTGAAAAACTTTTCTTCAGTGCAAAAATGCTCTACATATGGCAGCAAAGTGAAATGAGACATCAGCAAATATGTAGAACAGTAAAGAAATTTATTACGAAGTTGAAATTTTTTCCAATTTAATATAAGCTTATCCAAGCATGGATTTACGTACAAGTTAAGCAAACTATAGCTTAGGAGCCCCGAACTCCCGGAAATTAGTATGATTTATTCCAAAAAAGAAGAATAATGTATTTGAAAAAATAAATTTTATTTTCTAGTGCTTGAAACCCTGACTGCAAACCAAATGGAAGGGAGTGTGGGAAAGGAATGTATGCTAATATATGTCAAACTGCACCAAAATGTAAAAACCATAGTTCTCACGTTTCTGAAACATATTACAAATTTTTGTGTCTCCACATGTTTAATATCTTGCTACTTATATACTTCCGAATGGAGTATTTTGGAAACTCTTTTGTTATTGCTTGCTTTTAGCTTACTTCTGCATATTTTCAATCTGTTTGGTTGGGGGAAAAATACTCTACCTCTATTCCTTTTTGTTTTCTGCTCCCCTTGCAACTGAAGCAAAGTTGTTGTCATGAGAAATCTATAATTCCTTTTTTCTTTTAACAAAAAAAAAAAGCGAAAAATATATAAAGCTCTTAAAAAAAACTTTCTTACGAAGTTGGAACAGGACTGTAAAAATTTAAATATCAGAGACTGGAAAGTACAAATGAAGTGCGTTAAACAATTTTGATTGTTCTCGAGTCCTTGAAATTAATTGATAAATCTTTGAAAATCCTAAGCTAAGTGGGCTCCAATTTTATTACTTGTCAAGTGTATAAATTATGAATCGTTCAAATGGGCAGTATGCGTAACTCTCTAGTTACTTATTTTCTAAAACTTTACCCCATTTCTTTTAAAGCATTTTTTACGATTGGTCATTTTATATTTAATTCAGTGTTGTATTTATCGGTGGGTTGGAAGGGATTAAAAATTAATTGTACCGAAAGCTAATGTGAGCAAGAAACAATCCATTGTCTTTTCTCTTCTTCCACTGTTTCTCTCTGTCAACTGCTGTCACTAATTTGTCGAATCAAAAACAATTTTTTCCAAAAGAGTATACACCATTTAAAACGTTATGTTTGCCTTTTTCTCTCCTGATATTTTTGTAGTTCTAACTACAGCTTATAAGACTTTAAAATACAGAGTTTTATAATTTATTATTCAAAATTTCCTCCGGGGGAGAAACAGAAAACCCTTCAATTGGGAATTCTGTTGTATACTGCACTTTAAGAGGAGTCCTGCATCACTTTCTTGATGCCATTCCCCTTCTTAATCCAAACAAAACATCTGGGAAAACACATTAAAATACGCTCAACAAAGTAAAATTATTGCTGTATGTATCAGAGGTAAGAGACAAACATAGCAAAAAGTAAAAAATTGCCTCTTATGCTACCAAGAGAAACTTTGTTCAAACTACAAAAAGGGCCCCATGCCTAAAATAGCTTAGAGCCCTGTTAAGTGTAAATCGGGCCCTGAGCTTACCAAAAATAAGTTCACAGACCAAAGAATAGTTACTGTTATTTCTAGCAGAAGATACAGTAAAACCTGTATACAACGATATTATTTGGAACCTAAAAAAAAATATAATAGACAGGTTATCATTATAGACAGTTTGATTTTTCATGCTGACATTTTGCTGGGACCAAAAAAAAAATTGTTATAGACAGGTTATCGTTATAGACAGTATCGTTAGACACAGGTTTCACTGTAGCAATAATAATCAAAACTATTGCTAAAAGTTTGCAAGTGGTAAGCAACCAAAAAGCATGTTTGGTTCCTTTCGTTTTATGTAATTTTCGTGCTCTTTTTGAATGCTTGATGGTGCATTTAAATTGTTCTTAAAATGAGAGACCACATTTTCATAACTATAAGTACTAATAGGCAATCAATGGGATGCTTAAAATTTTCAAGCTTTATGCTTTTTAATGGGAAAAATTAAGTTTCAACCCCAAGCAGATTGGTGACTGCTTTTTCAATAAAATGGTGAAGCAGAAGTCAAATCCCATTTTAAAGAAAACCGTTATAGTGAAAATTCTGTTGCAACAAAGACTCCTAAAATCCCCAACTTACATTAATATAAAATCATACTGATTTTGGTATGACAAAATTTTGCTACAACAAAATGGTCCCTCCAGTCCCTTCAACTTTGTTAAAACAACAACTTAGAACATCAAATAACTAAATAAAATAGAACTTGGAAACATAAACGGTGAAAACATTGCCACAGTAAGATGGTTTAGGTGGAGCCGTTTGGTGTTTTGTTTTTAATCTCCTGTTCCTTGGTATCTATTTCCATTCCTTGTGCAATATGGATTGATTTCTGATCCAAAAACTTTTGGTTTAGGTACCTTGAAATAGCTATTTGCTGTAGCTTTCAACTGCTTGTGCTTTATTGACTTTGTTTATACATTTTATACTAATATAGTCGATAGTTTCACACTTCAGTACTTTTTATAAGATGTTATACGTATATGTGTGTGTGTGTTAAGTTGAAGTGTTTTAGCCGGCTGGTGGCGTGATGGTTAGACGCTGGCCTTCTATGCCAGCTCAGTCGGTGGATTTTTGAGATGCAGAAAATCTTCAGCGCCCATGTCGTATGATTATGTGGCATGTAAAAGATCCCTTGGGTATTCGTTTGGCTTAGAATATCCCTCAGCTAAATTAAATACCTAGTGCAATTTCGCATGAAATGAGAGCCCATCTGGTGGAAATTGGGCAACGAAAACACTACTGTGTCAGGCATCAGTGCCTTAATGGTGACACACAAAAGACTGATGCATTGTTGGGTAACGCACTAGGTCTGGTTATGGCCCAGACGCCTCTTGAGGTGGGTCTCTTATACGGCCCCATTGGAAAGGAAAAATATATATGTATATGTACTTTGTTCTGTATTTTTCAATGATTTGTGTAAAAATAATC
The DNA here is from genome assembly GCF_026930045.1 of Uloborus diversus. Lineage (NCBI taxonomy): Eukaryota > Metazoa > Arthropoda > Arachnida > Araneae > Uloboridae > Uloborus > Uloborus diversus. The sequence continues at coordinate 166,843,179 of NC_072734.1, forward strand.
TTGTTTATTTTAGGAAAATATGTTTTCATTTGAAGTAGAGAAGCAAATATTTGCTTTAAAGCCTATGAACTGTCCAGGACATTGGTTAGTATATTGATTTTTTGTACGGGTATGTACTTTAATTTTGATTTTGTCCCTTTCTTTTAATGAAAAACAATTACATATTTACAGTTTGATCTTTGACCATCGGCCAAGATCCTGGCGAGAATTACCTCTAAGGTTAGCTGATTTTGGTGTGCTACATCGAAATGAAATTTCTGGTGCTCTAACAGGACTGACTAGAGTTCGACGATTTCAACAAGATGATGCTCATATATTTTGTACTCCAGAACAGGTAGCATTTTGCATTCATTCATTTTAAGGATTTTGTTTTGTTATTGTAATACTAATGTATTATTCTACATGCTTGTTTTTTTCTTAAGTCATTTGTTAATGTTAAAAACTATTGCCACTTATTTGCTAAAATTTGCTAGAAATTTTATTTTTTTTTAGTTTATTTTTTTTTTTAAAGAAAGGAGAACATGAAAAAGATGAAATATTTTATCTGAAAGAGCACATGAACTGAATGAATTTTCTCTTTCATCACAAACTTTTCATATAACACTAAAATTTAAGGTAACACAAAAAGGGAAGAAAATCCAATTTAAATACATGCAATGGTACCAAACAGTCCGGTTATCACATCTAGTGACTAAAGTTTCGTTCATATTAGAACTCAAGTCTGCAATAGTAATAACCGAGCTGGGGGCGGCGGATGTCATCTCATTGAAGCTGAGAACACCAACAAACTGGTAGAAGAGCAAAGTTATCTCACTATTCTATAGATGTCCATAAGTGATGTCAAACTTTTGTCACCATATTTGAGCTCCCCTCGCCTTGTCACATAACACGCTATTCTTCATAAGCATATTTTTATTAAAAAAACATTTGTGATGTCACACTTGTTGCCTTTCCTCCCTTCCCTTTGTCACCATTTCATAACCCCCCCCCCTTACATCAATGCTTGACATCATTATGGACAACCCCTTATCTTTTCTTTTACAGGGTAGCAAAAGAAAAGAGAAATCAGGGAATTCTATCGATCAGCGAAAATTTGAAGGAAATTGACTACGTAAAAAAAAAAAGCTTTACAAAATTAAATACCATAATTACCTGAACATTATGCGCCGATTCTCTGTTAAAAAAAGTAAAGTGAATGAGATGCGGATTATATACACTGCAGCATCTTTTGAATTTCAACTTAAACCAGGATTCACTTACAAACATCGCTTTTATGCCTGTAGGGTTGTTTATTTTATGTAGCTTGAATTTTCCATTCACATGATCCATGATACATAAAATAAACAACCTTACAGGTGAAGAAGATGCTGTCATTATTGCTTAAGCCCCCTTGTCTTTACTCGTTGTCTTAAGTAATTAGCATTTCATTATCACAAAGTCAATAAGAAATCTTTATTTTTTTATTAGTATTGATAAAAGCTTAAAAATTATTACTTCTTCAAGGTTTTAAATTTAATTGCTAAACTCTAATGTTAAATCAAAATCAACTATTTTTTTCTGCCATTGTATTATTTGCTGTTTGTCTCAAGATTGTAAGAATATTTCTGCATGCAGAAATAATTATAAAAATATTAATAACAATAGGAGTCTAGGTGCACCTAAAAGTATGTAATGCTTTTTTGCAGATTACAAGTGAAATGAAGGGCTGTTTAGAATTTCTTCGTGATGTCTACTCTGTTTTCGGCTTTACATTTCAATTGAAACTGGCCACACGACCTGAAAATTTTCTCGGAGACATTAAAGACTGGGATGATGCAGAAAAGGTAAGATATACTGGGTGTTTACAAAGACTTACACTAATGAAAAAATATATATATTTAAAAAAAAAAAGAACTCTGGTTTTTTGCATTAGTATTTTTTATTTTGATCCTTTTCTCATCCAGTTTTTTCCCATTTGTTCAATATTAGTTAAAGACATGCAGGTGGCACTCCCCAAGGGTGCTTGTGAGGCACTTTTGAGAGTCAAGCCGCTAGAACCTTCTTGCCAATTCCAATATGACAGTTTATGTTAGGGATGAGTGATAAGCAAATTGGCCGATTACCAATTAATTGGTTGTTGATGATTGATTGATGAGCATGATGGTTAATTTTAATGCTACCAATTTGTTCATCATCTTTTTTTTCTTTAAAAATGAATAGTTAATCATTTATTTCTGAGAGACAATTTATGTTTAATTTTCCCAATGTAATTTCAAAACTTCATCCTATTTCTTTGAGACAATTTTCATATTATTGGTAATAAAGTAACATTATATTAACTAGACTTAAAATTATTTTTTTTAAAAAAAGGTTACCTGTGATCAACACTTTTAGTTTAAATTATTTTTAACTATTATGGGATTTATTTTTATTAGCCGCCATTTAATCCCTGACTTTTACTCTTTATGAAAATTATGAGGTTATCTAAAAGCACTATGCTAAAGGAGAAATGTATCGACACATGAAAAGTAGCAAAATTGTATGATGTGTATATTTTTTCAAAATAGAAGAAATAAATCTAAAGCATTGCTTCAACCATCAGTTTGTAAAAATAATTATAATATTAAATTGTGTCCATAGTAAAACATATTATACTTATGTTTTCAGAAATTTTTTTATTTATTAGTTATAAATTTATTCAACATAATTTCTTGTTCAAAACATCGTAAAGTAATTTATTTAAAAAAGATTTTTCTACTGATAAATTGACGGGAATTCATTTATTCGTAATAATACCATTTGAATGTCGGCTGTGTGGATTATTTTTTAACATTTCATTATTTTTTCTCTCTTTTAGAGTAGGGATGTCCCGATGGGTCCCTTGACCTTCCAAAAATTTCCTTTTTCACCAAATTTTGTCTGACAATTCAGCATAGTTATCATCATTCGGCAAAAGTTGAGATATCTATTCGGGAAAATTATTCTAATTTGGCCAAATTGGAGGTTGAGTTTGCGAAATTTGGAGTTCCATTCGGCAAATTAAGAATTTCAACCCTTCGAATAAGTTTGTAAAGCCCCTGTCTCGGAGCTATTTATTTTGTTTCATCTGAATCTTTCGTTCTACATGTCAGAGTAATGTTTGCAGAAAATTACATTAAATTTTTGTCATTTAATTCGTTCATCATAGTTTCTTGTTGAAGATATACTCAAAAAATAAATAAATATTTTTTCAGCAATTAATTCGAGAAATGTGGGCTATTATAAACAATCAGCAAATTCGTGAAATACACCGCCAGCTCAGTCATTTCCAGCCTCGGCTATTTCACGTGTTTTCGTGTATTTCACGTATTTCTGCTTTAGCACTGGCTAATGGGCGGTAATTTACTGAATCAGCAAATTGACCGATTCTGGTTGATTAATAAGTGGTGCCAATTAATCGGCACATCCCTAGTTTATATCTATGTAAGGACTTTATAAACTAACCTTTGCCTATCCAGATGGTGAATTCTGGTTGTGGTAGTGCATGATGTGAAGTTTATATTCATCTAAATCTTCTCATAGCTACAAAAGTGGTCTTGCAGAACTGCATTTATGTTGTGACTTTTTGAGATAAAGATCAGAATAAAAAAATAATTGTGTTAAATTTTTAAGTACACTTTTTTTAATGAATTTTCTTTAACAGTGCAAGACTTGATAAACACCCTGCACAATCATAAATCAGTAATTAATTTTTTTGTCATTAAAATTTATTTATAGTAATATATTTTACTTTTTTATTGATACAAATGACCTGTGTTTTTTTTGTTGCAGCAATTAACAGAAAGCTTAAATGCATTTGGACAGCCATGGGACTTAAATCCTGGTGATGGAGCATTTTATGGCCCAAAAGTAAATATGTTTTTTCTACTTCATCAACTTTCTTCTATAGTCTGAAATACCATTTTTTAAGAACCTTAGAGGAGGCAAGTTTTGGAATTACCATTGCAAATTGAGATTTAGATTCTCATAATTAATCTTGGTAATTTTATACATTGTATTGCTTACACGAGGAAGAGGATGGTGATTTTAAATTTATCATGAGTGAACCAAATCTTGATGTGGTGTAAACTAAATTGCAGTAGGCGCCGGTTAATTTAATTGGTGGTTAATTGAATCATCCACTTTAATGAATCAAATCGTCAAAAACAAGACAGTTTTTCAAAACTGTTTAGAACAAATGTGATTCATATAAGCAGCGGCCACCGTACTTGAATAATATTATAATTAAAAAGACCATTGTTTTATGGGGGGGGGGAGCTTTTGTATGTTTAATTTTATTTTAGAGAAGTATACTAGGACTTTTATTACGGAACTTGGGATGAATAATTTAATTCAATTTATTGATATTTTATCATTTGATTTTGAATGCAATGATGAATTCAAAAAACTAAATGTGAATTATTGTGTAATAATTCAATATTCTTTTCATGTTATTTATTTTGCATGGCGAAATTTAATTCTTCTAAGTAATGAAATTTCAAAAGTTCGACAGTAATAAATATTTATTTCTAGATTGACATTACTATAACAGACGCATTAAGAAGGCCGCATCAGTGTGCAACAATTCAGCTAGATTTCCAGCTTCCAATACGTTTCAATCTTGCCTATGACAGGTGTGTCTGAATTTTCACTTGTTTGTAAAATACTATTTTTTTTTATTACTAATTATAATAAAAGAAAACAGTTGATGCTGTGTTATTAATGCCAGGGTTCATACGGGTCATGGAAATCCTGGAAAGTCATGGAAAAAAAATAAACAAATTTCAGACCTGGAAAAGTCATGGAAAATTGAAATTTTCACTGAAAGTCATGGAAATTAATTTCAAGTCATGGAAAAATGTCCTGGACAAAGAGAAAGTAACAGTAAATGAAGGAGCATTAGAAATCTTGAGTGATTTAACAGTATAGCACATAAAAGCTATTAAAAGTGGAAAATTGAACGATCCGAAAATCAAATCTGAATTTTGAAATCTCATTGCATCCACTTCTGTCGCAGCCGCTTGCCTTTTTTTGCGATGTGATTTTACTGCTTAGACATCACTTATTTTGAATTTACTTTTATTTTCAACACTTATGTTTCATATTCTGTAGTAGCGAAATTTACGTTCTTAGTTTTGTCCCGCCCACTCAAAAAAAGCAATTCAATTGCATCGGAGTTCGATTCCATCACTCGTTGGAACTTTATTGTTAAATTTATCAGAGTTTATCTTAATTTGTTGAAGGTTTTAGAAAATAAAGATCTTTAGTCAGGCGATAGAATACAGAAAAAGAGGAATTCGAATACTCTAAAACAGTAGTGCCCAACATGCGACCTGCAAAACTAATCCATGCGACCCACTGCTACGTTCAATGTCGGGAATTAAACGTGTTCTGGAATTTCTGAAGCTATTAATTTATATGCATTTGAAAATTTACAAATAAGTGAACAAAACAAGTATACTTTTGAATCAGAAGGTTGATTCATTACTGAATGTTTTTTTTTTTTCAAAAAAAGGTCTGGTTTAGAAACAAAAAACTAAACTATGTGGCTTTACTTTAAAGAACCAAAATACTGTCAAGTTTCGTGGATGATTAAATGCACTGTTGACTCTAAAGGGCAACTTTTGAAGCAAATTTATTGAAACTTAGTGATGACTCATTCAACCGTTGTCCCATTCAATATCATTCTGCCTGTTTATAAAAGAAAAAAAAATTAAGCATCATTATATTCGTTTCACTGCATTTTTACTTTGCTTAAATTTATGATGAAGACAAATAAGAATAGTTTAGTTTTTTAAGTGTTCACTCATATTTTTTCCATTATGAGTAAGTGCTTCAATGAGGCCATAGCATTCCATGTAAACGTTTTGCTAATGCTCATTTCCAAAAATTAGCAAGTTTGAGATCAAATAGTGCTATTCTCTTCTTGTAATGAGGTCATAAGAATTTTCATTGAGGTCTTGGAAAAGTCATGGAATTTTTTCATCCAAATAGAGTATGAACCCTGTAATGCATTAAAAGAGTTCAGCTATAAAAGTTCTATGTGAGTATTTTTTTTTATTTTAATTTTAAAAAGTTACTTTAAACAGTGGTAACTTTTTTAAATTTTAAAAAAGTTACAGTGTATCTTTAGTACACTGCATGAAATTGTATTTTGTACTATTTAAAATTTTGCAGTCATTAAATTAGTAAAACTGCTTACTTGGATATTTAATCAGAAGTTATCCTTTCCATGCAAATAGTTCCAAACAGTGGTGACATTTCTCTTCAACCTTTTGAGCTTTGTGCTGCACACTGGGTGATTATAATTATTACATTTCCAAAATGCTGCATAAAAAGAACCAGTGGTCAGAATTACTTCAAAATTGAATCGAATATACTTAAAGGCGGGAAAATGATGCGGAATAAGAAGAAAGGAGTTCTGAAAGTATGAGTTTTTGAATTAAGTACCACATTCTGCCAGGGAATGTCTTTTACGAGATTGGCAAGTGCTTTGCAGCTGCTTTAAAGAGATTCTGGTCATTAAAGGGCATGAAAAAAGACTGTAGTCCGACGTCTGCCAAGGGGTCTGAAAAAAATGATTTAAAAAATTTCGAAGAGAGAGGTTCTTTTGAAAAGAAATCTGGAAGAAAAAAATCACTTACTTCGATCCTTAGAAGATGTTTCCACAGCATTACAGATAGGACATTTTTGTTATGACATATACAGTGTTCCCATTCTTCAAGTTTTTTTTTAATTCAAATTTGAATGACAGGTGGTTATTTTTATTTAGTATTTTGAAAACGAGACTTTAATAAAAATCACCTCACACAAAGCTCATACCAGCTAATGCTTCACTGCTTTTTCTGTTAGATTCCTGGACTTTGAGCTTTTGATATTTCTATGTGTCGCATTTATTTACTGGATTTTTTTTTCCAGCAGGCATGAAAGCTTAACTAATAATTCTGTGTAATGTTTGTATGCTTTCATTGTAGTCATAGCGACCCGACATGCCTTATTGTTACCTTTACAAAATCATTCTTTCTAAAAAGAAGATTAATTCAATTTTTAAACAATCCACTGCAGACAAATCTTGACTCATTGATACATGTGACAGAACGGAACATTTAGAGTAATTTTGTTTTATAAATACAAATTAAACTAGAAAATTTATTTTTGATAGCAACAGTAAGGATTTGTCATAAGAATTATGTAGAACATTAAAAGTTATCGTTTTTAAACAAAATAATCGAAGAATACGCAATGAAATGCCTGCGACAGTACGGGACTTGTATGTGTCCTGTTCCTTCACAGGCATTTTATTGCATATTGTTCAACTATTTTCTTCAAACTGACTAACTTTTGATGACATAGTTCTTATGACAAATCTTTACTGTGTCTATCAAAAATAAGATTTCTAGCATGTATTATTTGTATTTGAAACAAAATTCAGTTGCAAAACTACTCCAAATGTCCGTTTCATCACATGGAATGGCCCACATAATACAACCTACTGGTATGGTATGGTACCTATGGCTGTAGAAGTTGTTGCCATTTGATTTCTAACCAGTCATATCTATTTTGAATACATCTTAATTGGGATTGGCTTTAAGACTCAGCAATACAAATTGTCGTTTTTGCCAGTAGGAGGATATAAATCATAGACAATTCAAGAATAGCCATAAAAGTTCTACTTTTGTCTAGGCACCTCAAAAGACTGTTTTATACATTAGAAAGTTGTTTTTACAGTTTTAACTTTTTATTGTGCTGTTGATTACTAATGGCAGAAATACCAAAGTTACACAAAAGGATCACAAAAAATGAATAATTAAAATTAATACTTGTCACAGTTTTTTTCAGCGACCCTTCAAAATTATTGAGCGTGTGAAAATTTGAACTCATTTTTAAATATTGAATGTAACTGGACAGCAACAGAAAAATTTGAGTGTTTTAGTTTTGGAATAGAAAAAGCTATTCACAAAAATTATAATAGCTAAAATAAACTTTTCAAAAACTGCAATTGCTCTTTTTAAAATATTAATTTTCCTAATTTGGGCTATTTTTTAAACCATGCATTTTCAACATGCTAGCGTGTTGGAGAGTCTTCAATCATATCAGTTCAAACCAAAATGTCTGATTTGCAAAGAAGTAAACATTTAAATTTATTAATAAAGTAGCTATTCTTCTTATTTTGGTACTTGAAAATGCTTTATCCTGCCTTAAGTTTCTAACTTCTTTAACAAGTGCTTTGTCAAAAAGGTGGAAATCCTGTTCCTAGATTTTGTGCTATTGATATGAAGGACTATTTACAATCCTAATTTAGTATGTTATAGTATTTTTTTAAGAAATCTGTTTTTGACTTGTCATGAAGACAAAATTTACTTGGGACTCTCTACAAGGAGTGTCCCAAATTATTCCTTTTGCTTTTTTTTCATCAACATTTCTTGTATTTTGTTTAGTGTTTCTGGTGAAAAGAAACGACCTGTTATTATACATCGAGCCATACTAGGATCCGTTGAAAGGATGATTGCTATTTTGACAGAGAACTATGGAGGAAAATGGTTAGTACCATACTACTTTTCCAAAAATTAAACTAAATGCTGATTATTTGTTTTTGAATAATAATTGGTTGCCTGAAGTGAATACCAATGTAAACCTAATCAAATGAGGTTCCTTGTATGTTTTTTTAAACTTCTGAATATTCTATGCATCTGCATTAGTATTAAAGTCTTTTTTTTTTTTAATTTGAGAATAATGAATATTGATTAAGTTAATCATAAATTTCAATTAAACCTCATTTTAATTTATTCCTTGATCAGACGGACCTTTTTTTTTCTAAAAGAACATAAGAGTCTGTCCCCTCCCCCCCCCCCCCAAATACAATTTTATTTCTGAAAGTAAGGTGGTGTGCATAGAATGGCTCTTCCTTTCTTTCTTTCTTTCTTTTTTTTTTTTGTTTGATCCATTGTTTGAATTTTTCTTTTGTTTTTGTTTGTAAAGATAAGATTTTTTTCTCTTCCATTTTAGGCCCTTTTGGTTATCTCCTCGTCAGTCTATTGTTGTGCCTGTTGGTGCAATGTTTGAAGAATATGCCCAGAAGGTAAGCCAAGAATATCTCCTTGATATGAACAAAAAGGAAGATTTTGTTGTGTTATAATGAAGTTAATTTTAAATACTGAACTGTATAGTTGTAAAGTCACGAAATAATTAGTAACACTTTTCTGAGATATCATACCATTTCCAAACTGTGAGCATTAGAGGAATTTTCTCATTGCAATCTGCTTTTATTTGTCTTTACAGTTTAGAATTTTTCTTATTTAGTGCAAAAAACTTGGAGGAACTTGAATGCTTAAGATGATTTCTACTTTTGATATTAAAACCTGAAATCATTTGAGACGAAATGAGTGCTGTAAAACCATGAATAAACTTAAGCATCCTTCTAATAATTGCTTACAACCACTTCTACTCTTAGGAATATTTAGTTTGATAATTGCATGAATTCATGTTGTGTATGTTATCTTCTCTGAAGTTCCTGTTTTGTTTGTTTTCACTGTACGTAATTATGGAAGTGAAAAATTTCTATATTTGTCTTTACTTGTATGCTTTAACAATATTTTTTTTTTTCATTGTGATGCTTATGTACAGGTATCTACTGAAATAAAAAATGCAGGGTTCATATGTGACATGGATGTTGATCAAGGAGATACCATGAACAAAAAGATAAGAAATGCTCAGGTTGCACAGTATAATTTCATTTTTGGTAAGCCAATTCTCGAACTTAGTGCCCTCATGTTTAAAATATTTACCTTCATGTTGTAGATTTTTAAATTCTTCAAAAATTATGTAGACTGTTTTCAGTACTTTATTCATTAGAATGTTGTCTCATAGATCAATTTATGTTCACAAAACATCTCCCCATTCAACCTGCAAGACCTCTTTTTTTTTGCAACTGTTAGTCCTAGATGCATACACCCATTTGCAAAAATGGTCAAAATAAGATGCAGAGATTAAAAGGAAAAAAAATATGAAATCTAACTTCCTCAATGCAGGATATACGTGTGTCTGGAAAGTCAGGGAAAACCATGGATTCTGACCATAATCAAAAATGGTCTTGGAACACTGCTATTGCATTATTGCTATGATAAATAAATCTTTAATAAACTTATGTCACTTGCATGCTATTGTAAGGAATGTTTTAGAACTCTGAGATGAGGTAAAAATTATGTTAGTATTTTCATATTTCATCTTCAAACAATCTCCATTGAAATCTTTCATTTCTCTCCTTTGTCTTCGACCCAGTCTCCTGTTTTTTTCTCTCATAAAATTGGTAAGACAGTATTTCATTTTTATCATTCTAATTCTCCTATTATTAAAGTCCCCCTTAACTTATTACTGCATTTGTGTGAATTTAAGTTATTGTTTTTTCCCTATTTCCTTAAAATAGTTTGCATTTTTAAGGCAATTTATTCTTTAAAACTATTGTATAGCTTTATACTTTCGTGTGCGACATAATTATTCTAAAATCATTCAATAATTCTTTGCTATATTTGTTTTTCAGTTGTTGGTGAAAGAGAGAAATCTTCCAATACCGTTAATGTACGTACAAGAGATAATATTGTACATGGTGAATTTTCAATTGAGGACGTTATATCAAAATTCACAGTGCTTAAAAAGCAACGTATTGCTGATTCAGAAAAATCTTTCTAGGCTTCTGAAATTATTCTTGGACATTTTGTACTACTTCACTCTGCACTGGATATTAATTTATGCTACAAAATACTAAATAAAATTTAAAATCTGATGTTTTGTTTCTTTCTTTCACACAGTTATGGGTGGGGCAGGACCAGGAAATTTTATCAATCGATGAAAAATCAGAAAATATCGGGTAATTTTGAAGGAAAATTGATGAAATGGGGGAAAATTGCTTTACAAAATTAAGTGCCGTAATTTACAGTACATTATTTGTTAAAAAAGCATAAAATTATTAAGGTGCAGATTATCTGAGTTGATTTTTTTCTTGTCAATGTCAAAGTATCGAACCTCAATTTACAGCAGGATTTACTTACAAAGACTGCTTCTTTGACTGAAGGATTGCTAATTATAATCTTAATGTATCTTGAGTGCATCCTTTTCGTGCTAAACGTCTGTATTCTGTTTGTCTGGGAAATTCTTTTATGAAACGCAGCAGGGTCATTCTTCAAAGAGAAATTTTTCTGTCACACGCCTTATACAGTAAAAACTTTAAGGAACAATTCATTTTACAATGTTTTTTAATTTCATCAAAAATATATGTTTAAACCTGCCAACATATTTTTAATAATAATTTTTATTTTTATATATATTTGGTTCACAGCATGTGATTTCTCACCTCCGTGGCATGTCACACACCTGGTGTGACTATGTTGCTTAATAACTTTTTAAAAGTATATATTTATTTATTAATTATTTTTTTCAAAAGTTTCAAATACTAATTGTTTAAGTATATTTAACTTTTTAATATTGTGTTTTAATAAGATAAGGAATTATGTCATACAATAAATTCTCATCTCCATTACCCAAACACAAAATGCCATTTCTCATTAACAAATTTCAGTATTGACATCGCAATTTATTTTCCATGATACAAGGTAGCCCCCTTGTTTATTTTCAGCCATGAAGAAGTTGTGAGATTTTTGTTGAAAAGGAAGGCAATAAGATTTTGTTTAAAAAACCAAGTGTGGTTATTGGGGATTCCCTCCTCCATGAACTTGAATTGATTCAAACTAATTATTAAAATAGCTCATTGCTTGCCAAATTAACAAAATTACTACTTTGATATTCAAGTCGCCTCTATTTTTAATCCTTAAAAGGTTTTTTTATTTTTTTTATTTTATGAGTAAAAAGATTGGAATTCAGCTGGGCCTAAGTAAATGGTAACTTCTAGCAGGTAATACCTTCATGTAAAAATAAAAAAAAAGGAAAGATTTTGAAATTGAAAAATATTTTCGTTTAACAGTTACACATTCTGGAGACTGACCCAGCAGCAAGGTCACGAGCAAGTTGAGGAGCCGTCGTTAGCCTATGCTGTCTTGTCGCTGAGCAAAAGTTTTGAATGATTTTTTATAGCATGTAAAATTCTGAAAATTTGGGGAATTTCTTTTTTGGAGAGTTCAGAAGTTTTGTGATCCTTGTGATAAAACTGAATAGGTTCTCTGCTTGGCACTGATTTGCTATTGTTGTGCCAAACATCTAGTTGACGCTGCCAAAAAGCGTATTTCTTTATTTACAACTTGCCTATGTTCAGTAAACAGAAGATAAGGTTTATCCTTTTAATTTCCTTTTACAATAAATAAAATCAAATCGGACACATACTTCATATTTCAGTGTGCATTTTGGAGTTTCATACTCATTTTCATTTTTCTGTGCATTTAGCATCATAATGGTAAAATTGCAACTTTAAACAAAAATAATGAAGTGAAAAGGGTGCAGGTGATAAAAATAAATTGATGATACAGTAGAAGACCATTATAATGCACACCTTGGGACCTGAGCTTTTGCATTATACAGGTTTTTGTGTTATATAGATAATTTCCCAAATTTTAAAACTAGTATTCAGAATATATATATTTACACTTCAGAATTATGCAATTTAATATATATTTATATATATATAATCATTCACAAATAAATATGTTTCGCAATCAAAAGAAAGTGAATTATCTTGCACTTCTTGCTTCATGATTTGCATAACAGCTGCGCTTTCTAGAGCAATCTGGCATATTTTTTCCTGTGAATACTAATTTTCCTTTAAAAGCTTTGAATTAAAATGGAAAGATGAAAAGCTGTTTACAAATTCAATTTGCCTTAGAATTTTTATGTATTCCAAGTGGAATAAAGTCCTTTTTTTAACTGCAAAACTTATTGTTTACGTGTGAAAAGTTGTGCGCTTTATAAAGAATTGCGTTATATAAGTCGGTGTTATAAAGGTATTCTATTGTATTTTGCAAAATGTTTGTAAGTAACACTCACTGTGTTTATTGTACTTTATTGATGTAGGGAACTATCTGAAAACTTATCAAAAAGCTAAAAATTTCTAAGATAAGTCATGAATCTAAGAAGTCAAATTCTTATGCACATGTGTTGTATACCACTCTTTCTCCACAGTCCCCTTAGTGAGTTTTTTTGAGTCACAAACAATCTCCATCTCAACTGTCACAACCAGGTACATTTATTTCTCCAAACATATTCAATTCATACATACATGCTAATACTACAACTAAAGAATAGATCGTCATGAATGTAAAGCCGACGGCTTTGTTTAGTTTCCAACCAGTAAAAACAAATGTTAGAACGAAAGCTATTAGCGTGAGCAGCAGAGTTGCTGTTGTGTAGGTCAGTGCAGAACTGTACACCAGTAAATACCCTTCTTCTGAAATGAGCGTTTTTGCGAGCCATGGAGCACCGAGACAGAAAGATATATCAAATGTATTGCTTCCTACAAGGTTGCTGATAGCCATGTTGCCGAGACCTAAATAAAATAAATCATGCACTTATAATGTTATTTTCTGTTTTGAATGTAAGTACATTTTGTAAAATATAGATATATTTAAACATGGAATTTTGTTTAAATTTTAATCACTTCAAAATTTGTCAATGTATGAAGTATTCAGAGCTAAAGTGGATCAGTCGTTTGTAATACAGAGAACTTTTGCTCTTATTATATAATTCATTCAGAGCTCAAGTGGATCAAGTTTTTCCAAAATATGTCAAGTCGTTCTCAATCCACTTGAGCTCCAAGTGCCTCATATTTCGAAGGAAGTCATTTGAATTCCTTTGCTAATGAATGTAAAATAAATAAACAATGGCACTTTTATGAAACTGCAATTTTTGATTCTCGATTGCTATTCAGAAAGTAAGGAGGGTTTCCATCTAATGTCGCCAGGCCCTTGCTTATCATGTACATTTTGGTGTCTGCATGCTCAGCATCCAGCCATCACAAGGGAGATAATCGCCGCATTGCCCGTTTTTACAATAATGTGCGATGCAATTGAAAATCCCACGATCTGTGATCCGGATCTTGTTGGCAAAAAACTCAAACCTATAGAATTTTGTCAGCAAATGTGTCTCGTGTACAGAAACAACGTAATGAATGAAAGTTCCTCCCAGTGGTGGTAGATTCTGTTTAAAAATGGCCGAATTAACATTCACGACGAAGGAAGGTTTTTCCTCGTCCCTCCCATAGCCTTGATCTTGCACTTAGTGATTTTTGCTTGTTTTTAAGAATGAAGAACTGGCTAGCAATGCATATATTTTATCCTAATATGATCACCTTAACTTAGTTCTGCTTTGCTTATTTATAATCAAATCTGTAGTTTGTTTTTTGCTTAGAAACATATTGAAGAAATTACTGACAAGGCACTACCTCTTCTTGTAGGCAGGCCAATCATTTTAAAGAATCAGGAGAGAGTAGTTTCGTTTTTTTTTTTCAATATGAAAAATATACTCTTTGACCCCACCCCCTCTAAAAATTTGGATTGACCTACATGCTTTCTTGCTTTTCTCTCACGGGGGTTAATGTTCAAATTTGGATTGAAAGAATATTTTCTATCGAGATTGTACTGCATAGAAATTGTCACAATCGGTACGCAAAATAAGCTATGTTAGTAAAAAATTTGTCAATCATTAAAACATTCATGTATATGTATGTTATTTTTCTTCCCTTGGCTCAAACAAATGCTCTTTTTGTGTATTTGTTTTTTACAATTTTGTGATATGGACACAAATGAGCTATTGCTTTTTGCGTTAAATATTATATGAACATATTTAATAAAGTAGAAACAACGTGCACAAACATGTAAAATACTTTGCATACACGTCTTAAGGTTGTAAGGCTCCTCTTTATTAACGCTAATAAATGTGAGGTTCAGGGATACAATTCCTCTCAGACTTGCACTCTTTATACCCTTTTCATAATCAGGGACGCAGATTAGATGGAGACTTTCAAAACCTCGTCCATTATTTACATTTGATTTTTTACTTGCTGCGCATGAGCATTTTGGATTCAGACACGTTTCTCATTGTATATATGTAAAATAATGTTATAAATGCATAAAACTTGATACTGTATAATAATTATTAGAGCCCTGACGAAGTGTGATCATCAACATATATGCATTCAAATCAAGGATGTTTGTGATCCAAAAATTTTGCATTGCCGTTTCCAAACATTTTGGGCTGACAACACATTCTAAAGCTAAAAAAATATTTTAAAAAAAATTTGAAATGCCCCCCCCCCCCCCAATGATTTTTGAACGCATATTTGACGGAATTTTTTACAGGGTTGGTTGGGGGGGGGAAGCGGTCGAGCTTCCTCATAGTTTTCAAAAATTTTCCTGTCTTCAGAAAATTTTACTATCACCCCCGATTCAAATATACATTGGAGATTTAAAAGATTCACAGAAAATATAATATGCACATTATTAGTGTCCTTAAAAACTCGGGTGACCCGTGGTCGACCGATTTTTTGTTCTAAGGACAAAACAGTTGTTTGAAACGGTTCTTCTCAAGAAAAAGTTTCAAATAAGTGAACACACAGTAACATACATTCATTTTGAAAATTTGCCACTAATATGAATTAACGTCAAAAAAAAAAAAATAAGCAAAAAATAAAAATACACAAATGTATTTACTTATAATCCAGGCACTTATTATTTTTAAGCATGTAATTTTCACAAATTTGCACACTTGTAGTTATAAAATTGTTCGTTTAACATTACCATTTTACCACAATGGTATTTATTTGTATCTTATATTTTCCACCATAGGTTTGATAGATGTCTGAAATCAAATCGTATGGGAGTATATTCCAGCAGTGCTGTACTTGGGGGGGGGGGGGGGGAGGGATGTTTGGGGCGACTCATTTGAAGAAAAGGTGGTTTGAAACTATTTTACATTAAATTGCATTATTTTTTGCAACAAATAAACATTTCGGGGGCCAGCTTCCGCCTCCCCCCTCCCTCCAACTGCAGCACTGTCTTTCAGGTAACTGAGGTTGTTGAAATCAACTCAAACAGGAATATTTTCTACATAAAAGTTTTTTTAATTGAACCGTATGTAAATATATTCTGAACCAGCATATTTGACGAGTTTCTCATACATACCTTGTCTGTTTTTAAAAATAAATGGATAAAATATAAAAACAACATCACTCACCAACCCTGTCCATAAAAGCTTTTAGTACACCACCTGCAATTAGATGACCAATTGCTCATTGATGTTTTATTTTGCAAATTAGATTGAAAAGTTGTTTACTGACCCTAGCATAGCTTCTATACCAAACAGAACGTTAAAAACATAGGATTGTGTAGTTCTCAATAAATTGGTTTTCATATAAACAGCAGAACATTTTAAATCTTAAACACATTTTATGAAGCATTCAAAGCTGCCGTTAAATTAAAACCAAATCTACTTTAGCGTTTAGTAAGTTTTCGCCATATTTGTCATGAAGTGTATACTACTATGAAACTAACCCAAAATCAGATGAAATAGGCCAAGTATTGTAACTGTTGAAATTTATTCTATAAATCTTAAGTTTCGATTCATGTGTTGCTATCTTCTCCACCTTCTAAGTAAACGCTAATATGTTATTTTCCTCAAGAAATGGAAAAGCAAAATGTTTTAAATTTTCTGAAAGGTCGAACATTGAGTAAGCTTACTAATCAGTTACCAGTATTAACTAAACCAGTGGTGCGCCACCTTCTTTTACTCACGGGCCCTACCTTATGCTAAGATAAATCTCGCTGGCCAGAAACATAGATAATAGTAAAATATGTTTCAATCTTTTTCAATAACAATGGGGGGAAAATTCGAAAGGAAAGAAAATTCCTAACCAAGAATATTGCTGTTATCATACTGCATACTAATTTTATTCACGCAAAGTTTCCTACTGCTTTTTAGAAACGAATTTCTGACTATTTGATTTGCAATCATCTGTTGTAATGCCGAATGTAGATAATCAGCTGTTTTAAAAGGCTCCAAAATATCTTTTTCAATTTGTAACATTAAACATATCAACGGGCCACATGATCAGTTTCGCGGGCAACATATGGCCTGCAGGCGCTGGTTGGGCAACATTGATCGAAACCATTATTTCAATGAAGATGATATTACTGCATGCGTAGCAAAAATGTTAACCACATAAATATTTTTGACAATCTTAATGTATAATAAATTGTAAAAACTAAAATGATTTACCGTTTACAAACATTCATTGATGATTTTGAATTAAATTAATTTGCTAATGACTACATGACGCATCCTAATCCTTTAATTTGATACCTAAAAAATGTGCTCAACTGCTAAAAAATATTCAATAATGAAATAATTGCAACTTTTAACGAATATGTCTCAGGTGTCTCTTCTAAAAAAGTGCCGTTAAGTTTTTCACGATAAAATTAATTTTTATTCTGGTATAAGCTTTGTTACATTGGAACAGAATAACAATTCATTAAAAAAAAGATTCATTTCAATACCTAAAAAGGAGCAATATCGATTCAAAATTAAAAGTAAAATTGCATTTTTCGTGTCTTTTCCTTAACATATTTCAGTATTTTTTGTGAATTTCCATTTCAATCCGTGATACAATTTTCATGTCGGAATATTGTTAGCATACCTTATACACTCATAAGAAATTGAAACATGGAAAAACATTAATAATTTAAAGAGAACGAACTCTGAAATGTCCCCTCCGCGAAGAATATTTTATTGTGGTTTGCCCCGTCTATATAGCCACTCTTAAGGTTTTTTCAATATTTTAACAAACTTGTATTCTTACCACTTTGTGCAACAAGAACGCTCGATATTAATTCCGGCACACTCGTTCCAGCAGCTAAAACCGTGAGACCAGACACAGAATCCGGGATTCCAAACGTGTAACCTAATAAAAAAATCCAGAACAGTTTTTAAATAATATTTAATTTGGTTTTTAGTAGTATATTGCAAAATTGATTCCACGTACATTATATATGAGGGGCGTTCAAAAAGCAAGTTACACTCGAACAATTTAGGTCAAAAAACACTTTATTGAGAAGTGTGCTACAATACAGTATGACACAAATACATCACTCTATTTTACTACAAAATCTTCTAGTCGCTGTAGAAATTCGTCGGACCGTAGCACTAATCGTTCGAAGCCCTGACGATAGAAATTCGCTCCCTGGTCCTTGAGCCAGCTTGTCTGAAGCTGGTGACCGCTGGTAAATTCTCTTTCACCCAAATGTTCTTTGAGTTTGCCGAACACGTGGAAGTCGCAGGGTGCCAGATCCAGGGGTGATTGTGTTCCGGTATTTTACCGGATTTCCGGTATTTTCATCTTGATTTCCGGTATCTTCATCTTCGAAAATACCGGAACTCGTATATTTTCAGAAAAACCCACTTTTGTTAAATTTAGGTTGATGTTGAATGAAACGCCGAAAGTCCAAATTGAAGACGTTTCATTTGGTATAAAGCGTAAGCTACCGTCATGTTTTGCAATCTCTAATTATTGAAGAACAGCTGGGGTGGGAGATGAAATAAAGACTAGATAAGAAGAGGAAAGAGGGTCACTTGATATTTTTCCCATTAATATTTTCTTTTTAAGATGTCTAATAGCGTTTCTTTGTTGCATATCTTAATATGCAGATGATGTAACTAGGGGTGCCCATTCCTCCCCCCTCCCCACTACGATGGCACCCCTCAATTTTACTAAGCCCCCTTTTCCCTCAAGAATTGCCACCCACTAATAAAAAGATTTAAATTCTTCTAAATTAATTTCTCGAAAAGTTTCTGTATTATAATCTGCCTCATGACCCCCCCCCCCCCCACCCCGGCACAAACACATGAAAATCCTTGCTATAGCTATATTATTAGAATAAATTGCTAAAATATTTATTCACCAAAATGGCCTATGGCTTTTCTCTGTTGCAGATGCTTATGTAATAGGCTTTGCAGCCCCCCCCCCCCCCATTAAATGTTGAATTTAATGACCTATACATATAGAAAACATCGATATTTGGAGAGCGATATATCGTGGTATTAAAATTCGGATATCGCATAGCCCTATTGCACAGTAATCATAATACATGCTGCCCCTTTCACCCCAATTTAAGTCTAAAACCTTTATGCACTTTTAGTAAATGAATGTAATTAATGGTTAAGGATTCAGATGCAGTGGAGGAAAATAAAACATTCTTTGAAAAATTTTAAGAAATGAGAAAAATTAAAAGAATTTTGTTCCCTCCATGCACATGGACGTATTAAGTCCAATTAAAACTTCGAGTTTTAGCCCCAACAAATAATTATGTAAATAAATAATGTGTGCATATACATAATGTGTGTATGTATGTCCATCAAAACACTTTTTCTTCTTGGGAAAAAAAGTTCAGGTATTTTTTCATGGAGTCACAATCACCCCTGCAGATCGGGGCAAGAGTAAGGAAACACAATTTGCGATAATTCAGTTGGTGACGGATAATGGAATAAGCACTGCCAACAGATATTCCCAACTTCTGTGCAATGTGTGCGATACTCACTCTGCGACTATTGAGAATAATGCCTTCCACCCACTGCACCATGTCAGATGTGCTCACCGCTGTTGGCCTTCCTTGCATTTCCGCATCGGTTACGTCTGTGCGACCATCTTCAAACTGCTGGCACCATTTCACAATGGCTGAACGTGACATTGCACGTAACCTGTGCAATGCCGATAATTCACGATAAATCTCTGTACTTGTTAAACGTGCTGCCCACAAAAAACGTACTGTTCCACAGATTTCAACGTTGGAGTACGTTTCCAGTTGCCGCGCCATTTTTTTCTCGTACTACGCAGCAACGATTCAAAGTATCCGAATAAAATTGCTGCAGTTGGAAGCTGTGGAACTAAAGTATTGTCTGTGCATGTTTCCTTCTTGTTACGGTTTGCTACCATTTATGGGGAAACAAGTGTAACTTTTTGAATGCCCTTTATACAAATACAAATAATGCAAATAAAAATACAAATGTATATTTATATGCAATTATATATAAATATACGAATGTACATTTATAAACAAGGCAAAAGGTATCCACTTCTGTTTCTACAATTGGTCGAATGAAAATAAGTTGTCCCCCCCCCCCTCTTTTCTTATTTTTCGTCTTTTTCATTTGCATTTTAGGTGCAGGTGGTGGAAGATTATTTCGATCTTGAGTTCGTATAAGAATTTTTAAATTCGTAGTTAAAGTTTCTCTTACTGGGATAATCATAAGCAGAGTTCTTGTATAACTGCTTGAAACAAAAATCTTGTAAAATTATTTCTGCGGCATTCAAGAGCAATCTTGCAAGTTCTTTAACTGTTAACTATCAAAATTTAAATAAAGAGACCAGCCCCGTAACATAAGGGTCGGGGGTCAATTGCCCCCCCCCCCTTCCCTCCTCTCCCACAACTTTGATGAACTAATGCATTTACATGTAAGTAGGTTTCGTTTTTGGTGTTTTATTTAATTAATTATTACAAAAGTAACATAGAGATTAAATTAACACCGAGTAAATACACTCTTCTACCCCTCTTTGTGGAAAATTTCAAAATGGCGGGCCTGGAGGGGACTAAACACAATTGTAATTGTCTACTCACCAATAACCGTTACCATCCAAACAGCTAAGTAAGAGAGGACTCCAATCCAGACGACAGACATGAGGAAGGTGAGAGGAAACAGTTTGTTCCACTTGCTGTTCCGAATGTCGGGAATAGTCAGATAGAAGAGAACCAAAGAAGGATACATCATGACCCACCAAACAAAGCTCCAAGCCCCACCAGTTGGAGCAGAACATAGGGTTCCTTCGGAGTACAACTCTTCACTAACGACCATGGAGTCTGCAAAGATACCGAATCTTTAGCAAACACAAACATTTATCGTTTTCAATGTTCCTAGTTGCTCTTCCATTTTCATTGCAAAAAAAAACGTCCCCCTGAGCAAGGGCGCCCATATGCAAAATTTTAAGGAGGGGCTCAGATATTTTCCCCATGGTTTAGTAGGATACTTTCCCCATGGAAACCGATTACAGTACAGATTAGAGTTATTAAAATTTGACATTTTAAATTACTTATTCATTAATTCCTGAAGAAGAAATGTTTTTACATTTTTGCAAAGAAAAAGTACTAAAAGCAAGGAAGTTTTAATTTCAAAGGGAGGGGGAGTAGAGCCCCCCTTTCCCCCTATATGGGCGCCCTTTCCCCTGAGTACTAATTATAAACTTCCATTCGGGCTTCAACAAGGTGATACAGGCGCGTCCCTCGTTAACACGGTTAATTCGTCCTGTGTAGTATCGAAACCGTGTTATACGAGACTTTTTTTAAAAATAACATTTAAACTTATTTTTTACACTAATTAATCATGTACATAGTAAAAATCATGTCAATATGTATCGTGTTATATCGAAACCGTTTTATACGAGACTTGGAAATAATGTAAATCAAGGGATGTGTACTGCGTTATATGGAAACCAAGTTTCATAAAAACAAAAACGTATTAGAGTTACATTAACAGAATGTATTGAACAAAAATGAAATTTAACTTTCGTATTATATCAAAACTATGAAACATTAAATTCAATGTTTCGTACCGTGTAATATTGAAATCGTGTCATAATCGCAAATTTGGTACCGCGTAATATTGAAACCGTGTTGTACAAGTACCGTCATTGTACGAGGGACGCCTGTTCTTGCTGTACAATCGGGAACGTAGTGGTTAGGGAGTCGGACACGGAACCGGAAAATCCCGAGCTCAACGCCCGCGAGGCCGTAAAGACCCTACGAGTATATGCGGGTTTGCTGGTTAATTCTGAGCCGGAAAGTCGTATGAGCAGTTTGCCATAGATACAGGAAACTGGAGAAAATTTTCCTCTCCTTCAGACTAGTGTTTAAAACTGGGGAGGTGAAACGATTTGTGGTGCCATCTCTTGATAAATAAGCCAGGTGTAGACATTCTGTGTTGAGGGCAATGATGGTCGCATACTAGGTTCTGCAAATGGCTTCCAACATCCATGGTTCTGCTTTACAAATCATGATCGCTTTCGTGTCGTTGAGAAGGGTGAATGGACGGAAAATGTAAACGTGTCTTCATATTTGTAAACGAACAAACGTATTATTATACAATACTTTATTTATTCAATATTGTTACAAATCCTGTAAATAGTAATTATTGTAGGAACGTAACCTGTAAATAGTTTCCCGTAATGAATATACAACCCCTTTTTCATTCGGCTAAATTATACGACCCCTATTTTCTTTCTTTTCATTGATAACGGTCTACGCATTTCGCGAAGAGGTAAGAATGTTGTGGAAAATTCTTTTCGGTGTATAAAAGCCGTTAGCGATGGATAAACAGTTAGTTTCGATTCAGATTTCGAACGGAGAGCATTTTGCTCTGTTTATAGCGAGGCATTTCGCTGTGTTGTTTTCGTATTTGGAAGTAAATACGTGTGTAAACGTTGAGTTTACGGTGTTGTGTGATAATTGCTTAATTGCTGATGAATAATTTAGCAGTTGTTGAAGATCTTTCTTGTACATAGTGTAAATAAATTTCCTGTGTTTTTATCAAGAACTGTGTCTTCATTTCAAGAAAGTGGAAGTCGCACCGAATCCGTTACAATTTGGCGCCCAACGTGGGGCTTCTTCTGGACTTTCTTGGAGTAAGTGTGACTTTGGACATTTTTTTTTTCATAAAGACTGTTTGAATTTATAGACTTTGTTTTTATGGTGATTACTCGCGCAATGGATGACCAATTAAAACAACTTCTGGAAGCAATTAATGCTGTGAAAAGCGACCTGACTGAAAATATGGCGGCTAATCAAGAACAATTAAAAAGTGATTTGACTGCAAGTTTTACTGCAAATCAAGAACAATTAAAAAATGACATGGCGGCTAATCAAGAACAATTAAAAAATGAATTGGCGACTAACCAAGAACAGTTAAATAGTGATTTAACTGCTAAAATTACTACAAGTCAAAATGAAATAAAAAGTGACCTAACGTCGATGAAAAACCATGATGGAGAATCAACTAACCGCCATGGGAGATAAAGTTGATGCTCTGGAAGAAAAATTTGATACTGTGGAAGAGCGTATCGCCAGTGTGGAAAATAAGTTGGAAGAAGAAGACAAGAAATTTACCTCATTTAAGGAAGAAATAATTAAAGACATGGAAAGGAGATTGGCGACCGCGGAAAGCAGCTCTGTACAGTTTGGCGCTCCCACATCGGTTGCTCGACCGTCCATTAAACTTGCCACATTTGATGGGAAAACTTCGTGGCAGGTTTACAAAACTCAATTCATGATAGTGGCGGAAGCGAACGGATGGGACTCTGCTACCAAGGCCTGTCATCTTGCAGCATCCCTGAGAGGTGACGCAGCGGACATTCTCCAGACCCTTCCGGACAGCCAGCGCCTGGATTTCGCCGCCCTCACATCTGCGTTGGAGCTTCGCTTCGGTGAGAAGTGCCAGAAAGATTTCAGCCGACTCCAGTTGAAGTCCCGTTTCCAGAAAACTGGGGAAACCCTGCAAGAGCTTGCGGCGGACATCGAGAGACTGTCTCATCTTGCTTTTTACGACTGCCCTGCGGATGTTCGAGACAACCTGGCACTCAACTATTACATCGACGGGGTTCGAGATCCGGAAATCCAGAAAGCTCTACGGATGGCGGATGTCAAAGACCTGAATTCTGCTGTTGTGTATGCGATGAGATACGAGGCCGCCCAGCAAGCAACCCGTGTGAATCGCCATCCCATCCGAACTCTGGAAGCTGATGAGTCTGATTCCAGGTCGTCCCACCTCGCTGAACTTGAGAGACAACTCGGTGACTTGACAAGACAGTTGAGCAGCATAACAGCCCAAAAGAAACAAGAGCAGAAGTGCTGGAAATGCGGTAGTGAAGGACACCTGCGAAGGAGTTGTCCGGCTCGCCAAGCTACGCGAGGGAAGGAAATCACCACCACTAAAGCTCTGCAGATTTCCTCTTCTAGTAGTGGCAGTGATGGACTTTTCATTTACGCACATGTAAATGGGAACCCCTGCAGACTGATTGTTGACACTGGAGCCAATGTGACAATCATTAGGACAGATGTGGCTCGTGAATTTGGATTGAAACTGCTGTGGACATCGCCACGCGTAAGTCTCCAGACTGTGACAGGTGACAAAATTGAGATTGACGGTAAAGTGGACTTGGAAATAGTGTTTGGGAATGCCACCTACCATCATACGGCATTCGTCGCTAATATCACGGACCCCTTCATTCTCGGATTGGACTTTTTGAAGAAATATGACTTCACTCTCGACTTCAAGACTAATGAGCTGCACTCGATGAGAGAAGACATAGCCGTTTTCCCTGCAGAGAGTGATGTAAAATCCGCTCATCAAATAATAGCTCAAACAGATTTATCGATTCCCTCAAGGTCAGAATCATTAATACCTGGCTCCCTTGAAGAAAGCAATAGTTTTCGATTTGGACTCATTGAATCCCCCAACTTAAGCAATAGCCCAAAAGGAGTGCTGGTAGCATCTACGCTTGTGGATCTTTCTAAGGATGTAATTCCTGTGAGAGTCGCCAACGTGAGTGAAAGGCCAAGGAATATCCGGAAAGGCGAAGTGTTAGCAACTTGTACTCCCGTAAACTGCATCATTAGAAGAATCAATTCCCCCGAGACTGTGTCTTCTGAGTCCTTGACATCGAAGTTAATTGGGAGTGCACCCTTATCGAAGGATCAAAGAACTGCTGCGGAACAATTGGTGGACGACTTCAAGCATCTGTTTTCATCTACATCGGAGGATGTTGGCCGTACGAATTTAACGCAGCATAGGATTTACACTGGAGAACACCCCCCTATTAAACAGCATCCAAGACGACTACCGTTCGCTAAAAAGGAAGAGGTTGAGACCCTCCAGAAAGAGATGAAGGAGAACGATGTAATCGAACCTTCATCCAGTCCTTGGGCGTCTCCCATCGTCCTGGTCCGAAAGAAAGATGGCTCCACCAGATTTTGTGTCGATTACCGACGGCTGAATGAAATCACCAAGAAAGACAGTTACCCTCTTCCACGGATAGACGATACCTTGGACACTCTTTCCGGACACAAGTGGTTTTCGACCCTGGACTTGAAGAGCGGCTACTGGCAGGTTGAGATACACCCTGAGGACCGAGAGAAGACAGCGTTTACAACTGGACAAGGATTATGGCAGTTTAAAGTGATGCCCTTCGGCCTCTGCAATGCACCAGCTACTTTCGAGCGTCTTACGGAAACAGTGTTAAGAGGACTTTCCTACGAATCCTGTCTGGTCTACTTAGACGATATCATCATCGTGGGACGCAGTTTCGAAGAACATCTGGCAAATCTTAGGAAAGTGCTGCAAAAGCTTAAGGAAGCCAAACAGAAGTTAAGCCCGTCCAAATGTAATTTGTTCCGCCGGGAAGTGAACTACCTTGGTCACATCATCTCTTCTGAGGGTGTACAGACCGATCCAGAGAAGGTATCTGCTGTCAAGAGTTGGAGTCGTCCCGAAAACATCCATCAGCTGCGAAGTTTCCTGGGGCTCTGCACGTACTACAGGAAGTTTGTGAGGGGTTTTTCCAACATTGCTCGACCTTTGCATAAGCTGACGGAGAGCAAGCAAAAGTTTGAATGGTCCAAAGAATGCGAAGATGCATTTCTACGACTGAAGGAGGCTTTAACATCAACGCCTATCCTCGCCTATCCTCAGCCTGAAAAATCCTTCATCCTGGACACTGATGCGAGCAACGAGGGCATCGGAGCTGTTTTATCCCAAGAAATTGACGGAAATGAACATGTCATCGCTTATTGGAGCAAATGCTTATCAAAGTCGGAGCGAAATTACTGCGTCACCAGAAAGGAGTTACTGGCCATAGTGAAAGCTGTAGAACACTTCCATCATTACCTCTACGGCCGAAAATTTCTGCTTCGGACAGATCATGCCTCATTAACTTGGCTTTTGAACTTCAAGAATCCAGAAGGTCAGATAGCCAGATGGATACAGCGGCTCCAGGAATATGGCATGGAGATCAAGCATCGAAAAGGGTTATCTCACGGTAATGCTGACGCTTTATCAAGGAGACCCTGTCCTGAGAACTGCCACAATTGTTCCCGAGTCGAGAAACAGTATGGAACGACTAGCCCTACCGCCTATCAGGTGACAGTGACTCCAACATCATCAGAACCTGATCCATGGAGTGATGACCAAGTTCGAAAAGATCAACTTGAAGACCCCGACATAAAACCAATTTTAGAGTTCATGGAAAGTGACAGTCGACGCCCTAGCTGGCAGGACGTTTCCATCTTCAGTCCTGCAACAAAAAGATACTGGGCTTTATGGAACTCACTCCATTTACGGAACGGCGTGCTACACCGGAAATGGGAATCTGACGACGGCAAGACATCTAGGTGGCAGTTACTACTTCCTCGATCAAGGATTTCAGATGTTCTGAAAGAAATACATAGTAGTGCGACTGGAGGACATTTTGGTGTCTTGAAAACCCTCAATAAAGTTCGGGAGCGCTTCTTCTGGAGCAAGGCGAAGGATGACGTGGAGAAGTGGTGCCATTCTTGTGACGCCTGTGCTGCTCGTAAAGGACCGAAGAAGAGAAGCAGAGGGAAGCTACATCTGTACAACGTTGGAGCTCCTTTCGAACGAATTGGGATCGACATCTTGGGTCCTCTACCAAGAACTGCTGATGGGAACAAATACATTCTTGTTTCCATCGACTACTTCACCAAATGGCCGGAAGCATATCCCATTCCAGATCAGTGGCGGATCCAGCCGATTGTTTTGGGAGGGGCCATCCGAAATTTTTGAACAAACTCCCCAGAGCCAAATTTAGCTCCATGATGCCCCTAGGCAAATTTGAAATCTTCCCCCCCCCCCCATAAAAGAAGCAAAATATCCTTGACTCAAAAAACGTAAAAAACTGTTCCCCAGATTCAAACTGTCAAACTTATGAAGAAATGGTGGCGCTTCACATTCTGAAGCGCCCCGACGAAATGATCACAGTGATTTGCCCAAAAAATTTTTATTCGGCAAATTTTGCTGATCATTCTGCAAATACCATGATTGAAAAACATTTAACTTTCATAAGATGTGTGAAAGTAATCATTATTAAATTACAAGAAAAATTGCCGCTGTGGAAAATGAAAGAATGCTAACATTTTACTTTCAAGAATAGCAATTTAATTCAAAAAATGTGTTTTATAATAGAAAATTTGCCACCCCTGAAAAGTTTGCCGCCCTAGGCAGCTGCCTACTCTGCAGGCTGAGGACTGCTGATGGCCTTTGAAAAAAGTGAGAAAGGTGACAAATTTGAAAACAAAGGTGACTAAAAGGTGACAAAAAAGTAACTAAAAGGTGACCAAAAGCAATTTGTTAAGAACTCAAAAAACAGAAAAGGATTATCCCTTTTTACTGACTTTTACCAAAATAGCCCTATATGCTTTTTGTAAAGATTTCTACAGTTTCACTTTCAATACATGTTTTAATTTTTTCCATTTTCTTAGTTTCTTCTTCACAATCCTTTCTTTTTTTTGCTCTTCTTTTTGCTTCTATTTCAATTCCAAATCCTTTTTCCTTTTACATTCA
Source organism: Uloborus diversus (assembly GCF_026930045.1). Lineage (NCBI taxonomy): Eukaryota > Metazoa > Arthropoda > Arachnida > Araneae > Uloboridae > Uloborus > Uloborus diversus. Next base: position 166,870,785 of record NC_072734.1, read on the forward strand.
TCCATGTATGTTTTGTAATTTACGTGTGCTTGTTGTGCACATTTAATTATTTCTGAACCAATTGGTAAAGAAAGCAAATGAGGATATTCTTTTTACAGCGTCTTTAACTATAAGTATGCTATTTAAAAATCTTTCAGTGCTTGCTGTCTTATTTTCACCAAAAAGGTGCTTTGAAATAGAAAATAGTCTTTCAATGTCAGCATTACCATGTGATAATGCAAGTGAAGCTTTTATCTCCTTAGAAACATTAGATCATTGGAAGTTGAGTCCTTTTTTGAAATGTGCTGCTGCCAGTAGATATCAATGATTTTGTTTTCGGATGCTTCATCATCTTTTTCCAGCTGCAAAAGTTTCCGTTCATCTTGAAAATTATCGAGTGGAACATTAAAAGGCATGATTTTGGCAACCTTTATCAAATCCTTATAGCTTCTAGATTTACTTCTCTCTTTTGGATCCAAAAATTTAAAACTTTTCAGTAACCCGTTTGATATGCAACTTTTTTCTATTACATACTTGCATGCAGTCACACAATGCTTTTTAACAGCTCTTAAAAACATAACCTTGTCATTTTCTTTCAGTTTTGACAGTTCATCTGTCACCTCTCCACTAAAAACGAAATCATCAAGAGGTAGTCTGTTACCAACTGCAAACAGTTCATCGGTGTCTAGGTTTGAAAAATCAACTTACTTTATGACAGAGGCTTCTATAACCCGAGCCATAAAAATCTGAACAATGGTCTCTATTTCTTGGTACAATTTATGTATCATAAGTGCTTGGCATTGAAAGCGTTTCGTGAACTGCATAAACAAATCAGCAGATGAAAAGATAAAATGCAGCTCAGCTTTTATAGAAGGTCTTTTTAAAACATTTGCAACAGCTTTATATGACCTGCATTGCATAGCTGAACTCTTTTTTAAAGGCACATGTTTAAAAAAATAATACTGAAGAGCATCCCACTGTTCCAGTAGTCTGTTTGCTGCAGGTCCAAGGGTAAGCCAATGGGTAGTTGTGTTTCAGGAACTTGCGATGAGGTGTATTTAGTTGAGCTTGCACTTCTTCGAAGTCCTCCTAACGGGAAGGCCAACCATCAAAATAGCTATAAGTACTAAGAAGAAGTTCAGATGCTTCTTCACCTAAATATTGCAATGCTTTGACATACGCATTATGCATTGTATGAATACTGGAAGTACCAATATTTATTAGGCTTTTTTCTCGTGTCTCAAGGATAATAGTGTCAAACAACCTAAAAACCTTTTTATTAATATAAGGACTATCCAAAGGAAAGCATGAGACAGTTATTCATGGATAATTACTCTCGGTAAGTGCTTCATATAGCTTCTCAATCGAAATTTCACCAACTGCCTTGCCCAAGAAGAAAGTTTTGAGATGCCTTGTTGTGATGCAACATTGGCTTTCAGACCAATATTTTATTGTTCGTTGCAGTTCTTTTTTGTCTTTGATGTTGGTAGTTTCATCAAAGCTCAAAGTATAATAGGATAAACATGCTTCCTTTAACATACATTCCTGAAAATAAGGAGCAAGTCCATCTGTAGAAGGGATAGAAAGACTGGTTCTGCTCATAGGGTGCAATTGCAAGCGATAAAGAAAATTCCCTGATTTCCCGGTAGCACAACTATTTTTCTTAAACAACAACAAGGTGGGGGGGGGGCATATTTAAGGCTATTTCTTAATTAATTTCACTGTTAAAGCTATCGTTCAGATACTTTTCAAAGATTTAATTATTTAAAAAAATCCTAAAATGCATTTTAGGAAAGGTGAGAAAGGTGACAAAAGTTGCAAAAGGTGACTAAAAGTAACCAAATTTTCAAAAGGTGACTAAAGGTGAGAAAGGTGACTGACTCCTCGGCCTGACTCTGCCTATTGGGAAATTGGGTCCTGGTAACTCCCCAGATATTTTATTAAAATGAAGTTTTAAAAACTCAATTTGCAGGGTATCGAGACATTAGATGAGGGGGTGGATTTAGGAATCTCCCTCAAAAATGTTTCAAAATTTAAATTTCCGAGTAATTATTGAAAATTAGGAAACTTAAAACGCATTTTGTCTATTTTTGATGATGTACGTTTTTGGACGCTGGCCGCAAAATACTTTTTGAAAATAAAGCTTAGAAACCAAAATGTTCTGTCATTATACATGGAGAAATTAGAAGAGGAGGGGTGCTCTTCTAGCTCATCAGCTGTCAGCCTAAAAATGCACCTTTAGGTCGTAATGTTTGCTTACATTAATGGAAATGTGAAGGTGCTTAGAATCCTTCCTTCCTGGAAATATTTTTCCTTTGAGGCTCTAAACAAATTCGATTTTTAACTATATTTATACATATTTTAGAAAGGGATGGAAGATTCGTGAGCTCCTCTAAAAATCTCCTTTTAAAGTTTTCATCACGATATAAAATAGGGAGGGAGGGGGTCCTATCAAAACTCGTTTGTAACTGAAGTTCCAAAAAAATTCATTGAAGTTGCTTTTAAACAAGTTAAGTGATAAGGGCTGGAAAAGCTAGTTTCCGTTGACATTTTTTCCAAATAAAAGACTTAAGATGCAATTTTTTGCTACGTATCAAGGCATTTGTGAAAGGGCATGGGAAAGGGGGGTTCTCCTTCTAGTTTCGAAATTAAAGCCATAAAACGAAAATTTAGGCTTTCTTTGTTCTTGTGAACAATAGGTATACTCTGAGAACCGCAGCATTTAGAGATCGTCCAAGTTTCTGTAGTTGGAATCAAGAAATAATGTAAAAGGTGGAGAAAAATGTTGGTAATAAAAGTTTTCTTTTGAGGATAGGGATATAATTTATCTGCCAATTAAGGCCTATACTCCTTTTTCTATACATGTGTTACATTTTGTTATCTTCTCATAATATTTTTTTCCCTTAAAAACATTCCTACAATCACAAGGCTTTGGGAGGGGCCATGGCCCCCATGGCCCCCCTCTAGATCCGCCCCTGTTCCAGATCAAGAGGCTACCACCGTAGCAGAGACTCTAGTCCAACATTGGATCTCGAGATACGGAACACCTTTGCAGATTCATTCCGATCAAGGGAGGAATTTCATCTCTGCTGTGTTTAAGGGCCTATGTCAAATTCTCGGAATTGAGAAAACTAGGACAACACCACTACACCCACAATCGGACGGCATGGTGGAGAGATTTAACCGCACAATCCTAAATAATCTCTCACTTATGGTATCCAGAAATCAACAGGATTGGGACAAGAAGCTACCTTTGTTCCTGCTGGCCTACCGCAGTGCTGTCCACGAGACTACCGGATATGCCCCATCTCAGATGCTCTTCGGACGAGAGCTTCGGCTGCCTTGTGATCTCGTCTTCGGTCGTCCTCCGGATGCGCCTTCATCGCCTGAGGAGTACATCCAGGATCTCCAGGCCCGGTTGGAAGACGTTCATAACTTCGCACGAGAGCGAATCAACATCGCGGCGGAGAAGATGAAGACCCGATACGACACAAGGTCTACTGGACATGAATTCAACGAAGGCGACAAGGTTTGGTTATGGAATCCCATCCGACGGAAAGGTCTGTCACCCAAATTGCAGTCGCATTGGGATGGACCCTACAAAGTCCTTAACCGACTAAATGACGTCGTAGTGAGGATCCAAAAATCACCTAATGCAAAACCTAGGGTTGTACATTATGATCGGTTAGCCCCATACTATGGCCATAGTTCATGAGTATTACGTAAACAACCATGGTTGATAACATAAAAGTTGTAGATAATTTTTGCATTTAATGTTTAGTGATATTTCTTGTTATTATTGTGTTTTCTGTATCTGTTAGTTATTAATTAATGTGTATATTTGTAAACTTGTGATAGAAGTTTGGCACCCTTTCTGGGGATTGTACTGCCCGGGACGTGCAGTCCTTGGGAAGGGGGCAATGTTACAAATCCTGTAAATAGTAATTATTGTAGGAACGTAACCTGTAAATAGTTTCCCGTAATGAATATACAACCCCTTTTTCATTCGGCTAAATTATACGACCCCCATTTTCTTTCTTTTCATTGATAACGGTCTACGCATTTCGCGAAGAGGTAAGAATGTTGTGGAAAATTCTTTTCGGTGTATAAAAGCCGTTAGCGATGGATAAACAGTTAGTTTCGATTCAGATTTCGAACGGAGAGCATTTTGCTCTGTTTATAGCGAGGCATTTCGCTGTGTTGTTTTCGTATTTGGAAGTAAATACGTGTGTAAACGTTGAGTTTACGGTGTTGTGTGATAATTGCTTAATTGCTGATGAATAATTTAGCAGTTGTTGAAGATCTTTCTTGTACATAGTGTAAATAAATTTCCTGTGTTTTTATCAAGAACTGTGTCTTCATTTCAAGAAAGTGGAAGTCGCACCGAATCCGTTACAATATTGTTGCCTTTTAAAACACAGCCAAATACGTGGCAATGGGGTCGTTTCCGAAATTTTAAAAGCTTTTTTTTTTTTTTTCCTGAAAGAGCATGCTTTAAACCATAGGATTTGGCCATTAAAAAATAATTTGACAAAGTTTAATATTTTTTAACAATTCTTTTAATCGGTGCCAGATTCAATTTCAATTTTTACGCTTCTGCACATCACAGCACAAGTGATGAAATGCCATTCACTGATGCCATTAACGCACAGCGCAATATTTAATTTGCTTCTTTATTCACTTGCACTAGCAATTATATGGTTGATAGCAAGCGTAGAGCGCAATATTTAATTCGTTTCTTAATTATCAAAATCTGGAATCGTGGTTGACAGCAAGCGTAAGTATATTAAGCGTGCCAAAGTTCATCACTTGTGACGTCATAAAACCCACGCCTTGTTTAAAAAATTGGACATTTAAAAAAAATAATTAAAAATTAAACGTTTTGAAAATAAAAGTTTTTCTTCGCCTAAGTTATTATTATTATTTTTTTTTATTGTTTACTCATTCTATCAACTTCAGCGAGTAAAAGTAGTATTTTTGAGAGATGGGAAAAACCGTATTGTATGGTTTCGAACCGTACCTTTGTGTATTATAAAGCGCAATAACCATTTAAGAATATCTTCTTTCGCATATTGTCTCCAAAAGCGCATATTTTTATAATCCATTTTGTATTTATATCACTTATATGAATTTGTACCAACAGTCAAGACTGTTTTAATTATTTCATTTATTAATTAACAGTATATTTTAATGGGGTTGAAAAATAGGGACTTGTACTATAAGTTGGCTTTTTTCCCAAAGGAATGTCTAAGCTGCAAAGAGCATTTTACAGTTTTTTTATGATGCATTCTGAAATGCGGAAATAAGTCGAGGCCAATGTCAAAATCGGTGCAAAATATTTAGTTTCGTATCTATCCCACTTTCAGTAGTTTTTCCTTCTCGAGCAAGCAATGTCTCGCTGGTCTCAGTTTCTTTCCTCGGGGGGAGTTTATGAAGCGTTTAATAGCAAAACCCAATCGATCCATCTTTTAAAATTTTTTTACTAATGAGATTAAAAAAAAAAAAAAAATTCTCTCTCTGCCCAGTGCCTACTTAATTTTTTCAAAAGGTTTTTTTTTTCGTTTGAAAAAAACTCCGCGTACGACTTCATTCTCATATTCATACACATTGCATGCGTGCAGTTTTATGTAATTTTAGATCATAGACGCTAATACATAAAAACTCTTCCTTTATATACATTTGAAACCTTACATTTGAAAGTACAATTCTCTACCTTTACCATACTTTTATGTGTGTAGGAAAATATTTCAAAAGCTATTCATTTAATATGCATTGTTTCTAAGGCGCGAACAGGAGCACACGGCATTCTTTTGAGTCATAAAAAAATATCCATTTAATAGACGTAAAAGGAAGTAGTGTGTGGTCCTTACCAGATTTTTTGAATATTTAGTTTCCCGTTTAGAAAAAACAAGAGCAGGGGTTCTCAAACTTTTTCGACTCGCGGCGACCTTTAAAGAATTAGAATTTTTCACTGCACCCCTAGTCTATCTTTATTATATTCATGTCAATATGACCTCCGGGATTTGGAAGCCCAATTGAAGCAAATATATTACGATACCAATACAGCAACAACGCTGACTTTACTGAAGAATGAAGCAGCGTAAATTTTGTTTCCGAAAATATCGATATTGCGGCTGATCTTTCCTATTGCGGCTGAAGTCAAGTCTGAAGTCTATGCTGTAACAGAGTACAATCAATCTTAGAAAATGTGGTTGTGATCTTTTGGTGCAAATCTTATAAATGACGAGGCCCATGGGGCTCGAGCTCACGATCTTTGATTAACAAAATAAACAAGTCCGGAGAGCACGGTGGCAAATGATCTAACAGCTTGAAGGCAACTGAGAAAATAGGGGAGATCTGTAAGATGTTAAAGGGTGCCTCACCTTGTTGGAAAATAATTGATCGAGACATGTTACAGCGAGTGACAGTAGAATAAAGGCTTAAGACTGATAGTTACCACATTACAAAAGATTCACGTTTCGAACGTTTGGGAAACAAAACTTGTACAATACAGTTTCTTTCTCCAGTTAAGTGAACGTTGTTTCTGTATTCATGATATGATTCTTTAATAAACCTTCCAAGCCCTGGAGGGGATTGCCACAAAACCCGACATTTCGCGGCACCCCTCGTCTATTCTTGCAGCACCCCAGGGTGCCGCGGCACCCAGTTTGAGAACCCCTGACATCAAGTCACTCAACATGACGATTCTTCTTAATATGGAGAACCTATGTCTTTTTATGCATTCATCCCATGTACGGAGAAAGTTGGAACCAGTTGTTTAGCTACTGGCGTGTGACAGAAATGTTACACTTTTTGTAGAATGACCCATATACTTGTGTTTATGTTGTAAAAAATTTTAAAAAGTTTTTGATGGGAGGTGTTTTGTCACCTTCCCCAATAATGTAAAAAATGGAGATGGAAGAAGAACAGATCATCAAAACCTAAGTCAGCCAATCTTCAATGATCGTGGACATTATACCTTTAATTGCAGTGAAATTACGGATTACATTGTTGAATAAATTTTTACCCTAATATTAATAATATTTTTGTGAAAGAATAATAAATCATTTCATGCTTTCACTCTGAAATTTAATTTAAAACAATACTATCCATTTCACCCCACCTCATGGGGTGGAATGGGTATAAAAACAGACTTCGAAATAATAGCTTTTTCACTAAATAGTAAAATTATTTCAGCAATAATAACTATGGATATGCGAAGTGTATTGTTGAAATGTAAAAACTCAGTTAAGGTTTTTTAATTGTTGGATATCAAATTTGAATAGTTTGATAATTATTTCAAAAAATACCTGTTTTTATACCCATTCCACCCCACCTGACAATACAGTAGGGAATAAGGAATGAATTTACTGTTGAATAAAAGGAAAGAAAAACACTACGACGACGCAAGACTTACCGATTCTAGCATAAATTGCATTCTTTTGAGAAGCTGCATTTTCTCGAATTTCTCTGAAGTCAATGCTGAAACTATCTCGTTCTGGTTTCGGTTTATTTTGCGAGTCGAGCAGTTCAGGCACGAAAATTTGATTGGGCAGCAAAGGAGCCTTCTCGCTTCCTCCAGAGCAGCATTCAAAGCAATCGCTTTCTTGAGCTCTTTTAACCTGGAGAAAATTCGAAAAACCTTCTGTTAATAGTTATACCATAATTTAATTACAAATGTTGATTTTAATGTATCCAGGTTCTTCAATATAATTCGCATACATTACATTTTTAACAACATATTTGTGCATCGATATAAATGTTTCGTTCGAATTTTGACTGGTTTTCGTGAAAAATGTTAATGAAAAATGGTTACACAACATTTTCCCTAGCATTTTTGCGCCAACTTCAAAAATTATGTTTAAAAAGTAGTATAGATGCTGTTCAAAGAATGAAACTATTTTTACTTTTTAGAGCAATTACCAGCGGCAGTTTTAAAGTCAGTTCTATTTCTTTTTTTTTTTTTTTTTGTTTAATTCCTTTTTTTTTTTAACTCAATTGATTCTAATCCTAGAATCTTGAATTTGATTTTACATTCATTTTTTTTTTTTTTGAATTCTTTATCATTCTTACAAAAACAAAACCCCAAAATCTGTGCTTTTATACAGGCCTGTCATTTTGAATTTTTACCGGGAGGGGGGGGGGAGGGGTGAAAAGGTAAATACTTGATGTAAATTGAGCCAAAAAAAAAGTCACTCCCACTTAATGTAAATACATACACTTCTCAATATGTAAATACGTTCATTTCAATTGCCCTCCCTCGACCCCCCCCCCCCCCAAGCCCTAAATGACTGACCTGCTTTTACATTAAGTGTGAGCATGTGCATGTACTAGGGTAAATTGCCAACCTCTAGATTTCTTGCAGTATGTATTTTATCTGCGCGAAAAGCTTTAAGAGCAGCAATAAACATCTTATATCTGTGATGAAATTTACCTTTATTCTTTTTTGTTTTTAGTTTTACGCAAACTTACTTTCAGCTTCTTCTTGAATGACTTTGATAAGAACCACTCGACTCTGCTTTCAAGATATGAAGTTTAGGAAGTAGTCGTCGTGTCTACACAATAACGGTCAATAAACTAAAATTGTTTAGAGCTATATCTAAAAGAAACATATATTTCTTTGTTCTTCTATTTATTTTATCGAATTAAGTTGTCTTTCAGAAACTCTGGCCAAATTCCGCGCTAATTTGCACATTGTGGAGAACTTGATTTGCTCATCGCGTTTACTGCCCTCTCCACTTACTATGAGTTCAATGTTTTTGACTCTTGCAACCAAGAGCCAAAAATGCTGAGGAGTACTATAACTAAATATAATTGACAACATAACCTTCAGGAAAGAAAAGGAAAAAGAGAGGTGCGTGTGTGTGTTGTGTGGTTGTCATGAAATATTCTTATGAGGCAGTGAGAAGCAAAGGGATGTAAGTGAACTTCTTGAAGTTACGAGTAAAACGCGTTTAAGGGGTTCTGTTACACAAAACGAGTCAAATTTTGCATTTTTTTTATTATTATTTCGTAAAAAAAAATCTGCTTTTTTTTTCCTGCTTAAAAGGACGTTTGAATCCTGTTTCTATCTTATTTAGAACGAAAGATATAATTATTTTTGTTGCATGCATTCAACTAATATTGTATTTAACTTTAAAACTTCAAACGCATTTTTCTCCATGTTGCAATTTTTTCCGATTTTTCGCATTCAAACTCCTATAAGTCAAGAACTGAAAGTAAGATAAAGTAATGATATTTGGAGCATATCTTTTTTAAACAGTTTACTTTAACTATTTTTATTCGGAAAGTTGAAAAAAAAAAAAAAAAAACGTTTACTTCAAAAAAATATGATTAAAACAAAAAAAGGTATCTTCGAATTTCATCTTCAAATATTTTCAATTTTTTATTAAATTAATATTTTTTAAATCGCCGAATAAAAATTAAAACTTAGATATTTGGGCAGAATTAAAAAAAAATGAAAATTGACCAAGATTATTTTGAGTTTTAGCAATTTAAAGCAACCTCATTTTAAAAAAAAAAAAAAACGAATTAAATTTAAATAAAAATTTTTTTCTCAATATTAATTGTTATGATATTGCTTATTAAATAGGTGGTGAATCAGTGCAAAAAAATTTCAAAACTCTAAACTGTTTAATTTTTTTTTTTCAAAATGTGTCCCGAACTCCCTTAAAGTTCAGATCCTAGGTAGGAATTCATTCAGGGTCAAATTAAGGCACGAGCACATGGTGCACAGGCCCAGGGCACCAAAGTTTGGAGGGCACCAAATCTGCATCTAAAGATTGAAAAACTAGGAGAAATTTCAAATCATAATATACAGCAACATCAATATGTACACATTAAATTCAAATCCGCCTTGTTTTATTGCTACAGTATATTGCAAAAGCTAGAAGAGGGGGGGGGGGGAACTGAGATTAGTGCCCAGTGTCCTCAAAAGTCATAGTCAAGCCTTGCATTCATTGAAGTTTTTTTTTTCCTTCTAAATCATGCTGTATAGCAGCACCTACTACAGCTATTAGTACTATCTCTTGCCCCAAAGTAGGGAAGAGGTTCTTCTATTGTTTGTACTAGTTTTCTCTAAAATTTCAATTTTGGCACTTACACTCATTTGCTTCTCCCTGCCTCATACTTCAAATGAATGCTTGGTCCTTGGACTGTCGGTATTATCAAGCATAAATTTGTGTATTATGGGAACAAGATTGACGTGATCTGTTGTCTATGTCTATGTGAATTTATGTGCTTTTTCGAAACCAAGTTTTATCCAATTTAATGCATTCGCGGCATTTTAAATTAAACAAAGTGCAATCGATTGCGCCAACCCCCGAGGAGCGATTGGCACCAAAAGCAAATCTGTATGGGTTCTGTTTGAAGTCCATCTAAACCAGTTCTTGTTTGAATACTTGCGTTACTTCGTATCTGAACACTTCTCCATGATGCTGGTAGACAACTGTACGCATCTGGGTACATATCATTTGTTATAATACTACATATTAGCCTAAATAATGTCATTATTTAAGCAAGAAAAATTAGTTTAAATTAGTAAGTGTTTAAAACAAGAAAAATTATCTTTCAATTTTGTGCAAAAACTGAATAATAAGTAAATAAATAGTAACATAAGAGAATCATACCAGATGCTTTGCCCATCTTTCCAGTGTTGTGTTAAAATATATTACAATGAGGTAAAGTAAAAACATCATCAGTAAAATAAGAGATTCCCACCTACAATTAAACATGACATAAATGTTTGAAAGTTAGCTTAAAACGAGAGAAAACAGTTGGGACGCACCGATTAATCGGCAGTAATCTGTCCCTTTGCCGATTAGTTATAACCGACAATTTTTCACCGATTAATCGGTCAAATTTTTTTGAAAATTGAAATTACTTTAATTATGCCCAGAAATAGAAACTATACTGAATGATTTTATGAACAATAAATAAATAATTTTCAGCAACAAAAGGCAACATACTAAAATAAGAAATAACAGCGCACAAAATTACAGATTACAGCAGTCACGCGTTTCGGGGTTACAAGGATCTCCTTTTTTCAAGCAAAATAAGTGAGCTTATGGATGAAAATACATCCAACAAAAGCAAATTCATCCATAAATTCTCTTATTTTACATTGACAAAGGGGTTACTTGTAAACCCGAAACACGTGTCTGCAGCAATCTGCAATTTTGTGCATTGTTATTTTTTATTTTACTTTTCATGCACAAAGGTATTCATTCAACTTTAAAAGGCAACATATTTTTTATAAACTAATAAGTAATAATAATACATTACTAACTGATCCACATGAAGCATTCGAGCTCGACAGCAGGAATTTAAAAGTCCGTTTTTCTAAGTTTAATTTTCAAATAATAGCAAAACATGAGTTGATTGTTAATTTTTTCGCTGATAGCAACGAATTTACCTGACGTGATATGCAAGTCTGTCAATTCCACCTCTCCCCGAAAACGTAGGATGAAAGGAAAAGGATATCATTAACCCTAGAGAAGTCGCGCTTCGGTCGATTCCCCGCCCGTTGTCAGATATTTCGCTCTATCCCACCATCCCTTATTCTAACAATCGGGTACATCCAGATGGGCTGAAGGGTCAAACTCTCCCCAGCCCACACACTTAGTTCTGAGAATTTTCTTCGGTATTTCAAGGTTGCATAGCTTTTGGAAATGTATGTTGGTCATTTAGATCGATAGCGCGCCATCCTAGTCGGATGTCATTTTCTCCCTTCCTTTCTTCTGCTCTCGTCTCACGGATCGCTACGGCGGGGAAAAGACCGAAGCGCGAGCACTAGCGTAACAAAAGGAAACGCGACTTCTCTAGGGTTAAGCAAAATATTAGTATTAACCATTGTATTCAGTACTTAACAAACTTTTAAAATGTATCTTTTGATTTATCCATAATATGGGGGGGGGGGAGGGAAGTGTTATTTTTGGTTGCAAGCTTTTATGTACGTTTCATTGATTCTTCTCTCAATCATTGTAAACAAATGTACTACTCATTTATCTAGTTTCTGTCGTAAAAAATTTGCTCAAAACACTGAGAACTGCTTTAGAATTATAATTCTGCCAAATAGTGTCTACAATAAATTTAAAAGGAATAATTCCTTGCGAATTGAGAATGGACATTCGATTCTTTTCTACTTCAGAATAAATTAATTTTAATCCCCTAAGTATTTCTTTTTTCGCTTGCCTAATTTAGCTATGGTCAGTGTGAAGTTAACGATAATTTTATCGAAAAAAAAAAAAAAAACAATAGATGAGGAGGGTGTTGGTGAAAAAGGGATAACTATTGCAAAAGATGGTGCTTGCCTATAAGAAAATTGGTCAGGAACGTAACTGGGACAAGTGCTATGAAAAGCTGAAAACTTTGGAAATTTTGTGATCGCTATAGCCGATTCTACAGCGTTTAACATTCGTTACAAGCGTTTGAAAATACAATTAAAACATAGGTCTTCAATTTGGACCAATTAAAAGGTTCGCTACAACCGGGGATCGTTATAACCTAGGTTCACTATAGCGGTGTTCCATTGTATTAATGGGGTTGTTTCCTTCAGTCAGAAGTAGTACTTTTTGTCACTGAAATTGATAGAATAAGCAAAAAAAAAAAAAAAAAAAAAACCCCATGGGCCCAGAAAATACTTTCATTTTCCAACAGTTATTTTTTTAAATTAATTTTTTAAAATGTCCGATTTTTCAAACAAGGCGTGGTCTTGATGACGTTACAAATGATGCTCTTTGGCGCATCTTTGTACCGCGATTCCACGTTATGATAATCAAGAAATGAATTAAAATTGCGCTCTACGCTTGCTATCAACCATATCGATACCAATACACGTGAGTAAAGATGCGAATTAAATATTTTGCTCTGTGAATGGCAACACTGAATGGCGTTTCATCATTTGTGATGTCATCGGACAGAAGCTTAAACAATAAAAGCGCAACGATTTAAGTAATTTTTTAAAAATATTAAACTTAAACAAATTATTTAAAAAATGGTCAGATCCTACGTTTTTAAGCATGCTCTTTCAGAAAAAAAATTTACTTTTAAAAGTTTGGAAACGACCCCATTGTCAACTAATACAGCGCATACAGCCATTGTATTCTAGTCAATATTAACCAAAGTATTTACAAATAAAAATAGTTACCAAGTGACTATGTTATCTGAAATTATCCATATCAAACAGGCTATTGTCAATCCATAAAAACCACAGTCTCTTGCTATCGGGTACCAGTCAATCTGTAAATCCTATATAGTGTTTGAAAATGTACATTAGGAAGTGTCATTGAGTTATGGAAACCTGAAAGGAAAGTCTACTACTTATTTTATTTATTCATTTCTTAGTTTTATGAATTAGAAAAAAAAAATTGATCATAAATCAATTAGATTACACTAAAATGCACTGTATAAATAAAATGTAATTATAAAAACAATAATGTGGTGTTCAACCTCTGCCGATCAAGTTCAGTGAATGAAGTCAGGACGGCTGATGTGGCAATACTAGCAAAACAAAACACTGAACCTGTGTAGTGGTAGGCTCTCTGCCCACACCATTGTTCAGTTGAACGTCGTATGTGTTCCGTGTAAGATTTGTTTTACAAAGTGATTCGTTAGTGCGGTGGTACTAAAAAGGTCAATTTAAATTTTTTGGCAAAAAGAAAATTGCGGGAATTGAGCATCCATTATATCACCAGATCTCAATCCTCCTGACTTCTTACTATTCACGTGGCGGTAACTCGCTTTGAAAGGAAAAAGATTTGACGATGCTCCTGACATCCAACGAAGCGTGATGAGGTTTTTGAACTACATCTCAGAAAATACTTCATGCAAAGTTTCCAGGACATGTATAGCAGATCACCCTCGGCAGATAATTATTAAAGGTGAATATTTCGAAGGACAGTAAGGTAATTTTTATTAATATTTCATCTCACAGGCGGTGAATAGTTCTGAAACATTTCATGTTGCAGGGCTATTCACCGATTTTTTTTGTCAAAGGTTGCATTCTCGAAACGTGCGTTTAATTTCGATTACAGACGATTTTCAACAATGTAATTATAGTAAGTTGATCATATTGTTCCGACATTATAAGTGTGTCCCCCTAGTTTCACTGACACGAAATTCCCCCCCCCCCCCCCTGTTTTTCAGTTTCCGTCTTCCCTATCGATTTATGTAAGGTGGAGAGGGGGGGGGGAGTTTACATGTCGGCGAAACTGGGAGTAAACCATAATAATTAGATGAAAAACGGAATTAAGTATCTGCACAAATATGAGATTTAAATGCTCCATAAGTTATTTAAATAAGGCAGTTCAAAACAGATACAAAGAGAATTATTAGAACCCACACACATTTACATGGTTTTATACACTTACTTCATTCCAGAGAATGAGACCCACTAGTCCCGTGACTGCTAGAATGTTGAACACAGCTGATCCAATTATTGTTCCAATCCCGATGTCCCCTTCAGTCACGAAAGAACCTGAAAAGCATTTAAAATCAGTGCCCGAAGAAACAAACAGTTGTCCGTAGCATTGAAATGAATATTTTTCTGGTGCAATAGGAGAAAACATGTTGTTTTTCAAAATATTTTTTAATGAAGTTATGATTCAATACGCTCCTCTTCGCAGTAGTTAATTCTTAGTTTGAACGTTCGAGTAAAATTTTTGATAAGTTATTTTTCTTTATGTGACATTTTAGAGATATATTCTATACTAGTGGTACCCGCACGGCCTTGCCTGTAGTAGAAAATTAAAACGTTATTTGGTTCGCCTGTATATTTACAAATAATGGATAATGAATTTCTCGCCAATTTGTTATGTTAATTTGCTCGCCCATGTTATGTTAATTTGCTCTTCCACGTTATGATAATTAGGGATTACAATACTGGTATATCGGTATACCGAATACTGGTATTTCGAACAATTTTGCAACTTCATAATACCGGTATTTGATGAGGTAAAATACCGGTCTTTTCGGTATTAGCTGAAAATAATCAATAGTTTAAATTAAAGAATTTTCAATTTAACTTATCAAAAATCTACATATATTTATAATGTAAGTATCTTTCTTTTTCCGCGATAAAAAAACTATCGTATCAATCTATTGATGTAAAAATTTGGCTTCAAAAGCACGAGCTAATAGAATATCATTAAACAATAGAAGCCGAAAGATTGAAAAATGATATTTTCATTTCTGGATAGTCAGATGAATCGCATTTTTGCGTTTTTGTACACTATGTTTTATTCTTTCTATTTCCCTGATCATTCACTTTCCCTTTAGGGAAAGTTAATTTAGAGTACGATTTCGAATGCATTAGTTATATGAATAATTTATACCAACCATCAATTGTCGTAAATACTTCATGATATTTTCTTTAAATATTTGTCTTAACTGTACTGAATATTGGCAAAAAACTTTTTCTTGTGTTAGTAAAACAAACGGTAGTTTGTTGTTCCGGTATTGTTTTGTTGTCATGTCTCGATTTGTACTTGGCAAGATAGTATTTAGAAATTATATAGTGCCTTGAAAACTTGCATAGAGGTTAAGTATAATCATTTGAAACTTATTTTCAGATATTTACATAATTATAATTGTGAAGAATTTTAAAAAGAAAGCGAAAACGAATAAGAGATACTAACAAGATCAAATTTAGTCAAGTTTATCGTAAATTTCAAACCAAAGGGCTAATACTAAAAATCAAATCTCTCCGGCTCAAGAGAAAGTGATGTTAATATTGGAAAGGTATGGTCTCTGGAAAAGTAATTACAACTACATATAAATCTTTAAAAACTTATAATAAACACACAATACACACAATATAAGAAATACACACACACAAAAGGCTTTTTCCAAAAATAATACGCAAGAGACCGAATTAGTTGAAGATGAAGGACTTCTAGACAATTAGAAGAGGTGTATCACGCATTGTTAACAGTACCACCGACCTGCGTAAATTTAGAAAGATTATTTTCAACTGTAAGAAAGTTGAGCACTAAATGAGTTCCAGACTTAAGAGACACTTCAATAGATGCATTATGTTTTTTACTATTATTGATATTTTATTCTGACATTTGTTCCTTCATTTTATATTTGTTCCTAATACGTTTTCAAAAGTATTACAATTTTTGTACAAAATCATTAAATGTGGCAATGAAACGATATGCTTTCAAGAATGTTTAGAGAAATTTCAAATACCGGTATTACGGTATCACGTTTTAAAAATACCGAATACCGGTATTGAAGTTTCTGTCCGGTATTGCAATCCCTAATGATAATTTGCTCGTCCATGTTATAACAATTTACTCATCCATGTTATGATAATTTATTCGTCCATGTTATGATAATTTGCTCGATAAAATGTTCTTAAAATTGGAATAGAAAAGAATAAAATCGAATTTTCGAAAAATCGCTTCTAGGTGCACACCCCCATACTACAAACTAATTTTGCGCCACATTTTACGAAAATCGGCCGAACAGTCTAGGCGATATGCGCGTCACAGAAATCCAGACATCCAGACACAGAGAGATCCCGAAATCCAGACAGAGAGACTTTCAGCTTTATTATTAGTAAAGATAACTGAAGGAAAAAGCTTTAAAGAATATTAGCAACTTTTTCTATACTTCATCATGTATTTTTATCTAGATTGCTTTTCGACCTGCTAGATGGTTATGTTCGACTAATGAACGGTATTTTACTAAAGCGGATTTAAAACAGTTGAATTAAGAGCTCAAGTTTTGATAGTAAGTATCTACATCTACTTCGGGTTCGTATCATAGGTCACCCCTATGATACGAACTAATTTTTCCCTAATTTCATCAAAATTGGCCGAACGGTCTAGGCGCTATGCGTGTAACAGACATCCAGATATCCAGACATACAGACTTTCAGCTTTATTATTAGTAAAAAAAAGATACAGACGACAAAATAGAAAAGTCTGTACTGAAAACTACGGAGTAGGTTCTAAATATCGCTCTAGCAATAGGCGCACAGTGGTCGATTTATTGAATCTAGCTGGACAAAAATCAAAATTACATCATCGTTATTTCTCGATAAGTAACATTTTATTAGAAACTTAAATATCCATAAAGCAATGAACCATTTCTAATTTAGACGGCTACTTCCTGAAATTTTGCCTACAAAGTGTTGAAGTTCACAATTCTAAACAGCACATTTTGTGTTCTTCTGCATAGAAGATAATTGGTTTGTGCTGTATTTTGGCTGCCTCATCTCAAAGTATTTGTACTTATGTATTGACATTGTGTTATCCAAGGTTAATGTTATTCATCAGTTTCATTTATTAAATGCAAGTTTTAAATGCACTTTTATGTAAGTGAAAATAATGCGAATTTGACATCATTTCACTAAAAGTTATTAGAGCAGCAAAAAAGTTCTCCACAATCCTCCACCTTCTAATTTACATTTTTATATACCGGATATATCTAAAAATTTCCGTGCAAAATGTTATAGCCGGATCTACCCGACCATAGGAGTATTTTCAGATTTTGTGAACAATGGTGGTTAGTTAAGAAAACTGAATTTCTACTCAATAAAGGGATTATGTTAGATTTATTTTTTCCCTTTGGTTTTGTTTTGCTTTTTACTATCGTCTTCTGTTAATTATCGCCTGCTGTTTATTTGGAAACCTTGTTTTTTCTCCTTTGGCGACTATATTGTCACTTTTATTACTGTTCTAAAGTTTTTGTAAAATATTGTAACGGATCCGGTGCGGCTTCCAACTTTCTTGAAAGGACGACACAGTTCTTGATTAAAAATACAGGAAATTTATTTACACTATGTACAGGAAAGAGCGTCAACAACTGCTAAATTAATCATCAGCAATTAAACAAGTATCACTCAACACCGTAAACTCAACGGTTACACACGTATTTACTTCCAAATACGAAAACAACACAGCGAAATGCCTCGCAATAAACAGAGCTAATACACTCTCAGTACAAATTCTCAATCGAAACTAAACTTTTTATCCAGCGTAACGGCTTATATACACACCGAAAAGAGAGCTCTCAAATATTCCAGAAAATGCTACACCGTTCTACACTTTCATTGATAAAATCAGTGAATGAAATAAGAAGAAAAAGAATAGGGGGTTCGTATACTTCGGCCGAATGTAAAGGAGCTGTATATTCATTACGGGAAACTATTTACAAGTTACGTTACTACAATAATTACTATTTACAGAATTTGTAACAATATGTTTTCCTACTGATAATACATACGAATATTTTTGCTGATTACATAGTTATTAAAAAAAGGAAACTCTTGGGTGTTTGGTTTCCGAATAAAGACTCGAATAATGTATATAACTTTGTGGTTGGAACTTTAACTTTCATGAGTGTAAGGATGTTACTAAACTAAGTGTTGTAAATACTGTAAATAATTTATGTGCGTATGTGAAAGAGAAATAGAAACGATGTTGTTCTTCACAAAAAAAAAAAAAAAAAACGCTCTTGCGAAAAAATTCTATTTGGTTAATAAAGAATGTTATATTTGATGAAATTGTTAAAGAAGCTGTCGTAACACTCCCAGGTGTTGGGAAAAGTGACATCAAAAGGACAGCAAAATTTTGCAGATCGCGTTCGACCTACATTAATTTTGAAAGTTACCTCAAACTAAGAAACGGAAATTTGCATCTGTTATGAAATACAGTAATTCAGAACAATTATTTTTTGCTGTGCAAATTAGTATCCGTTAGGCAGGAAAAACTAGATGCTGCAGAACTCATGCAGAAAGTAAATGTCTCACCGAAAACAACTACTAGAATTAAGGTACCGTAACAAATGAAGTGGTGAAATTAATCCCTGCCCAAGCTTTAGCTTACTATGCAAATATAAAAACTACAAAAAGTCATTTTATTAGAACTCACAAATAAGCTAAACAACAAAATGCAATTTTATATCCACGGTTTAAAAAGACATTAGAATTTAAAAAAAAAAAAAACTGTTATTCAGATGATATAATTATCAGATGTTGCTTCCAAAATCAAACTTTAATCGCTTATATATCGTACAATACTCGTATTTACTTATTCAATGTAAATACGAACATCTCAAGGAATTTTTAACGGTAGATACTTGTTCCACTCTTCAAGCGGCCGTGACGTAAAAATTCCGTCACCCAGCGATGTATTGAAGAGCGGCCGTGTCGAAAAATTTGGCCTTGAATATTCTGCTTCGAGAACGGCTGCGGCGTAAAATTCTATGGAAGAATGTTCATGGCGAAATTTTTCGACACGGCCGCTCTTCGATACATCGCTGGGTGACGGAATTTTACGTCACGGCCGCTTGAAGGGTTAGCATATAACTTTTACATGGGGATGTGACAGAGCGTCCGATCAAAGCACTTATAAACAGCAGCAAATGAAGACGAATTTGAAAATTTACTTTTGACGCGGCAAAATTGTATGTTCAATTGCATACCTGGTACCGGCAAGTGTGCATAAGTTATTAAATCTTGGAAACAAATTACTGAACTTGCCATTCTACGAGTAGGACACCTTTCTGAAGAAACGTTATAATAGGCCCCAGATAAAGATTTCAAATCTCATTGAGAACATTTCACACGAAAGTATTCAAGAAAAAATACTTTGGAGATGACATTATATGCATGTTACTAATCATGTCTTACCCTGTAATTACAAAGCTGAGAAGAAACATGGGTACTTGATTATCGAAAGAAGCTTTAGCTGCTATTGAAAAACAATCAAAATATAGATTGCAGTTTCTATGCACTTCAGACATTAGTTCTGACGAAAATTTTAGTAACTGCGCTTTCATTTCATGTAGTTTTATATTTGCTGTCAGTATAACGAACGTATTAAAACTTTTACCTCGGTTTGACAAACTAAAGTATTTTTGTCCAGCTAGATTTTGAAAATCGACCACTGTGAGGCGGTAGCAATCGCCAATGTAAACCTCGCTTAAGATTTCTTAATTTTTTTTCTTGCATACATCGTTGCATTTGCTAATTAAATCCGAAAACAATGCATCAAGTACGCCTAGGTTCAGCTATGGCAATGCACTGTTTCATCGTATTGTGATCAAGTTAAACAAATTATCATGAAAAGTAGTAACAGACGGTATACTGAAAGAAAAAAAAAAACTATGTAGCGTAAATAATTGAGTTCAAAGCGTACGTTGATACTATTCTCGAAACTCTGATGTGTTCAGCCTATTGACTTTTTCTTTATATATATATTTACGTTTTTCCTCAAAGCACCTTATGAAATAATTTACAAAAAAATACTATCATACCTGTTATAGAAGAAAATAACTCTGGGGCTGATGTACCAATCGCCATGAATGTTGCTCCGGCGATATCAGATGGCAACTGTAACTCTGGAAAATGCATAACAAGAGAAGTTATAGGAACTAGTGCGAATACAATATTGAGACCGTCTTTGGTTTACGATCTCGAATAACATTTGTGAAAGAGAAAAAATGTCTCTGTATATGAATTTATTAGTGATAATGAGCTAGGCAAAAGTTTTATTAAGACGGTTCACATTTCTTCCGAGAAAGAAGCACAATTCGAGTAAAGTTTATGCAAAAATCAGTTTTTTTTGGGGGGGGGGGGATGTCTCTTGAGACGTGATGGATGGAGGAAAGACGATTCTTTTTTACTTCCTTTTACAAAAAACGAAGTATTGTATTCGCGAAAAAAATTTCACTCAAAAATTGGCCTTAATTTCCATTTTTCTCACCACCGAATGAATGTTGAGTTTTTTTTTTCGACCCGACCACACGTGGATATATGCCTAGGAGCCTACAGACACTCGAAATATCCATTCGGACGACCCCCGAGTTAATTACAACGAATTTTCCCGTGACGTCCGCATGTACGTATGTATGTGCGTATCTGTGTATGTATCTCGTATAACTCAAAAACGGTATGTCCTAGAATGTTGAAATTTGGTACGTAGACTCCTAGTGGGGCCTAGTTGTGCACGTTCCCTTTTGGTTGCATTCGGATGTTCTTAAGGGGGTCTTTTGCCCCTTTTTTGGGGGAAATCATTGCTAATTTCGATGTAAACTCAAGTGGTGTTATAATTTGTCGGACACTTGGCGATATATCACCAGTCTTTTGGTCGCCAAGTTTTATCGCCAACTTGGCGACTAATTTGGCATTTTTTTTAAAATTTTGGTTCCAATTTGGCCATTGTTGGTGATATTTAGAGAGTAAAGACTTGAATCACATTAAAATTGCATATAATGGGGAAATGACATTAAATTGGAGTAAAAGGAAGTCATGTGATGCACACATCAGCTCGTTTTCTTAGACTATAAATTGTAGAGATTGCTCAACAAATACTCAAAAGCTCGAAATGTCTGCAGTTTTCTCCTACTAAAGATTTGAAAGTTTGAAAACTGAAAGTGAATCCACTTTGCAATTTTTTTTTTTTTTTTTTTTGCTAACATACAATTCAAAAAAATGTCAAGAACCTCCGTATGAGCAGTTGTTGTCGTTTGCTAAACTCATAGATCAGTGTTTCCTAACCCTTTTCACGTCACGACCCCCTTTTCACCACCTGAAACACCCGCGACCCCCTATGCGTCCCCCATACATAGTTTAAGTGTCTGTGTGTGCGTCTGTGAGTGTATCATGCGTATGCGCAGGTAGCACATATTTTGCATAATGACTCAAGCTGCTTGAGGTATTTTATTTAAGCTTAATTTTTTTTTTCTACAACAATTGCAGAAATAAAAATAATTATAGCTCGATAATGTTAAACGTACAGTTCGGCACTTTCAAAATTTTTGCTGCTTAGCTGAGTCAAATGCAGGATTTTGTTTTCGGAGGAGCCAAGGTCATAAAGATAAGGTCTCAGTGTCTCCAACTTTTATTGAAGCGAATGATTGCATTCTCTTTTAACAAGGAAGTCGCGAGGTCAAAAAAATTGGTAAGGGGGCGTTTGGAAGACCCTCAATTTTTATCAAACGTATATATAGCAAGAGAGAGAGAATCCAGATTTATTCTTGGTGAGGGGGGGGGGGGTGTTATTGCTATCGTATGAGCAATCAAATTAAGAGAATTGTGTAATATTAGCGGAGAAAGAGAATTAAGAATATGAATCTACAGTCGTAAGTGTAACATTCACGATGATCCAACCCCGGAAATAGTTCGAAACTGTAGTTCTAAAATTGCACTTTACACGGTCCCTGGTGATGTTCGGAAGAGGAGAGGTTCAGAGAATTTTATAAGTCGCTCAAGCTCGGAGACTGTTTTTAAAATTTTACGAAGTTTAGGTCCTAAAAATGAAGTTTTAGACAATGTTTAACGATAGGGAGGGGGAGATGGTCGGGATTGCACTCTAATTTTTCGAAAATGTAAATGATATGTTCTAAATAAACTCAGTTGTAGATTACCTTAGTTGAAATCAAGGGAAGAGGGAGGTTCGTGTGACCTTTCCCCGGAAAATTTTTGAATTTGAGGGTCAAAAAACGCTATTATAGAATGTCTTTGTAAACGTTAGGGAAAAGGTTTGGGTTTTGAGCTTCTCCCTCTCCCCCTAAAATTTTTTCGGAATTGAAGCTCCCCTAAAAAAAATTAGACGAGTTTTAATGATGTGTGAGGAGAGAGGATTTCAGGTACTCCTAAGCATATTTTTCGAAATTTAAGTCCAAAACACCGAATTGTAGGTTATCTTTGATAACAAGGGTAAATATTCAGAGATCCTCACCCGGAATATTTAAAAAACTAAAATCCTAAAAACAAAATTTTTTTATGATCTTCAATTATGTGAAGGGATACAGCAGGCATTCCCTTGGAATTTTTTTTGAAATTAAAAACCTAAAAGCCCATTTCTTGGCCATTTTTGATGAAGTTAGGGGACGGGATGAGGTACGGAGCTTTTCTCTGGAATATTTCCAAAATTAAAGCTTGAAAAATTTAACTACAGGACATCTTTCTGGATAAGGATTGGGATGTAGAGAATCTCTCATAGAAATTATTCGAAATTGAAGTTCCAAAACAAAATTTTAGACGATTTTGGACGGTTTTAGAGGACGTGAATTCAGCACTCTTTTGCGGAAATTTTTAGAGATTGAAGTCCCTAAATCAAAGCATAAAATAATCTTAGAGGACGTTAAGATTTCAGGTACTCGGCATGAGAGGGGGAGAAGGGGTCTTGTTGGAACCCCATAGCCTTTTTTCTGGATTCGCCATTGCGTTCAAGAATTGATGCTACTCTAAAATGATGCTATTTCCCCCTTAAGTATTTGAATTTTTGAAATATATCATTGTAATCAACTATGCAATGCTATATTTTTTAATGTAGGGGTAATGTCGCGACCCCTAAGAAATGCTTCGCGACTCCCTTGAGGGCCGCGACCCACAAGTTGGGAACCCCTGTCATAGATGCTTTCAACTGGATCTTTGTACCAAATAACGCCTCAATGCACACTTCCCATTCTACAAAAGAATGGCTTACGTCTCGTCTCAGGTTATTAGTGTGATATGCGGGCCGTATACAAACAACCTTTACTTTCCTAGAGACCATGTGAAACTTTGAAACTGTTGATTGACTATTAGGTAAAAACGTTATCCATCTCTTTTGCAGTTTGCTTTGCATGCTCTAATTTTTGTTTGATTTCGAAACAAGACCTATTGACATTATTCAAAGCGGTAGAGATTAAAAACATTCAAACAAAAACTCAGAACTTCTGAGGATGGAAATTTATTCACATGCGTTGGATGGAGGATATAACATGGCCGACGCATTTGCGTCAGCTGTCCAATCAGGAGTTTCAAATTTATTGCATGGTCCCTAGCTGAGTACAAGTTGTTTATATACGAACGGGCCAGAACTCAGCTCAGACATCAATCCGATAGTAAGTTCTATCTAGATTTAGTAATCCTCTTTCCGTAGCTTTCGTAAGAATGGGGTTTTCTTTGTCGGTAGTATTCAGTTCAAGAGCTCAAATCAACGGTTAAGAAAGCCTGAGGCAGATTTGCTCCCTACATCTTTCATGATCTTAAGATATCATTTGAAAATTCCGTATTCTATCTCGTCAGGCGCAATGGAAATACCACAGACGACCAAGCAACTTTTATACTTAGTGAAATGTAAATATTTTATTCTTGTGTATAAACTTTTACGACAGTAAAAGTTTTAATATTTATTAATTTTTCTTCTTGAAATGTTTCCGCATTTGAAATGAGTCAATCACATTTGTAAGTGTGATCATGGTTCAAAATACTAGATTTGGAATTCTCAACGCTCGGAATTTAAAGACTAAATGTTAAAACTACAAGAAGCGTAATGGCTAACTTTAGCAAACACAAAATTCTCGAAACAAAGAATTCTGTGTTGGAGGAATTAAGTTTCCAAACAGAAAATGGATTCATTTATCAAAATGAATCCATCCAGAAGTCATTTATCAAAATGACTTCTTTCTGAGAAATGCCTTACACTGCTCTCATTCTTTCAATAAATTTCATCAAGGACTATTACAATTAATTTTTCGGTTATAAAAGACAAATCAGAAAAATTCGAAATTAAAGTATATAAGAAATGTTTGGTTTTAAATTGAATATAATTTTCTTTTGCTGACCCGACAGGTTGAGCACACTTTAGATAATAGGAGTCACCTAACTCATTGATTAAAAATTTAGTTTCAAGAAAAAAAAAAAACCGTTTAGTTTTGGAGAACCAATGGTAGCTTACTGTCTGATATGATCTCGAGAGATGGTATGAAGTAGTCATCACAAACCACAGCAATCATCGCACAGATGTAGGCAGTGAGCAAGAGATGGATGATCACGCCACCGCGCTGGCGCTCTTCTTGCGTGAAGAAATCGGATGGGAATGATGATATGCCGGAAGGAATACATCTGAAGAGACTGTCATTTGAAAATTCAAGCAGGCTGCGCCCTGGAGAGCATAAAACAGGTAACTCTTGTTAGAAAACTTGAATGAGTTAATTCTTAATAGAAAGAAATAAACAATTAAGTCCTATTATTAAGTCCTAAGTTATACTAAGTCCCCTCAAGTCCTGCAGGCCGCCTCAACGTGGCGAGGGGGTGTACCTGGGCGGAACCGGCAAAGTACGTTGGGAGAGTTTTCTCCTTGTAGGGTCACCCAAGACGTGAAGGCCGTTCCATTACGCTCAGCTAAGGTCTGCAGGCACAGGAGCAAAGTCAGACTTCTACCTTTTGGTGCTCCAGGTACTTTGTACTTTCAGAAGATGCACAAATACTCCTTGAACTATACTCCAGATGTAAGGCTTCTATAAACAGCTCTTGGAGATGTCCTCCTGAGCATCCATGGTATTTTTGCGAGGGTCCTGGTGCTTCCCTTGGATTTGAGGGTGACAGGAGGGATCAAACTGCTTTGACTCGCCTGAGAACAGGTCATCTAAAAACCCTCAGATTTTCCAATGCTAATAGGACTTTCCCAATTTGCACCAAATGTCATACTGAAGAGGCCACTGCACAACATCTGATTTTTTGTGTTGGATTGGTACGCGAGGATCTACTGAAGAGACTTGCTTCTGTCTTGTTGTTGATTAAGGCGAACAACCTCATGGATCTGATCTGATTCAGAACAGAGAGATAAGTAAGAAGAAGAAGAAGAAGTCCTTTTAGAAACACTCGAGTTTTCTCTATTGTACAAATAGAAAAGTTATGTGTGATAAAATAGACATTTTCTTTCTTTCTTTCTTTTTTTTTTTTAATTCTTTTCAGGGAGGGTCCAGATTTTATGGACCCTCCCCTTGTCTACACCATTGACTACTATTCATTAAAAGGGTACGACAACGAAACTGTTTTTGTGCTTTAAAACAATTAATTTCCCCTGAGCAAGACTAGAATCGCTCCAAAAATCAAGTGGATGAAATAAAGGAAACAAAACTTTGCTTTTCTCTTTTTAACATACTTTTATTAGCTAAACTTGTATGTTTGTGGGTCCAACTTTCCTCTAGACAAATAGCCAGTGGCTTATTAGAATTACTTACAACGTACTAATCAGAGCTGCGGAGTGTAACAACGTTTGCACATGAATTTACCAGAAAGCTTTCAAAATGTGTCTGACGCAAATAATGCAATAGAATACTAAGATACATTCCATTATAAAAATCGAACACAGCACAAAGATTTCATTTAACAGTTATTTAGTATCTAAATCTTGTTTGAAAATAAAATAATAGTTTAAAAAAATAAAAGAACACGCTTTTGTAGTAAAATGAACTAAAAAGTTAAAAATAGTCTTTGGATGACAAATATATAAAGTAATTGACCAAACACTTAATTTTACTGTAATAGAAAAAAAGAGTGAGGGGGGGGGGCTTCTTATCAGTTGTCTTAAATTTCTTCCACTTGTTATCCCATGCAAAAATGTAAATAGGCAGCCCGCACGCTTTTTTTTATTACAGTAAAATTAAGTGCTTGTTCAATTACTTTATATACTTGTCATCCAAAGACTATTAACTTTTTAGTTCATTTTGCTACTAAAGCGTGTTTTTTTAGTTTTTTAATTATACATGCTTGTTACAAAAAGGCGATGTTACTCCTCTAGTTTAACCGATCATTCATATTTTATCTTTAATTAGAAATATTGGAATCATTTATTGAGACGAAATGTTAAATCATCAAAGTTTGTGATAAAGTTATTTGATGAATTTGCATTTTCACTTTCATTTGGAGGAAGTGAACGATAAATAAAATGACCTTTTGGCATACACATGACAAGTGTGAAATTAAATCCGAATGACATTTTCTGCGTACTATTGATGTTTGAAAGAAATTGTAAAACTGATTTTTACTTTCACATTTGAATCCGATGCCAATAATCTTTTCATTGTTTCTATATTTTATTTTTTAGCTTCTTGTAAGATCTAAGATACATTTTTTTTTTGCTTATTTTTTTGGCAACATATGTTAAGTGTATTTGTTATATTTATATTATGAATATTCTAATTTCTTATCCATGCACAATTTACTTCTAGATTCCAAAATGAAATTTTTTTTATCTATTATAGTTTCAATCATTAAATGAGCGCTCGAGCACAATTTCACTTACAGAAGTTTATGATAGCGATTAAAAGAGCAGCATTCGGCATATTTTTTCAAACGCATCCGCAAGTTCTTAAGCCATTTTCCCTCACCTCTATTTCAACGAAGGGAATCGTTTCATCGGTCGGGCAGCGGAGCTCAGCGTGTCAGAGGTGGACAGTAGTATAGTGCCTAGAAAGAGTAGTGTGCCGATCGACGGGGAAAAAGGGAGGTCAGATCTGAGGAAAAACCAGATGGCGCTGCGCTCGAGGTGTACGTTATACTCCTCAATCAGACTCGTTTTAAATCAGCGATTGCATGCTCATTTCGCAGTTTAAAAGTCCCGTTTTTCGGATTGAACTCATTTCTGCACAAAAGACAAATTCATTAATAAGTGCTATTTGTTACATGGGTGTTCATTTATTTTTTGAAGAATATAAAATTACCTTATGCTAATTTATCTTCAATGAAAATAGTAGACTATAAGGGGCCATTCATTAAATATGTAAGGGGAGGGAGGTTGGAAAAGCCTCTACGTACCTTTGGGGGGGGGGGGTCAAACTCATTCTTACGTAATGTTTTCCATGTCGGTATTTCACATTAGAAATTGCGCGGTCAACAAGTGATTTGGCAGAGATTATGTTCCATTTGCGTATGGAAGGTAAGAAACGTGTTAGGATAATATGTTTTTTTATTTGTTTTACAAAGAATGAATAGTGTAAAATATAATAAAAGAGTCGCATTATGTATGGCATGTTTTATTTTTAATTAATATTACATCAAAAAAAAAAAATGTCGAAAAAACATTCAGTTTAGATTCTAACTTTTCAGTAACTATTTCTTTGCGCAAAAAGTTAAATTTAATAATGTGAATTTAATAACGATTCTAGTGATGTAACGATTCCAAAATTTGTTATTTTATCATTTTGAAAAACGAAATGGAATCTTACGGAAGAATAAGGGAGGGGGGGGGGGGGTGAAAAATCTTACGTACCCTTACATGGGGGGAGAGGGATCAAAAATTGCCAAAATCATCCTTACGTAATTAATGAATGGCCCCCTAAGTATTCAATAACTGCGCGTCTCTTATTTCTCTACTAATAATAAAGCTACGTGGTTATTTCAGTTTCATCTGCGGGAAGATCAAGTTTTATTTTTTTCAAACAGGGAACATTTTTTTTTAACTGCATAATTCCTGATGAAACTTTTCTTTGGTGATTTTTTAGTAAAGTATGTTGGCAGATTTGGGAAAATTGTCGGAATTGCCTCATCTTTCAAAAAAGGTTTCCCCCGAGGAATCAAAACTTCCTCACCATTTATAATATGCTTAAAATGCGTTTCAATAAAATGTTTTTCGAAATGCAGAGCACAAAATGAGCAATATTTATCAAAAACTTTATCTAACCTGGGAATTAACGAGTTCCACTTTAGTTTTTCTTCATCTGCTGGGAGCTTTAAAAAGCGTAACTTTTGCATGTTTTGTACCCACTTTTGCACCCTGGCACGAAACAAGATGAAGCTTTATTTCTTCCAATGTTCAACTTTGATGCCTCCATTAAAAGCCTTAAACGCTGTTTCATGAAATATTCACGAAATAAAGGTAAAAAAGAGAAACGTGGAACTAAATTGTAACAAAATCCCGCGTCTACTAATGTAAACACCGCGAAATTGAACGTACATCTCGACCGCACTGCCATCTAGCGGTTTTCATACAATTTGTCCTCAAGAATCGTGGGGAAAAAAGCGCCGGTCGGCACACTACTCTTTCTAGGCACTATAACAGTAGTTAGCATTGTGAACAGTTTTTGGGAGTGATAAGTTACAGCTTGAATCGAAATTATAAAAAGAGTAAAGGAAAAATTGTTTTTAGAAGTATTCATGCGTCAGAGAAACAAAAGGCTACTTCATCAAAATATTTTAGAAGGGCTGAAACAAATGTTAAAAAAAAAAGTACTGTTTGACCCCGGATTGTATGTAATTTGGCAATCGGCCAAGTATTAGACGATTCCATTTGAATGCATCTAACAGGGGAAAAGGAAAAATAGCGATGGCATTTTGATGCACGTGTTTCATAATTTCATTTACAGTCGAACATCCATATATCGAACTTCCAGATATCAAAATTTTCTATTTATCGAAAACCCAGCAAATTTCTATCTTCATTATATAGAAAAATTGTTTCTATATATCGAAAAAATCTCTATATATCGAAATCTTTTTCGAGACATTCGTAGATTTTTTTTTTTTCACCTTAACCCGTTTGTCTCATGAAAACTGACGGTTGCGGGAGAAAATTATGTTCACTAAAAGTTGCTACGAAACTCATAAGGAATCTGGGGTTGAGAGGTGTGTATACAGGTCGTTGTTCCGTTCTGGAGTTCTTAAATTCCCTTAAGCTTATTTCAAATCTTAGTTGCAACCAGTAATGCAGTAAAATCAGTTCCAAGTTATCCCTTTTCTCTGTTGATTATCATTCCTAGTCTTTTTAGCTTCAGTAAAAATCATTCAAGTTAGGTAGAATGATTTTTTACTTTTCTCTCGATTACATTGTCAAAGCGAAAATCCCCCTAATGTTGCGGATCAAGTTGAATTGCCGAAAAATGAACATGTATGAAAACGCAAAAATGTGTAATTTTTGTTAATTTTTTAATTATTAATTTTCATTTAATCCGATGCTCGTATAAATTAGAAATAGGTTTTCGTACACAAAAATTAGCTTTAGTTTTAATGTTTTAGGAGATTTTTATTATAAAATAAGATAATTTCCATATACCGAAATTTCTATACATCGAATTTTTTTCCTGGCAATTTGCTACTTCGATATATAGAGGTCCGACTGCATTTGTTGTCTTCATTGAGGTGCAAATGAGTGGACACGAAATGAGTTTCTATGGAAACAACAAAAAGAAAATAATATCTTTTCATTTCGTTTGGAAATGTAAAAGCAAAATGGTAAGCTAAAAATTATGCCGTAAACAAAACAAATGAATTAATTTTTGAATGACAGTATAGATCAAATTTAGTTTTGATTTAAAAATTATTGCAGTGAATAAATTGTCATTAAAAATAAAATGAGTAGAAAAAATTGAGAGGTAAACGCGCACATCGGTACCAGAAAAACTACCATCCCTGAAAGGTAATGGACCCGTCCATTTCCGCCTATAAACCGGAAATTAGCCTTTCCATATAATCGGTGGTCCGATAGTATCTCACATTTTTAATTTCCAAATGTGGCCACTTTATGAATACGTCTAACCAGTGAACAAACATAATATTTTCTAATTGTATCCGTTTTTAATTTTATTGGAGGAAGTTTTCTGTTACCGATTCTTCTTAGAAAAAAAAGCTATTATGTTAAGGAAACAAAAGGGGAAAAAACCGAGCTGATTTTATTCTGGTTGGACTAATTTATTCAAAGATCCTCTTAAAGAGCATTAAAAATGGGCGAAACAGATTTAGTAATTAAACAGAGGAAATGATCTTTTCATAGTGAAAAGGGTACTTGAAAGAGTATTTGATGTACAATTTCTAAGGTCAGATGCAGCTGAATAAACGAAAGATAACTAATGTTACAGCTCCTTTTATCACGAGTTATTTGCGAATAATAAATCTAGGAATACGCTTCAGTTTGTTTTCTTCGAGACGCATAATTAACTCCATCAACATTAATCCTCACTTACGCACAGCTGAGTTAACTCAATGTTAGCGAGGTTAATACGAGTGAATTGAAATTTGTTTATTAGTTAAATGAACGCCTAAACTGAGCTGTGGCAGTCATTTGGCATTTCCAGAAAGGAATTTTTATCAACTATGTATTCACTTTATTGGCATGAGTTATCAGCATGATATTATATAGAAAGAGCAATATAATCTCAAAAACAATACTAAGGGAACTTAATTTGTAAATTCTATGTGACGTTAATTGGATCTTTGTATTTTACATGAAGACATCAATTATGTTTCTTAATTACTCCTCTATCAAAAATTTTATATTATTTTGACTTGGCGATAATATTTGAATGTAATGTACGATGTCTGACGTAAAATCCGTTAAAGATCCAGATTTGAAGTTGAATTACATCAAAAGTGAACAGAATAAGATTGTAATTCACACTCAGTAAGTTCGGTTCGGACTGCCGAGAGAGAACGCGAAGTTTTGTTTTAATTTTCAAGTTTTTCCTCAGCCTTATAATCAACTAATCAAAAATACATTTGATTGTATTTATTTCTCAGATAAAATGTTTATTAACTTCAATTTTTACAAAAAAAAATTAAAAAAATTAATTTGAATTTTGTCATCTTGAATTCAAATTATGTTTTTCGCAATCACGAGTGTGTGTGTATATGTAGGCGTGTGTGTGTTTGTGTGTAGGGGGTATGTGTATGTGTGCAGGCATGTGTGTTTGTGTCTATGTGCAGTCGTGAGTGTGTGGGTAGTTGTGTGTATGTGTGTGGGGGGGGGGGGGGGGGTATGTGTATGTGTGTGTGTTTGTGTGTGTATGTGTTTGTGTATGTGTGTAGGTGTATGTATGTGTGTGTAGGTGTATGTACGTATATGTGTGTAGGTATGTATGTATGCGTGTAAGTGTAGGATATTGGCGAAACCTGGAGACGGTTTTCGCTAGAGGTGCAGCATCGTGAAGAGCCGGTCGACGGTGATGCTGCGGAGGGTGCTGGTGGGAAAATAAAATCATAGGAACGCCAAAAACAGTCAAGTAAAAACAATAAGCAATCGTGATTGCTCAAAAAAAAAAAAAAAAAAAAAGAAGCTTTTGATTGTTTCCTTTGAACATTCTTCTTCGGGCCTACATTAACCTTTAATTATTATCAAAAGGTAGTCTTGTTCCATTTATTGCTTTGTTATTGTTTTTATACAAGATTTTCGTTTGTTATAGGCTTTGCAGTTAAATATTTGTTCATAACATTATCATGGATTGATGCGTCAAACTATACAGCGCAATAATATCAATATTGTGCAACAACATGACATTTTATAAAAATATATATTCAATCATATTAAATCGAAATTATGTGTTGCAGGACATTACAATAGATTAAGGTAGGGAAATAATATGTTTCAAAATTGGAGCCTTCCGAAAATGTATAGTTTTGGCCTTTTGCCAGCATGGGGTTTTTAAAAATTTATACTTCTATCGATGGAAGTAGTAGTTTCTATTTCCTAAAGCTTTTTTCTGTTCAAAATAGCTGTTATACATATTTCTTCCCTTTTTTGTGATGTTTTCATACATGTGTTGCATAAAATTTTAAACGGCGATTATGAAATTTAGTTCGATTTTTTTCCCGTCATAAGTTTTCTACGATTTCATTAGTTGCGGCGACACCATCATTAGATTTTTACGATATATTTAGGGACTATCCATCAATGATGTCACACGTTTTGGATCCCTCTACCTCCTTTGTCACAAACTGTCACACATCACCTTACCTTTCCTTACGCAATTTTTCATAAGCATATTCTTATGAAAATGCGTGATGTCACACTTTTCGATACCCCCTCCCTCCCCCTCGGAGGTAAGATTCACAATTTTATGAACCCTCCTCAAAAAACGACATTTTAAGGCAGTCCTTTAGAAAAAATATTGAATATTAATAACAAATGGGTGATTCTCAAAAAAAAAAAAAAGACATTTTCCAATCACACTTTAAAAAAAATAAAAATGCCTAAAAAATCTGAAAAAAATTATGCTTACTCCTTGTTAGGAACTTATTAAGGGTAAAATAGAGGGAACTCACTTTAACTATGCTACACCCCTCAAAACAGGAGGCCAAGTTTTCACATACCAGGAGAGTGACAAGCAGCTCCAGAAGATTGACAAAATGAGTTTCATCAAAGATTATCAAAAATTTAGTTATGGTAATAAAGAAATAACTGTAACCTAAATCAAAAAGCAGGTTACTGCATGACAAAACAAAATCTATGTAAAACTTCCCTTAACGGACACTCTCAAATAACGAACATTTTTTCCGAATCCCAGTCTCTTTATATAGGTTTTCCCACATTATGCACTTTGAATATCTTACACTCCGAATAATGAGCAGTAGTTAGTTTAGTTAATTTAAAAAAAAAGTTTTCAATTGTTATACTAAAATTCTAAACCAAAAAAATTATAAAAATTTTCACATTAAGTTCTATTGTTTGTTATTTCTAATTCTCTAATTAAAAAAAAGTATTTACCTAGTTCTAGAAAGTTGTGCTCTGATTTATCTAAGTTAGAAATTTAAACCAACTTCATGTACCTATTCAAGCCACATTAAAATTAAAAAATGACTTAATCGATTTCTGTCACATTTGAGTACTTTAAGGGCATGTATATTTGTATTAACAGTGTCAATTGGACGTCTGAGTTCTGTAGAAGATAGTTGATGAATTTTGGAATATTTGAGAATTGAATTTTACATGCGTTTCTACCATTAATCTCTCATTTTCATATCTTTCTCCTAAAGCTTTGAATAAGGAGTCATAAGTGTCCTCTGCTGACATTTAATGTCATGCTTCTTTCATTCAGTGTATGTTTTTTTTAAATCAAGAACGCATAAACGATGGAAGATGCATGATTTAAAAACCGTCTGCAGATAAAAATAGTCTGCACGTCATTATTCGCAACTCCAATAAACTATAGAGTACTGCAGCCACTGTTTAATGGCGGATGAAAAAGGTAAAACAAACAAATCCCGTAACTTACAACTTGCTTTGACGCTTTGTGAATGACAGTAATTTTTCATCGTATTTGTGGGAAACTTTCTTTTCTATTATTTTGAAATTACATTACACCATAAATTGTGTGAAGCATGTAATTTACCCCAAAGAAAACACGTGGAATGGAATGTTTTACCTTTTTCGGTAGTATTGTTAATCACCGCAAGGTAGCGTATTCGAGCTCTGGAGTTACGAATTAATTTCAAGCATTCTTAATGCAAGACTTAACTCAAGCAGCGGAACTTAACTAACGTTAAATGCACAACAAAATGAATAACCAAAAATTCTCTCTTTGAAAGATTCGTCAGAACAAGAAACAACGAAAAAAATAAATAAATAAATAAATAAATGGACTTTCTTTACTGCTACATTTCTTATTTATCGTTTGCCAAATTCGTTTTTTTTTTTTAAATCATAATCTTATTTTCTAACTAATGTTTCAAAATAAATTTTATTATACTAAATGTATTACCTTTGAGTGATAAATAATGCTAGGAGACTTACTTATTTTGCGCCAGGAGTATAACATTTTTTTGAGACAGGAGTATGACATTTTTCTTGTAATTTGGCTGTTACGTAGGCACAGGATTATAATTAAGGTAAAGAATGTTATTTTTCTATTCTAACCTCTTAATTCGACTACACACTATGACTTGAATTATTTTTTTCTTTTATTTATCACAAAAATATTGTCCAGGAGTTTGACAGCAAAAACGTTACACACCAATTTTTGAACTTTAAAGTTTTAGTAAGAACAGCAGACAAATCATATTAACAAAATACTCAAGGAATCCAACAAAATGGTGATAATAAATAGTGTTGTAGCCCAGCAAATTAAAAATTCCCTTTTTTAATCTATAATAATTGAACTCATTCCTAGGACAGGAGAATGACATGAAAACTGGGAACAAACTTTAAAAGGATGTACCTCGATTATTTAAAGAATTAAATTTATTTAAAGAATGTCATTTTACACCTTTAAGTATACGTAATTTAGTATTACAAATTAAATTTGTGAAATGTTGACATAAATTTTTTAAATAATTTAAGTATATTTGAGAAACGAATGGGGACAAGTCAAAAGAATGACTTTCTGGTTATTCAAAAATTTTTGCAGGAAAAAATAAGTGAGTTATTATTTTAATAAGAATGGAGTTACGTCGGAAAAGTTATTTCTAACTATTAAAAAAAAAGAAAAGCAATTCTAGGCAAAACAATCCAATATTGTTAGGATTTTGGCGAATCACTTATGTCTCTGTGACATTTAAAAAAAAAAGCAGACAATGAGGTCGTTTCCTAATTTCAAAAGTATTTTTTTCTGAAAGAGCAAGCTTAAAAAAATAGGATCTGACCATTTTTCAAATAATTTATTTAAGTTTAATATATTTAAAAAAATACTTTAATCGGTGCGCTTTCATTGTTCAACGCTTCTGCCGATGATATCACAAATGATGAAATGCCCTTCAGTGTTGCTGTTCACAGTGCAAAATATTTATTTCGTATCTTTACTCACTTATCTTGGCAACGATATGGTTGATAGCAAGCGAAGAGCGCAATTTTAATTCGCGTCTTGATTATCATAACGTGGAAACGTGGTAGAAAGATGCGCAAAAAAGAGCATCATTTGTGACGTCAACAAGACGACGCCTTGTTTGAAAAATCGGACATTTAAAAAAAATAATTAAAAAATAAATGTTGGGAAAATAAAAGTATTTTCTGGGTCCATGTTTTTTTTTTTTTTTTTTTTTTGCTTATTCTATCAATTTCAGTGACAAAAAGTACTACTTTTGACTGAAGGAAACAACCTCATTAGTATACGCGCTGAATTTAACATATTACCAAATGTAAACTAAACTAGAAATTATAAATGAAGAATCAAGAATGGCTTATCGTCCGTACCTGTGTGGTAACCATTATAATGTTCTGGTATTCCTTTGAAGTTTGCTTGCAAAATGAGTACTACCGATGAAGCGAGAGTAAAGCATGGGATCATAAACATCATGCGAAACTTTCTTTTTCCTACCCGGGGCATCATGATCTTCCACTAATTAGTTCAATTTCTGTTAGTGTCAAACAATATGAAAAACCGAAACTGCCATTTCAACCCTGTCACGAAGAGCAGCTACCCATTTGACACCGAAAAATGCTTTCGAATGCGTCTACAACACAAGCATGAGATCTAGCAAGTAGTGATGTTTTGCGTTCGATAACTGCATTGTTCTGATGAGTGTTGTTCAAATTCAGAACAGGGATTTGAGTCATGAAGTGCATCACCTTATCGCTGTGCACCTTGACCACTCTTACTTCATTTGGTGTTCTAACACTTCGTTCCCGCTCCCTTTCTGGAGTGAAAGTTATTATTTTGTAATCTGTGGCCGCTGATAAAAATATGAAATCGAATTCTCGTGGATTCAGCGCTTATTTTATTATTTTTACTGGATGCTTCCACCTGGTAATCAATTGTTGTTTATAAACAAAGTGCAATATGTATAGGCTGGAGCAAAGGACAGTCAGAGTTGGACATGATTCAGTTGTTTAAATTTAATCAAAAGGAAAGATGTTAATGAGTTAAATCAGGGGTGCCCATCCCCCCCAAGCTCAATGGCGCAAATTCCCCCCCAAAAATGTTCTCGCTGTCGAATCGGGTTAAACATAACAGTTTTTAGAGTGCGTAATTTCCAGTCAAATTCATGGGAGGAGGGGGGGGGGGGAGGGTAGCGCTAAGAAATACCATTTGAACTGGAATATTGTTGGACTGTTGACTCGCCTTGCCTTTCCAAATTTTACAACGTGGACCTTGAGTAAACAAGTTTTGGGTACCCCTGAATTTTGCTATACCTTTTATTATCATTATTTTTTTTTTCAAATGTATGAATAAGTACAGGAACAGTGGATTCAATTTTCTGGCTTGGGATGGAGTCATTACTAGATGTACATGTATACAATATGAATATTGAAACGGAAAATTATTGTCAGATAGATAAGGGGTCCGGGGGGTTCTCCCCCGGAAAACTGTAGAAATTGTAGTTTTAAAACCAGTTTTAGACGATCTTTGGTGATGTTAGGGGGATAAAAGGTTTAGCGGCCCCTTCCTGGTAATTTTTCAATATTGAAACTTTAAAAGCGCAATTGTAGATAGTCAAACGTTGTATTAAGGTGGGCTCTCCTTTGTTTTCAAAGTTGTAGTTCTAAAACGCAGTTTTAAACTATCTGTGGTAATGTTGGGAAAAGAAAAGATCCTAGGGCTCGCCCCAGGAACATTTTCAAAATTGAAGTCTTAAAAACGCTATCTATGGTTGGGGGAAAAGCAGTTTTCTGAAATTGAAGCTCTAAAATCGCTATTGTAGACGACCTTTGTGACGTTGAGAAAAAGAGTTTCCGGAAGCTCTCCCGGAATTTTCTCGAAATTGAAGTCCTGAAAACCAAATTTAAGACGATTTTTTAATAATGTTGACTAGAATGGGGGGGGGGGGGGGGTGTTCTACTTAAATTTTTGAACTTGTAGCTTTAAAAACGCAGTTTTGATAGATCTTGATAAAGTTAGTGGAAGGTGAATTTCGGTGCCGTTTCCCCGACAATTTTTTGAAATTGATACTCCAAAAATGCAATTCTAGGCTTGTCTTTGGTTGTGTTAAGGAAAGAGGGAGGAAAGGGGTTCTCTCCTAAAAATTTATCAAAATTGCAGTACTAGAAATGCAGTTTTAGATTACTCTTGATGATAAAGAGAGTGTTATTCTAGCGTTACAGTGCGGGCGCTCTCCTGGAAGTTTTCGGAAATTGAAGTCGCATAGCCAAAAAAGATGGATCACACACACCGTGACAGATATTTTCCGGAAATCCTCAAAAATGGATTCAGCTATTCAGCACACATTGAAAATCAGAACTCGAGAATTTTAACGAATCAAATATCCTCCTATACATATCAGATATATAAGAAAGTGAATATGATTTATGAAAAATAATTTAAACACCTTAAGAACAGACTGTTCTACTTCCATTAGCGAAAACCAACATCACTGAAAAAATTCTTCATAAGCTTAAGATAGCTAATAAAGAAAATATATTAATTGTCGATTGGAGGGATAAAAAATATGTTATTCGCAAACTTCAAAACTAGTGCTTAGCGATTGTCAAGGTGCAAATGAATCAATGAATCTAAACCATACTGGTCAGAATTATTTCAAACAATAAAACATTTTTGACCTCTCTCCCTCTCATCATTGTCACACGTATTCATCATGCAAAATTGTGCTACTTCCAGAAAATTTATAAAAAAATTGATAAGAAATCAAATCGTCTGATCCAGCTTTGAAACCGACACCAACTCCATGCCGCCTTTGATGTGTTTCCTTCATTGAAAAGGACACACGGTCATTAAATTTTGGAAAGAGTACCAGGACCGTCGCTAGGTCAAAAAACTGGGGGGGGGGGGGGACACGCTTTTGGCGGCCCCTTAATGGTTTCAAACGCATGTTCCAATATGCAGAGAGAGAAGATTTGGCTTCCGGTTTAGCAGGGATACTCATATTAATAGACTTTAGTACTACTAAAATATAAATTTAATCGTAAGGATAATAATCAATCAGAATTAGGGGGTGTCGGAGGGCTACCTTCTTGCCTTATTTTGATATTGTATTATATAATTGAAGACATAAAAACGCAGTTTTAGACTATATTTTAAGTTTGGGAGGAAGGGGAGAGGAGGTCCAGGATATCCTCTCCTGATATTTTTTTCCAAATTTTGAAGTTCAAAACACAATCGTACACACAATGTATTTAATTATGTTCAGAAGTGGGGGTCCGGAGGCTCTCCCGGGAATTTTTAAGATTGTTATTTGAAAAACTTAATTTTAGACGATCTGTGGTGTGGGAGGAGGAAAAGACTCGGGGTCATCGTTCTATAATTTTTGAAAATGCTAGCTTTAATCACGCATTCCCAATTTGGAATTATCTCTTTTTATGGCACGTAAAGGAGGTCTCCCCCGCGAAAAATTTGAAAATTGTAATTCGAAAAATGCAGTTTTAGACGATCTTTGGTGATATTAAGGAAAAGAGAGATGCGGCTCCCCTCCCGAAATTTTTTTACATTTTGAAGCCTTAAAAACGCGATTGTAGATTTTTTTTTGTTAAAATTTAGTGCACCGCCAGTTTCTTGAAATTAAAGCTCCGAAAAGGTAATCTAAGTCAACCTTCGATGAAAGGGGGCGGGGAGAGAATTTTGAAGGGGATCGCGATCAGAAATGTTTCGTTGTTGAAGCATTAAAAGCAAGATTTAGGACATTTTTCGATGGTATTCGCGAAAGAGAGAGAATGGGGGGGGGGGGGATTTCGATCGGTTGAAACCGCAGTTTTAGAAGATTTTCGGGAATGTTTATGGGTGGAGAGATTCGGAGTCCTCCCCAGGCAAATTTTCAAAACTGAAATTCAGTTAACGCAATCGTAGACGCTTTTAAATCCTATTAGAGGGGAAGAAGGTTTTGGAGATCTCCCCCGAAAAATTTTCTGAATAAAAGTCTTAACAATGAAATTTTTGAAGATCTTCCGTAATATTTGGAGAACGACAGTTTCGGGACACCTTAGGGAGTTTTTTTTTTTTTTAAATTAAAGTCCAAAAGACGAAATTTAATCGGGCTTGAATGATGATGAATGATTAATTGAGAGGGCGTTTCTCGGAGGTTACGTTGGGAGCACTCTCACGGTTTTTCGAAATTGCAATCCTAAACACTCATCAGGTGTAGGTCATCTTTAATGATGTTAGATCAGGGGATAGGGTTTGAGAACGTTTTCCAGGGATTTTTTCAAAACCTAAGTTTTAAAAACTCACTTCCAGACCAGCTTTGGGGACGTAAAAAGAAGGGTTTGGAGCTCTCCACTCTCCCTTTCAGTTTGGCTATGTCCCTCGTATCTTCATTGTAAATTTTAATTATTGATAAACATATTGTGGTAATATTTTCTTCCAATTTTCCTTTGCCAAACACGATTATTTGCTTGGATTTTCCATAATAAAGTTTTCAAATTCCCACCAAATATTTTTGCTTTCTTACAATACAAGCGCTTGCGGCCTTGGAAAAAAGACTTAACATTTTGAACCGATGTGGTAATTTTCTGCGATACCTTAGGTCTCTATTCCACTTCATTTTATTTTATTATTATCTTGATTAAGCTTTGATTTACTTACGATTTTTACATTCAAACATTTAGAACTTTTGTTGTGAGTATTCATTACAATACTTTAAATCTCTCTTTGTATTTAACTGTTTTTTTTTTTTTTTTGACTATCTCTCTCTCTCTCTATTTCAACTTCATTTCGGTAACCCATACATTCTTCTCCACTTAGCAATCATTTTCAGAACAACACTTTTCATCAAAAAAAAAAAAAAGAATATTTCGGCGACCCCTATCCTATGGTCTCTCCTAATGAAGTAATGAAGATGTCCTATTTATTTATGTATTTTTTTTTTAACTGAAGAATCATGAAGTATGGTTTTGTATAACTAGGGTCGCCGAGATACAAGGCGTGCGCCATGTTAGTTTTGTCGCCATTCCTCCCTCCCATTATGCTAATTTTACTCTATGCATAACACTTTAATTTGAGTCGAGCCCATAGTTTCCGACTAGGCAGACATACTCACTCTGCGGCCTAGTGAAGAGTGTACTGTACTGAATACTTTTTTTTGCGTTAATAAAAATGTTTGAAGCGTACATTTCCGCGGCCCTTTACTTATAGACACTCTTAATAAAAGAGAATCGTGGATGTTCCTAAATTGTACTTTAAGATTACATTTTCTATTCGAATTTTACAGAAAAAATACTTTTTTTCACTCTTATTTC
Organism: Uloborus diversus; assembly: GCF_026930045.1. Classification (NCBI taxonomy): domain Eukaryota; kingdom Metazoa; phylum Arthropoda; class Arachnida; order Araneae; family Uloboridae; genus Uloborus; species Uloborus diversus. Next base: position 166,911,317 of record NC_072734.1, read on the forward strand.
AATTTTTCATTTATAATTACTATTTTAATATCTCAAACTAACGAAGAGTTTATCTTTTTCTTCTTTAGTTGCATCACTAGAATGAAATTGGTGGCCCCCACTTCTGAAAAACGGGGGGGGGGGTGCTACGGTGACCGCCCTGAAGAGTACGTGAAATGATGTTCTTATTGAATGAGTTTAAATATTTTTTCTTTCCAAAATTTAAAAATTTCATGTTTTAAAGAGAAAAACCTTCTGGAAAAAAATCCCCCCCAAAAATTTTGATGGCGCAACTTGCGCCATAATCCCCCCCTGTGGGCACCCCTGGGTTAAATGTTTTCAAGGAAAGTAGGAAGAGGGACAAATCTAAGAAGGTTCTTCTGCCTTTATATAGGAGTTTAGTAAGACCCCATTTTTGGAGTATGCTGTCAGGTTTTGGTTGCGTTATCTGAGGAAAGATATTTGTGTATTGGAAAGGGTTCAAAAAAGTGTAACTAGACTAGTAAAGGAACTTTGAGATTTAAATTATGATACTAGACTTAATAGGCTTAATATGTATAGGCTTAATATGTATGTATTGTGGCAAAGGCGGATCAGAGGGGACATGATCCAGTTGTTTAAATGTATCGAAATGAATGATGTTAATGGATTAAATTTTTGCACCGAAAGCAGGACGAGGGGTCATTGTTTTAAGATAGATCTCAGACTAACCTGGAAATGAGGGAAAATTACTACTTTTGTCGGACTGTGGGCACTTGGAACAGCTTACCGAAAGAGGCTGTAACGAGCAAAGGGGTTTGATAATGTTAAGAAGGCCATTGACTTTCATTGGGGATTAATAAATTGACTAGGACTAGTTGGGCCTAGAGCCCGTTGCTGGTCGTCACATTTGTAATTTTATTTGTGAATGCGACAGCAGCTCTACCATTTTTCTCTGTAGGTGTACAGAGAGAAGAGGATGTTGTGGGGGAAGGGATACCCTCCTCCTCCCACGCAGTCATTGATTTTGATGCGCACATTTTGCAGATCATAATGTGGTATTTTATAGAGTGGTCAGGGGCACCGCGATGGGAATTCACTCAAAATGTTCTTATTCGGCAGCATTTTATCTGGTGATTTGGAAAATTTGAAAAAATTTTCAATAAATTGATTTTTTATAAATCTTTACATTTTTAGTGAAAACTGGCATTTTTTTCCTTAGATGTAGTTATGGACGTGTTCATATTTTATCACTTGGTAAAAAACTCAGTGTTTCATTCGGTAACTTGAGACCCCAAAACTTAAGTTCATGTTGCCCCTGAAAGAAGTTACGCTACGCTATTTAGATCTACGTTGAGCTCGATTTAATAAAAATATGTCATTAAATTTTGGATATTTATATTGTACATACATTTAGGGTTAGTTGTCAGAACTGCTTCAAATGGAGCCACTCTTTATTCAGATTCAGTCTCACTGAGTGAGAATGACGAGAATATGTATTTTGCAAATAATTAAATTTTGAAGTTTTGAATTATTTCTTTTGTGTTTTCATATCATTCTGTAGATAGCAATCTTTTGATAATTTGGTGCTTTTTATTTTGTGTGATTTTTCTTAACAACCGACCCCGTTCGTGCTGCACAATATTTTAAAAATAGTTTTAAAGCCATAAATTACATTATTTGCACATATTTCGGTATTTTTGTATTCTGTACAAAATAAACTCTTCGTTAAAAATGCAGAAAATAGAAAGTTCTTTTAAAATACAAACAATTAAATTATAAACAGCAGATTTATATTCTTCGCTAATGTTCTTCCAGAGACTTTTTTTCTTCAATTTATTCCAATAGGTATCATAACTGTTATTTCACAATAGTTTAAATTTCACTTTCTGTATCCGACTAACAAAAAGTAATTATATGAATATTGAAACAAAATTTCAATTTCTGCCCTTTTACAAACAATTTTACATTAGTAGCCAATATTAATAGATAAATCTGATAGACACAAAGAAAAACACTTCGAATCAACTTCCCTCCGCTGCCATTGCTATTGGAATCATTGGATAAAACGACTGCCTAGTGTAGAAAAATGCATATAATTATATTTTCAGATAAAATCTCTTAATTTGTTCCGTACCATTCTTGAATTTCTGTGCCTTTAGTTCTTTCTAGAAACTTCGCTTCAAACCTGTCTCTTTGTTCAGGTGAAAAATGATTTCGCCAATCTCCTACGCATCCTTTCCTCAAGAACTCTAACTGCGGGGGATTTTCCGGAATGTTTAGACTTTTAACAAAATTCTCTAGGTACTTCTCCGATTCCGTCATATCTTTCTCTTTTGAGGCATCTGCTTCACTTGATTCGTTTGATGTTGCTCCAAAAAGATGCGACAATTTCTTCTTCATGTAATCAAACCCGCTAAATCGTAAGATATTGTTCAGCACGGCATTGTCTTTCTCTATAGCATCGATGTACTCTTGTCCAAGGAATCTTGAAAGATTCACAACGACTTCCTTCGCATTTCTCTTCATGTCTTCGTATTTTGTGAAGAACACCTGGGAATCGTTGCGATGAGGGTACAAACCCAACAAGTGGTCGTAGTAGTCATTGAACTCAACTTCACCGGCCATGAACAGCTCGAAGAATTCATCAAACTGTCCATCCCAGTATCCAAACTTGAGGTTGTTCCTGGTGTGGTAGTATAACGAAACGCAGCAGTCTCTTGGATCGCGCGCGACGAAAATATATTTTGCTTCCGGGGAATACGGCATCATATTATATGGAAGGTGTGTCTTGATCGCTCCAGGCCTTGTCATTCTCTCAATTCCCTCTAAACCCACTTCTTCGATGTGAGGACACATCCTAATGAAATCCTTCGTGTCTTCGAGTTCCTGTCCTTTCCGAAATATGTAAAGAACAATATTCTGCATCCATGTTGTTCCACATTTTGGATACGTAACAATAAAGACATCATTCGACGATGGCTTGTAGGTTAGAGCTTCTTTAAAGCAATTTGGCGAAAAAAAAGATGGAATTCTCAAACCCTCAATGGTTTGGTATAGAGGTCTTTTGATGGCGTTTGTCATTTTCCTCTTAGTGTTGAATTAATTTGTCCAAGTGACCTGAAATAGAGGGCGTGCTGGTTAATTTCATAGCTCAAAAAATCGATACACTTCTACCCCTAACTGGTGTATAAGGGTATTTTAATCCCCGGAAGAATTGGACTCTTGCATTTCGACATTAAGTATTGTTAACAAATATGGTTTTACATGCTTACTTAATTTAATGCATCAGCTATATTTATTTAATTAAATAACACAAAAATCTTTGCAACAGATCGTTCTTTAATGTGCTACATTTTGTCGAGTGAGCAAAAAATATAATGTCTGGCTTACATATACCCCACCTCACCACTTTAGTGGCAAAAAAATATGTCACCACCAGGGTTGCCAGATTTAAGAACAATAAATACGGGACAGGCTTCTATGAGTGAAAGGGAGGGGAGGGGGGGGGGTATTTTTGAGACACGTCTGTTCATGATAAATCTGAAAAATTTAATTGCAACAAAGGATTAAACTTCACAAAATGTCGCCTATCTATGTATAAAATTGTTTTCATTGTGATTGACGACGCGTGAGCAGAGATATGTTTATTTTATTTATTTAGAAGCTAAACAGCTTCACATACATGGAGGACTGCGTGCCAAGCGCCTTGCCTCCGGACATACACGGGAAATATGTACAATACAACAGAAGGAAATAACACCCGGGGCACCGGCGGGAATCGAACCCACAACCTCCGGCTTAGAAGATGAAGCTTCTTCCACAGAGCCGCGAATGCCCCAGATATATTTCCAACACTAGTCAATGAGCAAAGAAGAAGCAACTATTCAACTTCTCATGGTCTGCCGCCTAAACAAAACATGCAAACCAAATCAAAACAAAAACAATTTTGGCATTGCTGCCACATTATTTTTTTATTGCTCATTATTTCACATCTTTTGTTTTACTTTTTTTTTTTCCTTAAAATGATGTCTCGTTCTGTAAAATATTGTAATCAGCTAGAATACGGGACTTTAGCCGTCCCGTATGAAAGTTCCCCGGGACGCGGGACACTTTTTCAAAATACGGGACAGTCCCTTGAAATCCGGGGCGTCTGGCAACCCTGGTCACCACACCAGTTAACGGTTAGAAGCTATCATATTCAAACATTCATATGGAAAACTTCCAATTTGTTCTCTTTGATGATCATAGTTTTATTTACAAAAATATTTAGAAATGTTAAATGTATTCTGTAGCAAAACAGAAAATAAAGTATATATACAAAAATACAGGGTGTTCTAAAAATAACGGTCCATTTCCATGAAAGCACTAACGTATTAATTTTATGTGCAGGTGTTTGAAGAAAGCTCTCCTTACGCAGTTAAGAATAACAATGGGGTCGTTTCCAAAATTTTAAAAGTATTTTTTTTCCGAAAGAGCATGCTTAAACATAGGATCTGACCATTTTTTAAATAATTTGTTTTAAGTTTAATAGTTTTAAAAAATTATTTAAGTCGGCCTGCTTTCAATATTTTTGCTTATGTCCGATGACATCACAAATGATGAAATGCCATTCTGTGTTGCCATTCACTTAGCAAATTATTTAATTCGCATCTTTACTCACATGTATTGGCAACGATATGGTTGATAGCAAGCGTAGAGCATAATTTTAATTCGCTTCTTGATTATCATAACGTGGAATCGCGGTAGAAAGATGCGGCAAAGTGCATCATTTGTGAAGTCATCAAGACCACGCCTTGTTTCAAAAATCGGACATTTAAAAAAATTAATTAAAAAATAACAGTTAAAAAAATGAAGTATTTTCTGGGTACATGTTATCATTATTATTATTTTTTGCTTATTCTATCAATTTCAGTGACAAAAAGTATTACTTCTGACTGAAGGAAACAATCCCATTGTTTCCTTGGGTCATAAACCGTATGAAGACGTACGTACGGCTGTGCCAGGGGGAATACGGAAGGCAGCTACCTATCTAGCGAATCCACCTGATCTAACACTTTTTGACTTCTTGACTCGGGGTTGCATTAAATTCCTTGTGTATAATGTTAGTCTGCATCAGTTGTGTGCAAGAATTATGGAAGCAGTCAGCAGCATTAGAGCTAGTCATCTAAAGGATGTGTCCCGTTACGTGGCGGAACGTTGATCTCTGTGCGTTCACATACAAGGTTAATATGTTGAACTTTTAAATTGCTATGCATGTATAGCATGTTCCTTGTTCTATGCCTGCATTCGATTCATTCATTGAACATTCTGCTTGTGAAAATGGATCGTTTTTTGAGCAATCACGATTGCCTACCGTTCTCACTTGACGGTTTTGAATTCCTATGATTTTATTTTCTCCCCGCCACCTTCTGTAGCACCACCGTCGATTGGACCCTCCCGATGCTGCTCCTACAGCGAAAACCGTCTCCAGGTTGCGTCCATATCCTACACACATACGCATACATACACGCACCTACACACCCACACACATACGCATACATACACGCACCTACACACCCACACACATACGCATACATACACGCACCTACACACCCACACACATACGCAGACATACACGCACCTACACACCCACACACATACACCCACATACACACACAAACACATACACACACACACGCATACAAGCACATACATACAGACACCTATACATACACACACAAACACATGCACACACAAACACATACACACACAAACACATACACACACAAACACATACACACACACAAACACATACACACACACCTACGCATACACACAATTACCCAAACACTCCTTCCTGCACACATACACATATCCCCCCACACACAAACAAACATACCCCCACACACACAAACACACACGCCTACATACACACCTACACTTGTGATTGCGAAAAACATAATTTGAATTCAAGGTGTCAAAGTTTTTTTGAGCACCCAGTAAATATTCATTATTAATGAATCGAGATCTTGAAGGGTCATCCATCCCAAACAATGGGTTGATGCAGACTTACGCGTGTTTTACAGTTAATAATATAACGTAGGTACTAATTAGGGCTCGACCGATGGCAATTTTTGGCCGATGGGCCGATGCCGATTGTTGGCCGATTGTTCAAAGAAGGCCGATGGCCGATTGTTTTCCTCCAAATGGCCGATTGCCGATGGCCGATGGCCGATGCCGTTGGCCGATCGCAAAAAAAGAAAAAAAAATCAAACAGAAATGAATTGATAAGATTGTCAGGGATTTAAAGGATCATTGATTCATTTCACTTTACTTCCTTTCTACGAATAAGGAATTGTAATCACAAAAAAAAAATAGATTTCGACCTAAATTTCTAGTTTACGATCATCCAATTTATACTTCACAAGTTTTTTCGGCACATCTGTACATGCATAGCACTCATGAGTGCTAATAAGCACGAAACTGCAGTCCTCGGCTGGAAATGACTAAGCTGGCGGTGTATTTCACGTATTTCTGCTTTAGCCCTGGCTAATGGGCGGTAATTTACTAAACTAAGAAGTACCACCAAAGTTTAATTTCAGAAATTGAGGGAGTGGGAGGAGGGGCACATAAGTGTTCTCGGAAATACAAAAAATAGTCGTAAAAAATGCAGTTCAAAATAATCATAAACATTAAGCATAAAAACCCTTTTCAATCTTGCACCCGAGTTAGTTTTGACGTGCAGTGGCGGATTTAAAATATAACAAATGTTGCAATTGAGCGAGAGACCCCATAACCATAGGGGCACCGTGGGAGTTACAAAAATGCTTATGATAAATGTTTTACAACTTCTGTGATAGAGAAATAGGGCCCCCGAAAATGTATTTCGACGGGACCCAAACTTGTAGCTCCGCCGAAGCGAGACAGAAAAGACTGCATTACTGTGATTCATATTACAAATATCAATAAAACAATTTTGAAAAAAAAAAATAGAACCGACTTCAAAATTGCTCTAAAAAGTGAAAAATAATTTTATTCTTTAAACACCATCGATAATGCTTTTAAACATAATTTTTGAAGTTGGCGCAAAAACAAAACGTAAAATCCATTGTAACCACGCTTCGTTCATATTTTTTTTCAGAAAAGCATCCAAAGTTACGAACGAAACATTTATATCGCTATTCAAATATGTTGTCATCAATGCATAATGTATGTGATAGTGAAGAAACTGGTCCTGGTTAAATTTATAGTTGTATTTGAGTTATGGCTGTGAATGATTTTATCTATCGTTTTTGCGCCAACTTCAAAAATTATGTTTAAAAGCATTATCGATGGTGTTTAAAGAATAAAATTATTTTTCACTTTTTAGAGCAATTTTGAAGTCGGTTCTATTTTTTTTTTCAAAATTGTTTTATTTCATTCCTTTTAGTGTAAATGTAGGTATTTCAGAAATAATAAGAAGTCACCATCACGAAACTTCACATTTTTTTCTTAAAAATGCTCTATACTAAAAAAAAAACTATTGACACGCGTCAAACTTTAAGCGATTGGCACTAAAAACTTATCTTTGTTCCTCTCTGGAAATCATGCGTACTTAATTTAATTATAACCATTTAAGTATTACGTTTTTCCTAACTAATTTACATTCCACAGCATCTAAGTTGATCATGATGCAATCCTGTATTTTCTTATTTAGCCCCGATCATCTGTTATCGGCATAGATGATAACGATAAAAATACTACAGAGTAGTTGAGTCAAACCTAATGGTAGCATTGTGAAGGCTAAGCAGATCCTAATCACTGCATCACCTCGCTTCCAGGTTAGGTTTACCCCTACTATGGAGCAATAGCACTGAAGAAAGGAAGATTTTGATAATTCACATAAGGTTACTATAAATCAGCAGGGTTACTAAAATAAAATTATTTACGCCAAAAATGAGACGACAGCGCCAGATTCCCCATTATCGAAATATCCCTTGAAGAAATTTGATGCTTGCTTCAGAGAAGCCTTCATTCAAAATTATCATTACAATTACTATTAATGTTACTGTTATATGGCACCAAACTTTTATAACAATGAGTTTCATATTGTCGCATAGATGAAGATAGCGAAGACAATGTGAAAGCCAAATGAAGCGAATACTCGTTAGTCTCAACTCGAGATCTTTATTCAGAGCCACGAATGAACGTTACATCTCCTTATATACAACTTGAGAAAGTGCTGGAACTTTCCAGACTTGGAAAGATACAGAAATTAATAGAAGATTCGAGAAAATACGGGAAACAGTAGAAACGAAATTTTAGTAAAATTCACTTTGTTCTAATCGGGATTTGAACCCAGGTCGCTCGTGTGGGAAGCGAGAATTCTACCACTGAGCCACCGTTATCCACGGATGAAAAGTGCGAACTTCGCTACAATATCATTTTTATCATTTAATAGGGAAAGTGCATAAAATTTACTGTTTTTTGCCCATAACTTTTTTTCTAAAGAATTAATATGGTCAAACAAAATAATGGGACCTAAGTTGAGCCATCCCCTATCCATTAAAAAAAGAATCATCAAAATCGGTACACTAGGTGAGACGCTATGAGTGGACAAACAAAAAAAAAAAAACATACATACGGTATGAATTGATAACCGCCTCCTTTTTGAAGTCGGTTAAAAAATTAAAAATTACCGTCGGTTCAACGGGAATCAAACAGAATGAAACAAAACCGGTTTTGCCATCTCTTATTTGTTTCCATAGTTTCCAATTCGGCAATATATCACCAAATGATCGTCAGTCTGAGACGCTATATTAGTTTTGCATTGAAATAAGTAATTAATAGCCACAAAAAATGAGTAAACAGGCTTTTCAGAACACCCGATCGAAAGCGAAAAGGGAAGTACACAACTGGAACGTACGCACACCCCACATGCGAAAGGTTATCCTTCTACAGCTTACCATTTTTGAGTTATGACTTATGAGAGATACATACGTACATCCTGCAAGAAACAACGCAATAATTAACTTGTTTGGTACCTGAATGCAGTATTAAAAACTCTTTCAGGGGTAACTAAAATGGAAATTCATACTGAAATTTAATTAAACAATTTTATATGAAACCAATAACTCCCTTTACTTCGTATAAAAAAGTAAAACAGCAAAAGTCCCTTTTTTTTATCAAAAACATCGGCCAATTCCATCGGCTTTTCGATGTTTTTTAAGGCCGTTGGGCCGATGTTTCCTGCAAGTTAGCATCGGCCGCCGATGCCGATGGCTAAATTGTTGAACCATCGGCGCCGATGCATCGGTCGAGTCCTAGTACTAATATCATTCACCTATTACTCTGTTCTACCGTTATTCTAGAGATATGTCGTTCATGGAAGAACGGGTCAGAAGAACGAATCCTTAAAATGAACGAATCCATTCGTTCACCTAAAAAACGAACGACCATTCCTTTGAACGGTGAGCAGTTTGGAACATTTTCATTGATGCACTTGAGATAAATCCCCCTCCCCCCCCCCCCCCCCCCTTTTTGTTTGAATTTCATTCATTTTCAAATTTTGAACTCTGATTCAATCTCAAATTTCCTTTTTCTCAATGCAGAATAAAGTATTCATTTCGAACCTTTTCGCTTTCTGCTTTATTCTTTAATCGTTGCAGCTCGTTTACAATTTCCCAATGTATCCATTAGTAATGTTTTGTGCAACTTGTTCGGGCTACTAACAAAATGTTTGGACTTTCCACTTCCTGTCTGAAGCACCTGCTAAAATCTTTCTCACGCTTTTTGTCGCCAAAAATATTTCTGAAAATACCTTTTATCACTTTTCTGGCGATCCTTTTGTCTTCTATGACATCCTTCCTATCAACTAGCTTGGTGACTTCCAAGTCGATTATTTTACATTCAATATCAAAATATTTTAAATAAATATTATTACTGTTTAATTTTTCCCTCCGTTTAAAAAAGTGTTGCGGTTTTTTTTTTCTGTTCTCATTGGTATTATGAACTAACTTTGAAGCTCCCGAACATTTTGACGAATCTTTTTTTTTTTTTTTTTTTAAAGTTAGGTTTTTCCGTACTCCGGCTGAGCAACCAATACATTTGTTGTTACTTTTTTCGATATGCATGGTTTATTGTAATACTATATCTATGTACACAGTGCTGTAGCTGGAAAAAATACATTTGAAGGAACGTACCTCTTTCTTTTGGGTAGATGTCATGGTTGACAGATGTTTGTTTTGGGGTCAAAAAAGGTCCGTTTTAACAACTTACAACGGTTTTTATTTAAATAGCAGATTTTATTTAAAAGCATTATAATATTTTGTTAAGTTTATGTATATTTAACGCATATAGTTTTAATGAACATTTCTTTATTCTCGTGTTTTATATTATATCGTTTCTATATATTTTTTTAAATTTTAATTGCAGTTCTCTCTTTTATTTATTTGTGATTTACATTTTTTTTAAATGCAACCTAAAGCACACATTCAAAATTATTTTTTTTTTCACCTGTGACTTTACTACAATCGGAGATATGATATTGCTATTTAGAATTAGTGCGTTATTTCGCGTAAGTTCAACTTTGAAAATTTTCTGACGTCACAAACAGTTTATTTATTTTTTTCATCAGTAAAATTTTATAACTTAATTTTGTGACATGCTGAAATGGAACCTGCGATTTTTCAGTGGGAAACATAGTTTACCATTCGGCAACTGAGAAATATCTTACAAAACGAACTATAATTGCTTTATGCATCAAAACCTGAATACAGTACTATTGATTCATTTTTCATAGGCATATTTTCTTACTTTAGATGATTTTAGTTATTTCTCCTTCAAAGAATATTACTGATCAAATGAAACATTCTGAATGTACGTGAGTATGTCGTGCAGAGAGGTCACCTGCAATTTTTTTAATTGAACGAAGTTGTTCTAATGAACGAGTTGAATGAACGGATAAAAAGAATGAACGACCCTCCGATGAACGTATCATTGAAAAGAATGACATTGCCCACGTCTACGTTATTTACTATCATACTTGGATTCCCCCCCCCCCTTATTTCGTATAAATGCATTAATACATGCAGAAACGTGCTTTTATATTTTGAATGCAATGATTTCACATATATGGGGGAATTTATATTGTTACGAGTCCAGTCACTTCAAGAAACTCTTTAATGACGACACAGTTCTTGAGAAAACACAGGAGATTTATTTACAACTATGAACAAGAAATATCCTTAGCAACTGCTAAATTAACCACAGCAATTAGGCAAATATCGATTAACACCGTATACTCAACGGTCCCACACGTATTCACATCAAAATACGCAAAAACAAAGCGCAAAGACTAATACAAGCTTCCAGCGGAACGCTGAAAACAAGACTCTACAGTTGGAAAACAAACAAACTGACTTCCCCATTCACAAGACGCAGGCGTTTTATACCGAGGGAAGAAATAGCTAGAAAATCCTACAAAGTTTTACAAATTTCTCATATTTTCTTTTTATTCCATTCACAAATCTTATCGTTCAGAAATGGGGGGGACCGTATACTTCATTCGAATGTAAGGGGGTTGTATATTCATTACAAGAAACTATTTACAGGTTAAGTTACTACAATAATTTTAGATGAAGAATAATGGAATAAACGCGAAATTTAGTCAGATTACAACAAATTAATCATAAAAATAATTACTATTTACAGAATTTATAACAATAAATAGTGATCTTCACACAACCCAAGAAGAACTAGTTCTTCTAATCCTACTTTTCGATCATGTAGGTTTCGTTTTCAGTATTTCAGTCGACTATTCATTTGGAGCCTGATAACTGAAGCTGAGCGGGGCATTGGAAGCTGGTAACTGAAGCCAACATGGCAGAGAACACGTGGGTCTCAACAAGAGGTGGGCAATATACTTAAAAGTTAATTAAAAGGAAGAAAATATGCCTATGAAAAATGAATCAAAAGAACTCTATTCAGGATTAAATGTATAACGCAATTTTACTCATTTTGTAAGTCATTTCTCAGTTTCTTTGTTTGCGAATGGTATGATATGTTTTCCATTCCAAAAATCGCAGGTTCCAATCAGCGTGTCAAAAAATTAAGTAATTAAATTTTTCCAGCTACAGCACTGTATATATACATCATATAGTATACCAGTAGACCATGTATAACGGAAAATGTAATAACAAATATATCGGTAACTCAGCCGGAGTACCGAATAACTAAATTAAAAAACAAGACTCACCTAAATATTAAAGAGCTTCAAAATTTTTAAATGGGAAAGAAATTAAACAGTAATAATCCTTATAAAAAAAATCTCTGTGTATTGAATGTTAAACAAGCGACTTCGAAGTTTCCAACCAAGTTAATAATAAAACCAAATCAATATAGTTGGTAGTTGATATGGATGTTATAGAAGACAAAAGGGGGATCACCATAAAAGTGATAAAAGGCATTTTTAGATGTAATTTTAGCGATAGAAAGTATGAGAAGGATTGCAGTAGGTGCTTGGGACAGTGGGACAGGAAGTGATAAGTGCAAACATTTTGTTAGAGGCCCAAACGAGTAACATTGCTAAAATGGATACATTAGAAAATTGCAAATGAACTGCAAAAAGAAAAATGATGAATAAAGCAGAAAGTAAAAAAGGTTTGAAATGAATGTATGTTGTACCGCACTGAGAAAGAGGTAATTTGAGATTAGCTGAGAGTTAAAAAGTTTTAAAATGAATGTATTATTCGAAAAAAAAAGCGATTTTATCACAAACGCATCAATATAATGTTCCAAACTGTTCACCGTTCAAAAGAACGGTCGTTCAGTTTTTACGTGAACGAACGGATTCGTTCATCTTAAAGATTCGTTCTTTTTGACCCCTTCGTTCATGAACGACACATCCCTAGTCTCAACGTATCTAATACTATCACTCGGATCTCACCATTTCAGATTCGCACGCGTCACAGTTATTCGGACCAACATGCATTCTGGCATGTTAGAATCAGTTTCTAAATCTCAGAAAACCTCAAAACAAAACAAACACAAAGGGACCTACAAATAAAATATATCTGAGCTAATACTAGCTTCTATATCTTATTTTAACTAATCCCTAAACACGTTCAACGGCCACAATTTTCAAAGTTACAGTGGTGGTAAAAAAAAATTGCATCACCCGCGCCGCAAAGGAGAGGAATATCATCCCGATTGCATTCAACACACAGTCAAGCATCCCGTATCCCAGATGATTTGGGGATGTATTTCTGATCAAGGAGTTGGTGAGCTTCACTTTGTGCAAGGAACAGTAAACGCTCAGGTGTATACTGGCATTTTGGTGGAGAAATTGCTTCTTACTATCCGGAATCACTTTACTTCAGTTCCAAACGTCATTTCCCAGGGTGTTTCTGCTCCGTGCCATAGGGCAAAAACTGGTAAGTAACAATTCAAAAACCTTTATCCTGCCATTAGACTTAAATTGCCATGGGGTTAAGTAATTTTTTTTTCTCTAAACGCACATGCAGGTTCAGAAATGGAAAAATGAGCATGCACTGTTAAAAAATTTCCGGAAAATTTACGGTAATTGTTACTGGCATCCATGTTGCCAGTAACTATTACTGTAAAAATTTACGGTTTCCTCGGTAGGCCACAGCAACCAACTGGCGCTGGGATCGCTTATTTCTCCGGTATAAATTACCGTAAAAATCAGCGATGCGTTAGTCCGCCATTTTACAGTAACAATTACCAGAAAATCTTCCTGAATTTTTAACAGTGTGGGGTCAGCAGTTTGCCTTGGCCCGGAAACAGCCCCGATCTACGTAAACAATTATCGGATTCCTGCTGTTAAATGTTTATTTCATAAGTTTTGCAGGATTTCACATACATTCATCGTCAATCGGTCGACCAAAACTTCTCACATAATCCCGTTGTTGTGAAAATGCGAGGGTGATGCTTTTTTTTTTTTACCAGCACTGTACTTTGTTTTCATTGCATGCAATCCTGAAATAAATTTAAAAAAAAAAATAATTCAATAATATTTAAAAAAAAGAAAAAGAAATGAAACATTATTATTTCTTATTTAAATTCTAAACTTACTCTATAGACTCATTAAGTAGTATGTTAATTGATTAGGAATGAAGTACAGGAAAAAAATTGATAATGAATTTGCGTTAAAGAGCCATTTTCCTTTGGAAATGAGTTTAAACTTCAGAAATTCATACACCAATTCCCTCTTTTATTTCAGATTTGTAATCAGCATCAAAGTTAAATCCTGTAGCAATTTTCATGCAATTTGATTTAGAAGTAGCTTTAGATTTAAATAAAGAAAATTCACCTCGTACTACTAAGAGTGTCCCAAAAGTAAGTAAATATTTCCAAAAAAAAAATGAAATTTTACTTGCTAAGTACTAACAAAAACAACTAAAATATTTCAAAAATGCTAAAATGCCAAATGCATTCCAATAATTTTGCTTCTAATACAAAAACTACCATGGCCACAATACATTTTTGTTTTAATGAAAAAGTATGAATTAAGTTACAGAAACATGATTTAAGTGGTTGAAAATAGTAATTTAATTTCGTTGATGAAATACGAAAAAATCTCACAAATAATATCTTACGAAATCTTTAAAAAATGTTCGCTAGAATATGGAATCTACTAAAAAATAAATACACACAGAAATAAAATCTTACTTGGTCAGTAAGGCTCTTAGGACAAGAAAAACGTGTGCTCCAATGTTTCAAAAACTTTTCTCTAACGGAAAACGCAGCTGAAATTGCAACGAAGCAATCGTTTCAAAGTGCTTAGGAATTAGAAAGAGAAAATTGATTTGTATGTTTCCATCAATGCCAGACATCTTTATTGACTTCCTTGTTAGCCCTTTCCGAGCAATATCAAATAAATAGCTCTCCGAGATCGTAAAATTTTATTTCTTTCGTAAATGAATGACATTGCTTTTCATCTTTAAAGACACACGCAAACGGACATTTATTACTTAATGAATCAAATTCAGGTCGTTCATGTCATTTAATGCAGGGGAGTCCAGTGAATTCTGAAAAGTATAATATCCAAGAATTCCGTCAAATAGGCACCCTAAAAACAAAATAAAAAACGACCTGATGTGTGCATCACATGAATTCCTTTTACACCAATTTAATGTTATTTCCCCATTTTTGCAATTTTAATGTGATTCAATAGTTAACTCTAAATATCACGAACAATGGCCAAATTGAAACCAGATTAAAAAAAAAAAACCCGCCAAATTTGTCGACAAAACTTGGCGACCAAAAGATTG
Organism: Uloborus diversus; assembly: GCF_026930045.1. Taxonomy (NCBI): domain Eukaryota; kingdom Metazoa; phylum Arthropoda; class Arachnida; order Araneae; family Uloboridae; genus Uloborus; species Uloborus diversus. Next base: position 166,926,529 of record NC_072734.1, read on the forward strand.
GCGATATATCGCCAAGTGTCCGCCAAATTATAACACCACTTGAGTTTGCATCGAAATTAACAATGATTTCCCCCCAAAAAGGTGCAAAAGACCCCTTTAGAAACACCCGAATGCAACCAAAAAGGGAGGTGCATAACTAGACCCCACTAGGAGCCTACGTACCAAATTCAAACTTTCTAGGACACACTGTTCTTGAGTTATGCGTAGAGATGTAAAATTTGCGGAAATTTTGGAATGATGGAAAAAAAAACGGTTTTTTTTCGGGAAAAATTGGAAAAAATTGAAAATTTGATTTGTTGTGATTAAAATTAGGGTTTCTTAATAGCTCTGTGTTTCTTGGAACATATAAAGGGTTAAGCATTAAGAAATATATGCTATCCACTAGGGCTCGACCGATGGCATTTTTTGGCCGATGGGCCGATGCCGATTGTTGGCCGATTGTTCAAAGATGGCCGATGGCCGATAGTTTTCCTCCAAACGGCCGATTGCCGATGGCCGATGGCCGATGCCGTTGGCCGATGGCAAAAAAAAAAAAAAAAAAATCTAGCAGAAATAAATTCTTAAGACTGTCAGGGATTTAAAGGATCACTGATTCATTTCACTTTTCTTCCTTTCTACGAATAAGGAACTGTAATCACAAAAAAAAAAAAAAAAAAAAAAAAAAAATCAGATTTCGACCTAAATTTCTATTTTACAATCACCCAATTTAAACTTCATAAGTTTTTTCGGCACATCTGTACATGCATATGTACCCAAGAACATATAGATGACCGAAATATTAATTTTGAACGCCTCCTTAGTTAATTATAGCAAATTCTCTTGTGATGTCCTCATGCACGTAAACTAGCGCCACTCAAAAACGTTATGAAATAGTAAGTTGAAAACTCATACGTACGTAGTATGATCTGAAAGTTCGAGGACAGGTTGTATAAAATCTTACCCTGAATAGTTCACATTACCGAAGTACATCTATCTACAAAATAGTCACCTTGAACGACTATGCACTTCTGCCAACGTTCGTACACACTGGTGCGCAAAAATTAAGGACGAGACGGTTTTTTCAATATAACTTTGTACAAAAGCTTTCCAAATCAACACATTTAATACCGTAAGATCCCCAATACGTAAGGACATGTGTAATGTAAGCAACACTTACTAAAAGAGAAATCAGAGGGATAAAAAGAAGCTTTATTGAAAAAGTAGCATGGAGCGCAATTCGACTGAAGGCCGAAACATCCCTGTGATGGGTGTCCAGCAAGAAACATCCGGTCTTTAGTAGGAGATAAGATCTCCCCCGACTGCTAGGCAGGTTTCACAGCGTCTGCCCATACTGAGAATGAGGGTGTCAATGAGTTGTTGAGGCATTGCTGCCCATTCGTCTTGCAGCGCCAATCGAAGCTCCCGAATCGTTACTGGTGGTAAGGTACGAGCTGCCAAACGTCTGTATAGAAAATCCCATACATGCTCGATAGGATTGAGATCCGGAGATCGTGCCGGCCAATCCATACGTTCAATATCCTCACTCTCTAAAAGCTGTTCGGCAGCTACTGTGCGATGACATGGTGCATTGTCGTCCATGAAAAGAAACTGCGGACCCATAGCGCCTCTAAAAAGACGCACATATGGCAGAAGAATCTCGTTACAATAACGGGTCCCGTTGACTGAACCTGCGTCGAAGATGTGAAGGTCTGTACGACTACCAAGCATGATGCCTCCCCAAACGAGAACACCGCGACCTCCATACCTGTCCCTTTCAATGATGTTCGAGGGATGATTGCGGCTTCCCCGCTCTCTCCAGATGAGTATGCGATGAGAATCGCTACTCAGACTGAATCTGCTCTCATCTGTAAAGAGTACTCGTCCCCATTCATTGTCTCTCCAATTCCGGTGTTCCCGGCACCACAGAGAACGCCTTCTCCGATGGGCAGGCGTTAGAGGTACACACCGTATAGGGCGTCGTGCAAACAGACCACCACCGTGCAGTCTTCTGGCCGCGGTAAAACGCGATATCGGTCGTCCAGTCGCCTGTATCGTGCGTCAAGCGATTTCTCCCGCTGTCTGCCGCCTGTTTCTTCTGGCCTTTAAAACAATATACCGGTCATCTGCGGGTGTGGTTCCTCGTGGACGACCACTACTGAACCCCCGGATAGCTATTCCTGTAGTTTGAAATTGTCTCCAAAGTCATGAAACGATTCTGTGAGCAATTCCGAACTCTGCAGCCACACTTGTCACACTGCGGCCTTCCTCCAACTTTCCAATGATTCGACCTCGATTAAAAGCATCCAGATGTCGTCTAACAGATTGATTATTCGCCATTTCTCGCTGAGGCAGCAACTCGGGGTGATTTTAACTGCTATACGGCGTGCAATCTCTTTGCCAGAAATACTGATCTTACACCGACAACATGCTTTATACTACTCAGACACTCCCCCATTACGTCTGCCTGCATATCTGCGCATGTGCTACCGTACATCACCTTATTTAATCTGCATCACAGAAGGTAGCAAAAAATGGCTTCCAGGAGTGTATCCAAAAGTTATATAAACACTGGCAGAAGTACATAGTCCCTCAAGGTGACCTTTTTGAAGGTTGATGTGCTTCGGTAATGTGAACTATTCTGGGTAAGGTTTTATACAGCTTGTCCCCAGAACTTTTGGATCGTACTACGTACAATCTGCAGTTATGCTTCTCCTTTTTTGACTGCTATGGAAGACAAAGAACAACAGCAAAAAAAAAAGAAAGAAAAAAAAGGAAGAGAAACAAAGAGACTGTTTAATAACCAATTGTTTTGTTCTTTGTTTTTTAAATGAACATATAAGATTTCAATAATATTGTAATAATGTATGGTTTTAGGTACACTAAACATAGTTAAAAAACATTAAATTATGTTGTTTAATCATTCAAAAAACAAATTAAGAATAAAACTATGAAACCGTCAACAAATTACGCAATTCAAATGGAAAGATTGTACGTAGACATTTTTTAGTCATCAAATTAAACAAAAAAGGTAATAGGTAAATTACAGTATATTAAATCATAATAGGAATGTTTTTATACTTATTTAAAATTTATGAATAGAAAAGTTTGCATTTTTCATAAAAGCTATAACAGTGACATAAATTTTGAGGAAAAAATAAATAGCCATGAAAATAGCGAGGTTCTTAAAACGCAGCTACAATAAACAAACTCAATATTTACACCAAGTTAATAACTGAATACATATACTACTTGATATACCAATACTTTATGACCACCCATAACCATAGGGGCACCGTAGGAGTTACAAAAATGGTTATGATAAATGTTTTACAACTTCTTTGATAGAGAAATAGGGCCCCAAAATGTATTTCGACGGGCCTCAAACTTGTAGCTCCACAGAAGCGATACAGGAAAGACTGCATTACTGTGATTCATATTACAAATATCGAAAAATTACCATCGGCTCAACGGAAATCTAATAAAATGAAACAAAACCGGTTTCGCCATCTCATATTTGTTTCCATGGTCACCAATTCGGCAATATATCACCAAATGATCGTCAGTCTGAGACGCTATATTAGTTTTACGTTGAAATAAGTAATTAATAGTCACAAAAATGAGTAAATAGGCTTTTTAGAACACCCGATCGAAGAAACAACGCAATAATTAACTTGTTTGGTACCTGAATGCGGTATTAAAAACTTTTTCAGCGGTGACTAAAATAGAAATGCATACTGAAGTTTAAACAATTTTATATGAAAACAATAACTCCCTTTATTTTGCATTAAAAAGTAAAACAACAAAGGTCCTTTTTTTCTTTTCAAAAACATCGGCCAATTCCATCGGCTTTTCGATGTTTTTTAAGGCCGATGGGCCGATGTTTCCTGCAAGTTAGCATCGGCCGCCGATGCCGATGCCGATGGCTAAATTGTTGAACCATCGGCGCCGATGCATCGGCCATTCCGATGCATCGGTCGAGTCCTACTATCCACACATCTGCTTGACAGAAACACACATAAAGCTTTGATTAATTAGAACAACAATAACAAAAAAAAACTTTTTGCTTTATAACTGAGAGCTTTCATAATCAAACACCAGAAATAAGTCAAGTCGTCATTCAGCCAATAATGTTAGGTAATGTGTGCCTAATCGTAACAATTACATTTGCTATTTTAAATTGCCCTTAAAACTTGAAGTATTAATTGAAACTTTCGACTTTCAAACATGATTGATTTTTTTTTTTTTTGCAAGAAAAAATAATACAATGTAACTTTGCTGTCTAAAAATGAAAGCTATTGAGTTTTGATTTTTCCAATCTAGTCTCAGACCAAATCAAAACTAAATTGGTGTTTCTTAAGCTGAACCAAAACGTAAACTACAGTTTCAGTTCATTCATACGGCCGTGCTAAGCACAGTAGTAAAAGTAGTCATACCAGCACTTTTAAAAAAATTTGAGTTATAACCAAGTTGTTCTCTGTTTCGTATTTCACTTAATAAATAAAATGTTTTAGGGTCATTTGATCAAGAACTATTGATTTGAAAAGTTCTTTAAAAAAAAAAAAGGCATCTGAATCAAATATATGGAAGAGCCACACTTTAAAATACAATATATCAGCTTGAGCCCAACTGCAAATTCCCCTTTTTTACTTGGCACGGCAGTATACAGGGTAAAATAAAAATACCGAACAAAAATTTTATCATCGAATGGAAGAAAGGTAATTTCACTTTAATGAGTGCCTAATTTATTTTTGTTTCTCACTTTATTAGAAAATAATTTACAATATATTACCTAGTTTATGTATTGTTTTTCGATTTTCTAACAACTTTAAGTAAAATATCTGCTATTTTAGGTTGTTTAACCATGTAGAACGACAGTTCGTTTGCTTGTTGTCCCTCGACAAACAGTATTTGAAACGGCATGCCGTTTCAGGTGGCTTGGAAATGATAGTCGGGAATGTGTACAAAAACGAACCTTGAACATTTCAGTTAATCGTCAGGTCATCCAAAAGTGAGTTCAATGAAATCCTTGGGTTTCCACGAGAGCAGTCGTTTATGGGAATTTGTGACCGATAACTGTGAATAAGGAAAAAAACGGCTCAAACAGAAGTTTTACAAGTTCCAAAAAGTTCAGGCATTCGTATGACTCCAAAGATGCCAGAAACGTTCGAGACCGGCCGCAAGTCCACGCTGGAAGAGATACCTTTCACTGATTTACCGTTCAACCGGCTCACATCCCCCAGAACCATAGGATTTGATCTGTAGACACTCCAAGCACCTTAGAAAGTGTTAAATATCGCCAAAACCCGAAGTCAGGCTTGGTCTGAGATGGAATCAGCACAAGCGTCAAAAAAATCTCTAGTTTTTTGTGGACGAAGACCGTAAAATGAATCAAAAAGTGAACCAGGACATTTTAGAACTTATTGTACTTCTGTGGGCCTAAGAGCACTTCAGCATTGTAGAGACTGGACATTTTCCTTTAACTCCACACCGATCTTTACCCATCTCCACCCATCTTTAGAGTCGACGCTCTACTCGCTCGACCCCAATCCCATTTATTACACTTATGGCCTGCTGTTTCAGAGTCAAAGGTCTACCCTAAATTATACATAAGTTTGGACTTTCTAAACCAATTGCTCTATAGGGAATAGGATTGATTAAAGGACTTGCTGCCCTTGAATGAAAATTTCAATAAGCAGTCGCATCTCTGTATTACTGCAAAAGGCTGCTAGTTTGAAACCAATTAAATTTATTGATTGCTGAAAGTCTTCTCATATTATTATTTTTTGTGTTTTGTTAATTTATTTGTAATAGAGTTTCTTGGAAAGTTGCTTGCTCGTTTTTTTTTTTTTTTTTGCTGCACCCTGTACATTTGGTTTGCACAGTCAGTAGAAACATAGTTTTATGATTAAAGTTATGCTTGTTTGTTTTATGAAGAAGGAAAATAAATTCTTCACTAAGGTTATTGGTTTAAGCTTTTTTGCAAAAAGTATTATTAAACAATTTTTGATCTATATGCAAATTATATTGTCATACAACAACTTGCATTAATGTTAGTCAGTATTTTAACATAAAACGGAAGGGGGGAGGAAATTGCATCAGAATTTAAACGTGAGAAATCGTTAATCGTCAAAATGGATATTTCGCGTGTCTGTACGTTCTTAGGCACTTATCCACGTGTGGTCGATTTAAAAAAAAAAAAAAAAAAATCAACATTCATTTGGGGTGAGTAAAATGGAAATTAAGGTCGAATTTTGAGTGAAAATTTTTTCGCGAATACAATACTTCCTTTTTTGTAAAAGGAAATAATAATGGAAAGTACGGAGGGGCTATTCGTTCTCACTAACAGCGCGAGATTTAGACTGGTACGGTGTGGGAACTTCCGCCTTTAGTGATGCTAAAGGAATGAAAGTTCAATTACGAAACTAATATTTATAGTAGCTAAGAACGAAACCGATACTTACAATTCCGAAAAATCTCCTGTTTCCGGTGAAGAGCTCTATAGTTAGTTCTGAGATACGCTACGCCTGAACAATTTATGTTACTTCAATTTCGCCTCAGTCAATTTGCGTTGCAGTGCGATTCCACTGTGCATTAAACTTATTTTCACAATTTGTGTAAGTGCTACCCGATCGATGCATGACTTTTAGTGTTTTAGGATTAAGCCTTTCTGATTCTGCTAATTGATCTTGCGAGGAATTAGGTTCTCCGGAGCATTACATTTTCTTCTGTCCACTAACATCGCATTTGCATATCACACGTAATCATAGTCTTACACTCAATAAAAACATATTAATCGCCTTTTCACAACATCATTCCCGTATCAGACTTAACTCGATTTTCAGTCTATTGGTTAATGAAGGCTTCACGTTTCAAGGCGTTGACTAATACACATATTTTTTCTACTTTCAGTAGTTAATATCGTTTAAATTTAGTTTTTTTCTGCACTCTAACACGTTATCTTCTGTAAAACAACAACTCTCTAGTGTCATTTGTGTTTTATTGTATCATTGTAAAGAGTTTATGCATTGGTTTTGTCTACTTTATTGCATATATTGATGTTAAATTACCAAAATTTTTGTCGAGAGCAAATCAAAATTGTAACAAATAATAATGTAATTCTTTACATATTTAAATCAAGTTCATCAGAGACCCACTTGCTCAGATTTATCTGAGCATTTAAAACCGATAAACCGAGCAATTGGTAGGTGCGGGTGATCTCTGAGGGTGTCAAGTGTATGACCGACCGGTGGAACATTGATAAAGTTCTTTAATACGTTTGACTTTTCCGTGGTCCCGTTGGTAGAAAGTTCCATTTTATGGATGAGAATGCGACATGTCATCACACTCAAGCAGTTCAAGACTATGTAGACACCATGAATAGCTATCACAAACTCAGACCAGCACGCTTTCTAGACCTGAAACTGATCGAAAATGCAAGGGTTACTTTGGGGAGAAGTATTTGATGCTCAACAATTTCCCCCCTGAAGCACGGAAATACTCATCCATCCAATGAGAGAAGAGTGGAACAACTTACCTCAAGATGAGTGCCTGATGGATCAAGTTGTTCTAAATCTGTCCTGCCTTCTTGAAAGCTGCCTAGGATAAAATGATAGCCGATAGTGTGACTTTCCTCAGTTGAGCCACGATCTTGGCAATGTTTATCTCTTTTTATGGAGATAGAGAAGGGCAATTGTCTCCGAGTTGAGTTGGGTTTCTTTCGTAGTTTTTTACTTCCTTTTACAAAAAAGGAAGTATTGTATTCGTGAAAAAAAATTTCACTCAAAAATCGACCTTAATTTCCATTTTACTCAACCCGAATGAATGATGAGTTTTTTTTTTCGACTCGACCACACGTGGATAAGTGCCTAAGAACGTATAGTCACGCGTAATATCCATTTTGACTATTCCTGAGTTAATTTCATCGAGTTTTCTCGTGACGTCTGTATGTACGTATGTATGTGCGTATGTATGTCGCATAACTCAAGAACGGTATAATCCTAGAAAGTTGAAATTCAGTACGTAGACTCCTAGTGGGGTCTAGTTGTGCACCTCCTCTATTGGTTGCATTCAGGTGTTTCGAAAGGGGTCGTTTGCTCCTTTTTGGGGGGAAATCATTGTTAATTTCGATGTAAACTCAAGTGGTGTTATAATTTGGCGAACACTTAGCGATAGATCGCCAGTCTTTTGGCCGCCAAGTTTTGTCGCCAACTTGGCGACAAATTTGGCGACTTTTTTTTTAAAATAAAAATCTGATTTCAAATTGGCCACTGTTGGTGATATTTAGAGAGTAAACTATTGAATCACATTAAAATTGTCAGTAATAGGGAACTGACATTAAATTGGAGTGCACAAATCAGCTCGTTTGCAAAAGTATTCCAAATCATATTCGAGCCAATATCAGATCCTCCCTTCACTGAACACGCTAATGAAAGTAAACATTGCCAAGGTCATTGCTGTGCTTAACAGAGTCACACTCTCTCATAGCAGGACTCTCATAGTTGTTTGCCGTAAGTACAGTGCGTTCTTTGTACAGCCATGTATTCGGACAACATGCGTTTTTTGGAAAACAGCCTCCCATCAGAACCTGTTAGAAACTGTTCAACAAAAGTTTCGTGCAGTGAAACCTGTGTAAGTTGACCACTTGCCGTGCACTACTTTAGTGGTCAACTGAAGCAAATGGTCAACTTATAGAGGTTAAATTATATAATGAGATATAATTCTGTGCCTGAAAATAGCGGTCAACTTAAGACAGGTGGTCAACTTTACAGGTTTTACTGTATTAAGTCTTGTTGAACGTGCCATTACTATTATTGTTTGCCTCTTGTTTTATCAGCCGGCTTTGAATTTTGTGTTTTACCCACATCTGCTTTGTCTTTAAGTTTTGCCCACCAATGGGCCATTCCACGAAAAACCAGACATTTTGCCTGTCACATGTGACAAAATCCTTTCCCCCCATAAGAAGTCCCACGCGTTAGTGGGGCTTCTTAGGAGAAAATAATCTTAGTTTATTACATTTTTAAACATTACTTTCGACCCGAAATGTAGAGTTGTCCCGTGTGGGATAAGATGTCTGTTTTTCTTTGGAATACCATGTACTTGTTTCTTTTTGAAGCTAACGCTAAAAAATAATTAGTAGGATAGTGGAGTACATATTTTAAAAATTTGCATCAACAGATTCGAATGGTATCTACACTGTAAAAACTGAGGTGTAATGATACTCCGAGTTTGGTGTTAAGCAACTCCAAAAATTGTGCAAATCAACGCTTCATTCCAAGTCAACACCATATCTAGCTTTCCCATTCACCAAAAGTGGTGTAACTGAAACCAAACACCGATATTGGTGAATTCTTACACTTACGTCACATGCGCAAACACCATTTGAGGATCCGTTGACACCAACTTTGGTGTAAGTTTGGAAAACAGCCGGTGGCAACCAAACATTAATCAATCTCAAGCACGTTGCAACGTCGTCAACACACAATCGTCGTGGGCACAGGATATAAGTTTTTAAAAGGTATGTTAAATTTTATTTGTAATGAAATGTCAATTACCGTAAACCAAAGCTATTTTGCACCATTGTTAGAAAAGTCTTTAGTCCATCCGAAAGATAAACTAACGAATATATTATTTTATGAATGATCGTTACAACTTTAGCAGCCATTTTCAACATGGCAGCTTTACGGCTGGGTTTGCGGTATATCAATTCATAATAAAATACCATGTTTGTGTGTGTATGTGTCGTGTGACGCGCTTTCCGGGAAAACGGAAAGGCCTAGTAAACACTTTTGTTTTTGTAATGTAACTGTTTTTGAGGAGCGAGAAACTTTATCGTTATTGTATCGTGATTTTTGAAATTTTTATATTCTGCTTGTTTTTGTAATTCGTTTTTATTTATACCAGATTTTTAAGACTGATTAAAAAATCTTCTTGAATAAATTTGATTGAAATCTTAAACTGTTCTATTTTTATGTTGTTTTTTGAAAAGTGTGAATTTCATTGTTCAAATATACAGATAATTTTAGTTTCCTTAAGTGTTTTTGAAAGTTAATTTTTTGAACAACTTGGAGGCATAAATGTCCATTCCTCGTATGAAAAATAAAAAGTTGAGAATCTTCATATACAAAATAGTTATATGTATTTGTGTTGTCAATAACCAATTGGGAAAGTAAAACTTGTATAATATGTTCACTGTAAAAAAAATTTAGTGTATGTCAACACCAAAAATGGTGGCAACTACTTAACACCAAGTGTCGTGTAGTGAAACACCACAGATTATTCTTGGTGTTAGCAAACACCAAGAATTATCTGTGGTGTTTCACTACACGACACTTGGTGTAAAGTAGTTGCCACCATTTTTGGTGTTGACATACACTAAAATTTTTTAGTGTACCTAGAATGAATAACTCTAAAACAAAAGTTCAAAAGTGCGTCCCACACGTGACGGGTCAACTTCATTTAAAAAATACCAATTAAAAATGAAATTAGAAAAATATTTTTTGTTTAACAAATCACACGAGTCAAGTACTTCAATTTTTCAGCCCTTACTAATTTTTACTTCCTTTTACAAAAAAGGAAGTATTGTATTCGCAAAAAAATTTTCACTCAAAAATCGACCTTAATTTCCATTTTGCTCGCCCCCGAATGAATATTGATTTTTTTTTCAACCCGACCACACGTGGATACATGCCTAAGAACGTATAGACACATGAAGAATCCATTTTGACGATCCCCGAGTTAATTACAACGATTTTTCTCGTGACGCCTGTATGTACGTATGTATGTGCGTATGTGTGTATGTATCTCGCATAACTCAAGAACGGTATGTCCTAGAAAGTTCAAATTTGGTACATGGACTCCAAGTGGGGTCTAGTAATGCTCCTTCTCTTTTGGTTGCATTCGGATGTTCCAAAGGGGGTCTTTTAAACCTTTTTGGGGTAAAATCATTGTTAATTTCAATGTAGACTCAAGCGGTGCTATAATTTGACCGACACTTGGCAATATATCGCCAAGCTTTTGGTCGTCAAGTTTTGTCGCCAACTTGGCGACGAATTTGGCGTTTTTTTTTTTAAAATTGGTTTTAATTCGGCCATATTTAGAGAGTTAACCATTGAAGCACATTAAAACTCCCAATATTGGGAAAATGTATCTGTATAAAACGTTTTCTTTGTTTCGGTTCGCAACAGACTTGGAATGAAGATATTTAAAATGTTTTTTTGCTCACTCCGAGGCACTATTATCTTTAAATTGGAGTAAAAGGAAGTCATGTGATGCACACATCAGCTAATTATATGTATGGAACTATAGGGAAAATTTAGTCCAGATTGTCCAACACATGACCGTGGAATCACCACAATGTAAATGAAGTACATTAAGAACCATTCTGCTCATTTGACAGTATTTTCAGTCACCACAACCAACATCACATTTAACAGTTTTAGAAAGTCTAAAAATTGAATAAAATTCCAGAAAATTACATGATTGATCATTAAAATGTCTCACACAATTCATTTACGTCCGATGAATGTTAATTGTGCATACATGTACAAATAGCTATAAAATGTATACTCACAGTCAATTTCACTCTCAAATAAATAACTATTTATTAGCAGTTCTCTTAAATCTAAAGACCTATAGGAAACAACTCGTCTGCATGAGCTCTGAATGCAATTAAATGTCAATTTTGCTATTTTATTGGGATAAGCACAGGTGCTAACACATTGCAACAGAATTACACGCGAAACCCTAAAGTAGCGGAAGCCAGTATTCGATGCACTTCATTAAATTTTATTTCAAGTAAAACAATAATTTTTCATTAAAATATACACACAATGATTTAAAATTATATGAATTGATTTTTTTAGCACGTACAAATCAGACAGCTGAAATAATACGTAAATGGTTTACTCGTAAAATGCGGCAGCAAATAAATATAGCTAATATGTTCTAGATTTAAAATTAGTTTTATTTTTGATGTTTTTTTTTCGAGCAATCACGATTGTCTATTTTTTCTCACTTGACAGTTTTGAATTCCTATGATTTTATTTTCCCACCGCCTCCCTCTGCAGCACCACCGTCGGCCGGCCGCCTCACGATGCTGTTCCTCTAGCGAAAAGCGTCTCCAGGTTACTTGCCTACACATCCACCTACACACCTACACATACACATACACCTACACATACACCTACACACACAAACACATACACACACGCATACATTACAGACACCTACACATACACACACATACGCACTACTACCCACACACGTAAACACACATCCTACACACACATACACATACCCCTACACACAAACAAACATCCTCCCCCCCCACACAAACACACACGCCTACGTACACTCACACACTCGTGATTGCGAAAAACATAATTTGAATTCAAGGTGTCAAAGTTCAAATTAATTATTTTTTTAATTATTTTTTTAAAAATTAATTGTACAGCAAATAATTCTTAAACGGCAAAAACAAAAGCAGACGTTAAAATAATATTTCACAATTACACGCAATACACCAATATTAAGTAATCCAAATTTTCAAAAGCAAACAAGGGAAGGCATATCACAATGGATTCAAAACACTAACAGCTAGCTTTATGCCATATACAGAAATATTTTTATCCATTTATTGGATTACTTAGTATCCCTATAAGCAAAACCCCCTTAGTACCCTATAAGCAAAATGCTGCAAAGAAAGATCTGTCTGAAAATGTGAATGTTTTAAGGAACATTAAAATTCACATCGAACCGAAAAGTCAAAGAATATTTCTCTGTGTTTATACAGGATGCCTTAAAGCAAGCTAAGTAAATCGAAGTACAGCTAGAACTTCTAAATTCGTAAAGACAACCGTTATTTTTATTCGAAAACTTGGATTGCACTGTCACAAAAAGGGCTGCGGAGTACGAGGAAAAAGGGAAGACTCCAGCTCCGACATAGAATTTGAGTGCCTTCGACTCCGACTCCTTTACTTCAGAATCAGTCTGAATCCGGTCCTTGACACAAGTATTAGATTTCTAATAATTTACTCAATTTTCCGGCTCAATGATTTGAATTACTGAATGTATGCGTATGTTTCTTTAGTTTTTTATATTATTTAATTGAAATGAAAGACTACTTGCTGCTTTTGAAATCACGATAAGAAACATAATTTCCAGTAAATAAAAAAATAAAAATAATAAATGCGGAATTCTTTCACAGCTAAACGAGTTTTCTCTCCCCTAACAAACAGCGTGTTTTTAACCCCCGACAAACAAAGGTAGGGGGTTATAAGTTTGACGTGTCTGTGTATCTGTGTGTGGTACTCTAGCGCCTAAACGGATGGACCGATTTTGGAAAAAAAAATTGTTCGAAAGGAGAGTTGATCGAGAGTGTTCTTAGCTAGGTTGCATCTTTGGATGACATTAATTAACGAAGATATTAATTAAAAACGTCTAAAAGGTTTTTCGCGATTTTTGCAGTGAATACATATTTTTTTTTTTTTTTAAATTAAATACCAAAATAAAGAGAATTTTTTTTCCCGCGTTTGATAGAATGTGTTTGGAACTTCCATGTTTCATAGAATTCGAATTATAACGTTCTTGTAAAGCAGATTTTAATAAGAGCTAAGCCTATATTCACGCGATTAATAAACGAATTCAATGTTGGCCGACAAGGAAATTAAAAGCACTTATTTAAAATGATATTTTAATCTGTTGCCAGTTTCTATTCAATAGCAAATAAAATACTTGACATTAATTTTTAATAATATACTATATAAATAATATAATATAAGGCTTTTAAGAGGATTCTCAATTTTCCCTCTTGATTCTACAGTTGCGACTCAGTCGGGGGTTTTAAAATTTTTAATTTTATCGTTGCTTGTAACACTATTCTTCTTTAGATTTGAACTACACTTTACTTCATACCTTCCTTTACACGGGTTAAATTAATTACTTCAAAATTCGTTAACAGTTTTAAGTCAAAATACATGCAAATTAATTATTTCCAAAACAATAAGAATTATGAAGAAAAAATATAATAACAAAGCAAAATATTTTCATGTAGACAGGTTATGCATTAATGCAGGAAAAACAAATCTAAAGCAAGATTAAAAGAAAAAGATTTCAGTATAAAATTTTCAATTAGAATAGATAAAAAGAAAAAAAAAGGAGAAATTTCAGGTGATAATTTTCGCGAGCATGTTACAGAAACTGCATTAAATCTGTCAATTTCACTTTTTTTTTTTTTTGCTTTTCAGCCGAACAGAGCAAAAATAGGATACAAAATGTGAATGGAACAAAATGATAGTTTCTAAAAAAATAATTTGTATGAAGAAACTCGTTCGCGATCTATTTTTAGCAGAAAGACAAGAGCAAACGATCACAAGCTATCGGAATTTTTTGAATATTATTCACTCTTGAGCCATAGTGGCACCCGTAAATTAAATGTTTGGGATGGAAGAAATTCTCAATTATGCGAACAGCAAAATGCAAGCATGTACACATACCTACATGTAATCTTAAAGAGATTTTATCCTTTCGAAAAAATTGCAATACTGACTACCAATTCACAGAATAAAAGAAAGCTTTTGGGAGGTCACAGGGACCTCTTCCGATCTCCTATCGGGGCATCCTTGATTGTGCAATGCATCGGAAAGGAGAGAATACTTTTTTGGGTGTTCCTGAACAAAAGTAAGTTTATGTCGTGGCTCGTTATATCTTTTGACTGCCTTAAAAAAAAAAAAAAAAAAAAAAAAAAAAAAAAAAAAAAAAAAACAACAAAACCGTTGAGTTTTTATGAAATTTAAAATTAGGAAAGAAAAAATCTGGACGATATAATATCGTAGTATCGATATCTTCTATCAAAAACATGAGAGTAAAATGTTTAAATGTATTTTATTTATCGAGGAGGTTATATACCCGTAGATGCAAGCCATTGTGATCCCAATTAAATTTTTCTTTTTCGGAGACCTGATTAAAGTGTTAAATTTACGGGAAACTCTAAAACGTTACATTTTGTAACACCTTTTTACAAGAAGCAATATTTCAATTTAGTAATAATGAAGGCAAGTACAACTTCGAATCATTTATTTTAAAATAAATAAATAAAAGTGAAGAAAAAGAAAACAAACTGTAATCTTTTTTTATACACAACTACACAAATGGATATAAATTAAGAAAGAAAATCTTAACTATGATCGTACCGCACTGAAAATGCACCATAACGATTGTTCCAATGACGCTGGAGCAGTAAATTACCACACAGATATGGAATATATAGTATAGAAAAAGTGTTCGATTACGCAATCAAATACCAGTCTTGAATTTCAGTTCCTTTTGTTCTTTCTACAAATTTCGAAACGAATCTTTCTGTTTGTTCGGAAGAAAAATGATTCTTCCAATCACCTACGATTCCCTTGCGAATAAATTCTAACGATGGCGGATTTTCTGGAAGCTTCAGAGATTTCAAATATTCCTGCTGATATTTTTCGGCCTCTGTGATTTCCCCCGTTTTCGAATCCGATGTAATGAACGAACTTGGTGTCAGTTCATACAAGTGGGACATATTCTTCTTCATATAGTCAAATCCACTAAATTGCAAGATGTTGTTTAAAACAGCGTTGTCCTTCTCAATCGCATCAATGTACTCGGGACCAAGAAACTTGGCTAGATCCAGCACGATTTTCTTCGTGTCTTTTTTCATATCTTCATACTTAGCAAAAAACACTTGAGGATCATTCCGATGGGGATACAAGGACAGTAGGTGGTCGTAATAATCGTTGTACTCCACTTCTCCAGCCATGAATAGTTCGAAAAAATCGTCAAACGTTGCATCCCAAAATCCAAATTTTAATATATTTCTCGTGTGGTAAAATAAGGAAACGCAGCAGTCTCTTGGATCGCGCACCACAAATATGTATTTTGCATCGGGGGAATACGGCATTAGGTTATAAGGTAGGTGCGTTTTCATTGCTCCTGGTCTGGGCATGTTGTCAATGCCTTCTTTTCCTAACTTGTCAATGAAAGGTGATGCCCTAAAAAAATCTTTGGGGTCTTCCAATTCCCGGCCTTTCCGGAAAATGTGCAACGCAATGACTTGCATCCATGTTGTGCCGCACTTCGGATACGTTACAATGAAGACGTCATCTGAAGTTGGTTTGTAGTTCATGGCTTCCATAAAACATTTTGGTGAGAAGAAGGCGGGGTTCCTAACTCCATTGATGATTTGGTACATTGGTCTCTTCTTCACATCTGCCATCTTGTTCTGCGACGTTGTAATATTTCCTGGAAAGAAAATAGATCTATACCTAGAGGAAACAGAATAACATTATACGATAAAGTGAGGTGTTAAGTATTAAAAGCAGTTCAATCTATGAATTGCAAGTTACTTTCCTTCGTAATTTGATACTCCTTGGTCGATATTATTACACTACAAAGCGATCTGGAACAAATCCCTCTCAGTCAGAATAAAACGAAATTTTATAAACGTAATGACGACGTTGATATTAGAAAGTGATTTCAAAATGAAAGCAAAATTATCATTTCTTGCAGGGAAACTCTGAAATGAATGTAGGTTTAATTACCCTGTTGAGTAGGCTTGACAGATTTCTGAAATGTTCGACCGGGACACCGGAATGCCACCTTAATGTTCAGAGAACCATGTTTCGTATACGATAACAGTCCACAACGCCACTCGAGCTATGGGTGTGGTGTGCCATTGAAAAGCGAAGGATTTCTTAGGACTTTCACACTGTCGCCTCCACTTGATGAAGTACCGTAAAACCGTACAACTTTAGACCAGTGTTGCAACTTTAGACCATTGAAGGAATCTGGTTGTATATGCGCCATGTAGTGGTCGTTGAAGCAAAGCTAAAGTCTTTTTTAAAAAAAATCAGTAGGTTCGCAAGCGTTGTCCAGCGAAGTTCATGTTGTGTTTACCCCAAGCTCCAGTGTTATCATTCTCGTGTCAACATTCATTTGTGTTGGGAGGCTTTTTTAAGTTTTTGCTTTAGCTCTCAAAGTCCCTTTCGAAACCTATATTTGCCGATTGAATTCTCCGAAGGTAAGTTTATTACTTTATTACTTAGATATCTAAGATGATTTAGCCTTATCGGCGAATCCATCGGCGTTTCAAAGTAAACAAAATATGGGAATACGAGTTGCAACTTTAGATCACCCATTTTTACTATCGTTTGTCAATATTTTGTGAACAATTTTGTATTGTTCACAAAAACTTGATTTTTGTTTTTTATTGTGTCGAGCAGTATTTTAGTTTTCGGGTTTTCTTTAGTTTTAGACACGAATCCAGGGAAAAGAAAGAAGATAGGCGGCAGTCTTTACCTCAACTATTCGCCTGAACTCATGGAAAAGGTGATCCGAGAAATCAGGATCAACCAAATTTCAACAAGGAAGGCAAAAACGGGTAAATTTTGGTTTTGGGCTCATTTCTCCGATGTCATTTGGTACCAATATATATATATACATTGCATCAACGGATAAAGCCTTACAATTGGGACAAAATTTGTATCTAGCCCCTGTAAAAAAATTATAGACAAAAATGCCCTTGTAAAAAAAAAAAAAGATCCAGGAGTAGGTATACCTACTACTTGCTTTTCATACTATCTAACGTTCATATAAATATATCTGAATAAAATATTGTATTTTTCATAATTTATTTTGTTTAAGAGAACCTGAAATTGACTCAAAAGTATTAAAAAAAATTTATACATCGGAAAAAGTAAGTTATTTTTTTAAACATTTTTGCAGTGTATGAGATTCGAACAGAACGATCTGTGAATTGTAACTTTAGACCAGAGCGGTTTAGCGGTGCATATCAAGGAAAATATGAGGTGGTCTAAAGTTATCACCACCATGTGCAAACTTTATACCACTATACAAAAAATTCCCCCTCCCTTTGTATGTAATTTAGAATTTTTTTCGAAGCGTTACTCTACAGCTAAGATGTATGGTAGTGTGCGGTTAAATTCTGAACCTTTTCTGGCAAAGAATAATGAAAGTATGAAGAAAAATACACACAAAGTGGTCTAAAATTGTACGGTTTTACAGTATTATTGAGTTCGACGCGATTTGACTAGAACCAAGTGGATCCAGATCGTCTTTAGCGAAGAATCTAACTGTCTGTTTTAACCAGTTGGATGGTACGATGAAGACAACTCTGACTTTTGGATTCAGACCAGAAGCCGAGAAATCCCTGATCCATTGACCCTAGAGGTATTGTTTCACTTATAAGACTTTGTGACCACGAGCATATTTAACGTCCCCCAGTAACCATTAATGAAGACGGTGGATCTTTGACCGGGTTGGGATCGACCCCGAGACCCTTCAGTTACTAGTCCGATGCCTTACCGATCAGGCTTCCATGGCCCACAACACCATGACAGCATAATGGTTAGTTTCATGCTTCAGTCACGTGTGTTGGCACTCATGGTGGGGCTTTCGGGCACCATTTTTAGCAGGGCAATGCTCGGTCACACACAGCAAGGGTGTCAGGGGACTTCCTCTTTCACATTATCACCTTCTGTGATCCGCGTGGTGCCCTGATTTGTTCGCAAATCGAGCATAGCTGAGACGAGGCCTTCGAGATAGGAAGGCCATCCAACTAGCAAATGACGTCATCGTTTGTCGATCCACAATGATATTGGGAAGTGAGCACTTCGATTAATATTTTGGTTAAATAAAACTATTTGGTTTATTTATTATTGACTTCTGTTATTTTAGTAGCATTACAAGTTCTACTTTTTCATTTGAAAACATAAAAAGGAACCGATAATCATACATTAAAAAATACACTGAGCTTAATTCATAGTATTTGACATAAAAACATTTATAAGTATCACAAAGTATTCAAATAACTAAACACGATTTTATTTTACAATCATGTTAAAACAAAGTGATAAATAAACACAGTTTTATTTTTCATTGGAAATTGTTTTTTAACTAATTGCATTTTAACTACTCGTATATTGTATTGAAACATTAAGTCTTAAGAAGTATTCAAATAAATAAATGAACTTTCATTTTACAATTACATCAAAACAAAAAATAATATTACTATTGTATTTGAATAAGAATTAAATGAAATTTTAAAAAATAAATAAACATTTTTACTTGAGAAAACGGGAAACATGACTGCAATATGTTTCAAAGACATAACATCAAATTAAAGTACATAATACCATATTATTAATGTTAACTTAGCTGAGCAAATTTATGTTTTTCAAAAGACGTGAATGCTTGGGTGCCATCCCCCAAAGTAGACGGTGCCCTACCCCCTTCAATTATGAAAACTTCAAAAAAAAAAAAAAAAAAAACCCCAAAACATCTCATCTCTCTTAAAATTTCAAGGGCACAGTTATTTATAACTATAGCCGTTGAAAAGCTATCATTACTATGAGACTATGATTGCGACCCCCCCCCCCCCTTCGGTGGGCACTCTCGAAAAATTACACAGGAATTCAACTTGAAAAACGTTAATTAAATAATGTATAATACAACATCATGAATACTGTATGTTGTACATCCAAAAAATGTATTCAATATCTAAACAGCCTTTTTTTTGGAATTCGGCTACTTTTCCATTTTCAGCTTTTTCTGCTGCTAATGATTCTTGTGTGTGGGGGGTGGGGGGCTTTAATAGTTCATCATTTTAGGCTTTTGAAAAATTATTTTAAAAAGCATTAATTGATGACAAAGTAACCTTTTTCAAAAAACTTTTCATAGAATGACCATTTTAACAACTTTCTTTAATACTTAAAACCTCATATATGTTAAATTTAGATCAACATTTTGCTGAGTATGCTCTTTTAGGAAATCAATGTGACAGTTTTGTGACAGGGGGAAGGGAGGGGATAACAAGAAGTGTGACATCACGCGTTGTTTATAACAATATGCTCATGTTGAACAGCGTTACATGTAACAAGGAGGAGGGGGGGGGGGGGAATTTGTTCAAAAGTTTGCATAATACTTTATAGACAGCCCCTTAATTCAATTTATGTTACAGTTTCAGAGTTCCTGAAAGCTTATTAACAGAAAACCCAAAGAGTTCAAAAAATATGTAGTTCAAGATATTTTGCCCTTTTTAAGCATAAACAAACAAGCACAGAGCATTTGGCAAAAACACGTTGTGTAGCCACTGCTCAAAACTAATCTTTCGCAAGCCCAGAAATTATGAATACCGTTAACTTAACCACAATGTGTGCATAAATATCATAAAACTTAAAGACAACAGTGAAAAAAAACCGTATATATATTTTTTAATTTACGCACAGAACCAGCTTGTTTGAATAACATTGCAGGGGCGTAGTTGGGGGGGAAATGTTTGAGTATCGGACCCACGACCTCCGGCGTTCAAATCTAATCTTCTATCTCAGAACTACGGAAGCCCATCAAGGAATGTTTTTGATCAAAATAACACATGCTAGCGTATGAAACAATTTAATCGAAACGGAAAATATAAGATTAGTTCAGTTAAAAGCCTGTTTCAATAAACTTGTTTACATATTAACTGAATATCAACACCAAGTTACGTTGCTTCTGATAGCAACAAGTATATTTGCAGAAAATTTTGACATATGTATATTGTCAGCTTGGAAAATCCATTTCGAATAAATGCGTGTACAAAGTTGAAAAAATAAAGAAATAAAAAGTTGCAAGTTAACCGTTTCAAATATTAAAGCAGTATACTAAAATTATAAATTACAGACAAAGATATCAGAAAGGAAACTGACAATTGTTCGTGTAATGGAGGAAAACTTAAGTAATCTTAACTGCATAAAATGTAAATTTGTTTATCTGAGAAAAGTACTTACCTCCGAACTTTAAAATTTATTCCATGAGACGCCCAGCTTTTTTCTTCACATGCAGGTTGTTCGGAAGCGGAAATCGCTGACTTAAATTCACTCAGCAGACAATTATATTATATATATATATTTTAATTGCCTCTACATTCCGGTACGTGGAAAGGATGAGATAAATCCAACAGTATTGTATTCAAAAATGTGCAGCCGAAGTTAATATTTCCTATTTCATCTATTTCAACCAGACCAAGAAGCACTATTGTTTGACTGGTAGACTGCATTGCTTTCAAAGTTTCGCGCCAAGTTCAAAGATCGACTACTGGTGGCGTAACGAAGCGGGGGGGAGGGGAGTTGTCTGGCCTGTTATCACGTGGGTCTCGGCTGAGATCACTTGAGACGGTAAATTGAACAGTGTATGAGTTTGATCGAATTAGTGGTGCTATAACAGTAACTGTGGTGCGAGATGACGTATGGCATCGTGCGATTCTGTTATGCCTCAATGCTAGACTGAATAGCCTCGTACATTCACGCTAGAGGTGGCTCAATAGCAGGGATGCCCACCTGAGGGGGGGGGGGGGGTCATGGCTCAGACTGCGCCATTGAAATTTTTTGGGAGTTTTGAGGGGTATTATTTTCATTTGGGGGGGGGGGGCTCTTGCTTTTGGGAGGGTCCACGATAATGAGGGGGTGCGCCCTTGCCCTTAGGGGATAGGAGGTGGGCATCCCCGCTCAATAGGGTACTTAAACCTAAATTCATTTGGGATTCTTCCAGTAATAAATACAGTCGGATCCCGACTTACGCGAGGGATGCGTTCCAAGACTCCTCGCGTAAGTTGAAATTTCGCGTTGTAGAAAAGTGTTGTGTGAATGATTTTTTCTTAACATACCCAATCATTTTAGACATTTTTAAGCTGTTTTAGGCCATTTTTTAACTATATATTACCGTTTTTACCGTATTTTTAAAAAATCCGCATCAACATAAAATACTGTTACGATGCAGAAAATCAATGATCAATGGGAGAGAGAGATAAAAATAAAACAGTACGCTACGTAAAGTATGTAGTAATAATAAAGCACTCTATTGTAAGAGTACTTACTATACAGTAGATACAATAAGTTACATTTATAACTTAAACATTGAAGATGATGATTTATGCTGCGCATACTGATCGTTATTCTAATATATTTTTGAGTACAGTAGCTTCGCAAATACTTTTATAACATTTACATCTATGGTAGCACCCCTCTTTCAGGGTCCTGGACTTATCGCAAATTTTCGCTTTTTGTTTCGGTCTTCAAACTTTAGATGAAACAGCGTGCCTTGGTGCCACAATATTTCATTACCTTTCATATTTAGAATAAATAAATAAAAAATGAGGAGTGGTGATAGATACAAATCAATAAAGCTATGTTTAAAGTGCAATGGTTAGTAGTCAATGAAAAAGCCGAAACTTAGCATCACGATTCCTTTCCAAATATTTTCGTGTTGAGAGCGAGAAATTCGCTTTAGCTCTAAAATTCGTTGCTCCTGAAAATATCCATTTCGCGTAAGTAGGATCGCGTTGTAGCGGGAGTCAACTGTAGTCATTTTGATTTCATTTTGTGATCGCGTATGTAATATTTCGTTTCATTCCGATTTTTCGTTATTGGTGCGTCGATTTTTTCGCTACAGAGTGTCATTGGACAATGCTGCAAATTTAAAAGAGAAAGCAAAAATTAAATAGTACCTCAAAGGTTATTCAAACGAAAATAAATTCCTTTGGAGAAGTTAAGTGGGCACAGAGGGAATTGATAAATAAATAAATACTTTTATGCAGAGAAATAACTGGAGAATATTTGTGCTATAATTACGTTGTTTTTCCCGAGTTGGAGAGGGAATCGTTTTTTGTCTTTCCTGTATTTTTTTTAAAATAGCGGAAAAAAAAAAAAAAAACCTTGGTTGATTTGTTCTTGATACTCAATCAGGGTTGCCAGGTTTGGCTAATATTAGCCATTTTGACCATTTTTGATGAATCTTTGCTAGAAAAACTTCAAAAGCATTAGCCAAACCGATCTTCATTTCAATTAAAATTCATTATGCAAACATGGTTAATACTAAGAATTGTAAAGAATATTAATGCAATTACTTAAACAATAGCCCAGCTATTTTTGATACGCAATTCAGATATTTTCATGTGCCCCATACATCCCGGAGAATGAAAACAAATAAATTTATATTTCCCTTAATTTTAATACTAAAAATACGATACCAGTATAAATGGATAGTCTTATGCCGGAGTGAACCATCGTCCGTAAAGTTTGTCATTGAGAAGGTTTGAAGTTAGATTAATGTCGAAAAATACACATAAAACACATTTGTATTTTTTAAGCTAGGAAAGCAGAACCTAGTAACACTTGACATGTTTATATTTAATCAATGTAAGACAGAAAGCAACATTTGTAAATTAGAAACTTAAAAATAAAATAATAATAACCTAGTTCACTCTGGCATAAGACCATCCAAATGACTGCCTCGAAAAATTCTAAATTTTTTGATCGAAGGGGGAGGGGGGGGGGGGGCAACGGAAGCCGTATCTGGTGCCGCCCGCCTTGTCTAGTGGTCAGATAGACCGGGATCTGAAGAGGGTTGAGCATGCATGGAAAGGCTGACGCAATATTATTTCTGATTATTGTTACAGGCACGATGGTGATTATGAAACCACATGTCGTCGCCCCCCTGGGTGGTCGACAACCCCGGGGGAGGGGGGAAAGCAGTGGGGGGAGCCGTTTGCTAAAACACTCATAACTCGCGAACTATTTGAGATAAAACACTGAAAAAAGTGGCAATCGACGCAACAAAACAAGGGCTTTGCAAAATGATTATGGACCTATCTTTGTTGGTTTCTGAGTAAAATTCCATTTTTCGCAAACAAGCAAAAATTTTGTATAAAATGCGCAAAAGAAACTTTTTTTGACCAAAATAAATTCCAAAAGAAAATTGTTTGATTTTTTTTTCAAATAAAGTCCTACAAATCATTATTCAGTTTGTCAAAACTATTTAAGTACTGTTAACGCGTTGAAACGACATGTGGTTTCATAATCACCATCGTGCCTGTAACAATAATCAGAAATAATATTGCGTCAGACTTTCCATGCATGCTCAACCCCCTTCAGATCCTGGACTAAGAGGAGTCTGACTGCGATGGGGTGACCCCGGGTTCGAATCCCTGCTTGAACATGGACGTACTTTCTCTCTCCTGTTCTTGTTCTTCCTTAGTGTGAATGTGTTGTTATGCTGT
Source organism: Uloborus diversus (assembly GCF_026930045.1). Lineage (NCBI taxonomy): Eukaryota > Metazoa > Arthropoda > Arachnida > Araneae > Uloboridae > Uloborus > Uloborus diversus. The sequence goes on from NC_072734.1 coordinate 166,950,587, forward strand.
GAATGGTTGCCTACCCTATAAATGGGTCCTTATAGAATGTGCGTACTGTGGAAGTCGGACTTCACACCAAATTAAGGTGCAGTTGGAAAAATGAAGCAGCGCACCCCAATTGCCAACCTAACCGGCACAAGACTACAAAACAGCCGTATCTGGTGTAGTAAAAATAGCAGGCAATTATTGGCTGCTCAAGGAAGAAAAAAAAAAAAAACCTTCTATAACTACAATGAGTAATCAGTTATCAGTTTTTAAGTCGACTAACATTATTAGTAGAGTTAAAAATACTACTTAGTACTCTAACACAGAGTACGTTCTGTACACAAAACTATCTAAATTTTAAAAAAAGTATTTTTGAAAGTCGGTTATATTTTTTGACTAGCGGTACCCGCCCGGCTTTGCCCGTAGTAGAAAATTAAAAGGTCATTTGGTTCGCCTGCATATTTACAAATAATGGATGATGAATTTCTCGCCTATTTGCTATGTTAATATGCTCGCCAATGTTTAGGTAATTTGCTCATCCACGTTATGGTAATTTACTCGGCCATGTTATGATAATTTGCTCGATAAAATGTTCTTAAAATTGGAATAGAAAAAACAAAAAACAAAATCGAATTTTTAAAAAATCGCTTCGAGGTGCTCACTCCTATGCTACGAACTAACTTTGCCGAATTTCATGAAAATCGGCCCAACGGTCTAGGCGCTATGCGCTTAATAGACATCCAGATATCCAGAGATCCTGATATCGTGAGATCCAGACATATAAACTTCAGCTTTATAATTAATAAAGATCAAGCAATAATGATAAAACCATTAATGTTTAGTTTTCCCCCTTGAAAGTTATGTAGGAAAACGTTGAGTATCCAAACATAAAGGTAAATTTTTAATTGTTATAAAATTAATTTTAAATTGGGCACTTATATTAAGGCGGGTGTTCCAAATAAGTCCATGTAGACCAACAAAGCCCTTTGTTCTTTGGAGATTAGCAAAAATTCGCTAGATTGTGATTTTATTTTCATTGGAAAGTTTAACTGATTAAAACGCGTTATCAACAAGCAGTTTGTTTTCAACAGACAGCAGTGTAGCAACAGTTATTACAAAAAAGTCTTAAGAAACATTACCCGATCTTATTTTACAGTGGATTTTGTTTCTTCATGGTTCACTGGTATTTCACTAGATTTTTTTTTTTTTGTGTAACTTAAAATTTATGTAGTTGACGGATTCAAAAAGAAAAATGTCGCTGTGTACCATCATTTTTGTTATGTAAGTTGATAACCAAGAAACGTAGATTGTAGCCGAATAAGGTCATTGTCACGAGTACTCGATAGTTTCTGAATTGTTTGTTGGCAGCACAGAGATTCCTATAAAAATGGCGCTGCTGTACTGACTCGTGACTTTTCGAATGTTCGTCTGCCGTCGATGTTGAGTTTTAAAATATGCCGTCTTTTTACACATTTTTTAATGTACATATGCTCCAGTTTCTAATTAAAGTTCTAACACGTGTAGAATGTTGAACTGTCGTTTTTTCGAATTGAATTAGAAACTTGCTCTTCCAAATGACCAACGTATTTTGCTGATGAGTTGAACATTAATTTGGTGCTTCAAACATGTTTCTTTAGATTGTTGGAAAAAGTTGAAAACTCGAACTATTTGGATTATCGAAAATTTGGATACGTCCGCTGTTTTTATTATCGAAAATTGGATTCTTGGAAAAATTGAACTCTTGGACAATTTGGACTATTGTGCAATTGGATACCTAAGCAAATTTGGATATTGAACCTTCTCAGAGAGGGGTAAGTAAAAATACCCACTTTTACGTTGTTTGATATTTGAAATTATTTTTCGCAATACATTATGGACTAAAAGTGTTGAAAGCGATACGAACACCATATTGAGCACTAGTTACACGCATTTGTAGTAAAATAGAAGAAAAACTTAATAATACAAGCACAACTATTGAGGAATTTGAGCATTGGAAAATTCAGTTAGACGAAAAAACTACTTTTGAAAGATTTAAACGAACAAATTTTGCCTTTAACAGATGAAAAAGATATTGAGAGTGAAATTTTCGGATGTACAGCATATAGTGATAAAATGCGTTCATTAAAATTAAAAGTTGATCAAAAAATGTTAAAATTCAACAACGATATTCTGACATCTGGTAGTCAAAACGTTTCGGGGTTTGAAAGTTTAAATTTAACCAAACGCTATTTGGTGGTTCGGCTGCAAATACAGTAAGCGGGTTTGTGTTAACAGCGGAAAACTATAAGATTGCGATTGAAATTCTTCAATCTCGTTTCGGAAGACGCATTCAGATTTAGTCCACGCTCATTTGAACAATTTGTTAAATATTCAATGTGTAAAAAATTCTAGGGATTTATATGCATTACGTGCTTTTAATGACAAATGTATTGTTGATATTAAAAGTCTTAGCTTAATGTAGCTGCTGATACTTATAGTATACTATGGCCTTTAATCTTGAAAGTTCTTTCATCTGATTTAACCCTCAGATTTACGCGAGAACAATCTCAGAAGACAAATTTGAGCGTTCAAAGCTTAATGGAATTTATTAGAGTAGAAATTGAGACTCAGGAACAAGTGTACTCAATACAACAAGCGGGAATCCAATATCCCTAAGGTCAAAATATTCTAAATTTGGAAAATAATAAATTTGCCTTTGATAAATTGAAGAATTTTTCTAAAAATCCATTTCAAAAAAGAAAAATATTACAAACACTTCTTCTGCAGTTGAACTCTTCATTCTTCTCGATAAATGTTTCGTTCAAATTCAGAACATGTTAGGGAAAGTTGCTGCTATTTAACGGTTGACGAAAATGGGGCAATTTTGAAACGTACCGGAAGGTGTTATATTTGCTTGCAATTATTTCATAGAATGACAGACTGCCCTAACAGTGATAAATCCTGCACGTTTTTTACAGGGCCTGATTAACGCACGGTCCGGCGGGTCCGCGAACCTGGGCACCACAAATTTAGGGGCACTAAAATAGCCTAAATTAACTTCCTTCCTTCCTTTTTTTTCTGTTAAAGTGAACGTTCCTTTTCAGCTTTGAAAAGAATCAAAAATCGTTTGAGAAGCTGCGTTTCTCAGGATAATTTACAGGCGTTTTTCCTATTGACCATTGAAAATTCTGTGACATCAAAATTAGATTTCGATGATGTGATCGACACATTTGCCTCTGTTAAAGCCAGAAAGAAGCC